>NC_036253.1:10833993-10909266 GCF_002742605.1 Olea europaea var. sylvestris | reverse complement strand
TGGTTATTTAACGAATAATATCGGCACCAGGTTATTGAGCGGATTGGAATCATGATGGTGAAACTTTCCCTTTAATTTTTGGAAGAAATTGGAATGGGATGGAAAAAGTCGCGCCAGGTAGGGGTCGAACCTACGACTTTCTGCTTAGGAAACAGACGCTCTATCCACTGAGCTACAGGCGCCTTTGATGCTGAATTTAACTCCGGAATCAACTATTTTATGCAGATTTTGTAAATTGACTAAACGTCACGAGATCGAACAACTTGATTCTATTTTGCAATTCTACAACGTGCGATCTGGATTATGGAAAAAATGATTTTATTTGGAGTTCAGAAATTATTTTGTGGAAATTTTAAAACATAATTTTACAATTATTAGTCAAATAATAGTAAATGAGTTGAGTAAATATATAATTGTGATACAAACGGATCAACATTGGTTCTTTTATACTTGTATCAAATTTATCCCAGGAAAGAGAGATTGAAGGCAAGGGCTGAATAGGAGGGAGTTTTCACATTTCAGCTGCATACAAGTAATTACATTTCGGATATCAGGACTTCACGGCGACAAAAGAAACCCCATGTTCAAATATTATCCATAGATCCGTAAATTATAATAAACAAAAAACCCTCTCCAGTGTGTCCAGGCATGCCGATACAGTTTTGAATTATGGGGCAAAAGATCCAATAAACTTCAGTGTGTTCCATCCTCCAAGTTCCTTTTTCAATTGACAGACAGACTGCATACAGGGTGGTTTAACATTCTTGAGTAACCTTTTATCAACACTGAAAAAGGGAAATAATTTTCAATCTTCACTAAAGGGTTTCTTTTTACAACCATAATTTCCCCAGTTTATATAACATGGAATACAACAAAAAGAAGGGGTTGCGAAAATAAAGCAAAGAAAAGAACAAAAGAAATAAGAGGACAAAAAGCTGGATTATTAAAGGCTTAACTATAGCCACTATACAACCAAAATGTAGATACGTATCATAAATTACACAAAACCATACAAAATTCCCGGATTTTTCAACGCTGGGAAGCACCTTGAAAATACTGGCAAAAAAGGAAGTTCGTACCAACCATAAGAAGCAAGATACATTTGGGAGTCAAGGCCCCCTTTTCCCCATGCTAAATCAATGATTATAGCCTAAGAAACCGTCGCGGAAAAACTAGGGGAGAAAGAAAACTACCACGCTATTCCTTTTCTGCCTTTCATTCTCCTTTCAGTGTCCCAGTCTTCAGATTGTCCTCTAGCAAGCATATTTATTTCTTCTTAATTGAATATTTTGACAGGCTTCTCAAATGTATGTCGGTTCTGCAATTATCAGAAAAAACATAACGATTTGAAAACACGGTCCAGGATATATACATTCTTTCTGGAGGAAACCTCAAAACCTTTAAAAATATAATAAAAAGTAGAAACACAACTCGATTTTGAATATACTTCAGAAATATCAGATGAGAATTCTCAATATTGGTGCCTCTCCTATTATCCGTCCAGTGTCGAACAATAATATAAATCATACACGAACTATATCAATAAAAAAATCTACCTGGTTTGCAGTATACACCCTCTTTGGAGTAGTATCAGAGTGCTCTAACCCAAGGTACTGCTCCCAAGCACCGTAAACGTCCCTTCTCTGGAAAAGGATAATACAGGTTCAAGAAAAAAAGAACAACTAAATAAGACCGAAAAAAAAAAAAAAAATTAGAACAAAAAATATGACCTGAAAACGACTGGACACAATGTCAGAGTCTTCAAGATACTCTGGACGACCCAGTGACAATGCAGCAAACTTCCACTGAACATTAAATACAGAATCGAATGAACAAAAGTTTAACTTAGCAGTTAAACTACACAAAACAATTCAGCAGAATCAACTTGTAGGAAGTGAAGCATAATTATTCAATTCTGCATTTATACTGTTAATACCTTAGAAAACTCCTCGTCTGGAACCTGTAATTTCTTTTGAATGCGCAATTTAATATCTGACAGCATTTCACCTTCATGAATAACCAAGAAGAAGGGTTCCCCGAAATTTTGGATTTGCTGTTTAGAAAAAACAAAAAACAAAAATTGAGACAGTAACTTGGTCCAAATACGATCAAATGGCATTAAATGTAATCAACATAGAAAATATGTCAGTGATTAGGTACCACTTGATTCTGAGCACTCTCTTTCGTAAAATGGTAAACATGAATCAAGCGGTCATTTGGACCGAGGTTCTTCTCTTCTTCTGGAATCTGAGATAAAGAACATACCACATTTTTAAGTAAAAGACATTGGAATTAAAATTTGAATGAAAACACCTTGCATAAAAATAAATAAAATAGAATAAAAATTCTGTGAATGAATATCCAAGTACCAAAGTAAAAACTCCTATAGAAGTGGCAAAATATTCATATAAGGACAAACTGAAACAATTTCCAAAATAGTACCCATTGCTAAGCTAAACATAAGAGCAGATGTGAAACTTTTAAAGCAGCTTTTTGGCTCTTCCTCAATTAAAATCAATCAGTTTTATCTCTAACTTCAGAAGATAATAAATAGCAAGGTTTCAAACCAAAGATAAAACTGTATGTGCATCAAAATAGAGCAAGCAAAGAGCGCAAGAATGAGATTTTGAAAGCAGAAGAGCTCACCTCCTCAGCCCGCAAGGTCCAGTATTGGTCGTTTATATTCTCAATCTTTTCATTGAAAGGAAAGATCTGCAAAAGTTGGGAAACAATACATTAATTACATCACGAAAAAAAAAAAAAAGAACTTTGTTTCGATAAAAGATTCAAATCCATTCAATAATCACAAATGTGGCTCGGGATATCAAATTAGCATGTTCCTGTAAAAGAGTGTGTCTACGGAAGGCTCTCCAAACCATGTAAAGACAATTTTTTTTTCAGAGCGAAACAACCTCAGAAGTAGCTAGCAGTTCAATCGAAGAAAAGAGCACCTATAGTAAAGTAACAAAATACAGAAATCCAACTCTACAAGTCTGCATATGACAAGCCTACAAAGAAAGGTGCGCCGCAGTTCAGAAAAATTTATGCCAACAATATCGGGGTCAATCTATTCAGCTTCAGCACAAGGGACATTACCTTATAAATTTTGTGATAGAAAACTTCAAGCAACCTAAGTTCGGCATTTGGATGTGACAACTCAACCTGCAGAAAGACATGAAAATAATTTCAATCTTAACTCACCTAAAGAATACAATGCAGAGCTGAATTGGAACCAGGAAAATCAATTATTACAGGTCAACTTCATTTTCCATTATACATCTTTTTTCCCACAAGACAAAAGCTGAAGAGCAAAATTAACTCCAACAGCTAATGGAAATTTAAAAGGAATAATGAAGAAAATAGAAGTTCCACTTTTTGAAAATAATAAAGTGCAGATTAGCATGCTTAGAGCAATGAACTAACCTTTTCTTTTATCACATTAAGCACATCTCCCACTGTACCCTGTTTTGGTAACCTTATATTGAGAATTACAGCCTGAAAAAAACATTGTGTCAATGGCTACAAGGTGTACTCAAAATCAAGTTGAAGAGATGGAACAACGGATCGAAGTCATAGGTGTAAACCTCATCCTTTGTGGCAGAGTGAAAAGCAACTTTCAGTGTTTTGAGGCATTGTAATTGTGGCAGAGGAATGTCCAGTACTTCATAATAAAGAATATCAGAGATCTATCAAAAGGAAACCAGAAATTATGAATCCATGGACTAATCACACCCCTGACAACAAAAAAGGAAAAAAGCAGAATTCATGTTAGATCTACCTGATTGTAGTGCACAAGCATGTCTATCAACTGATCAACTGATCTGTATTTGATGGGAGTAGGCTTTGGTTGCTGAGAATAGCAATTATGAGTAGTAAGCCGAATTTTAGATGGATCATCCAAGCCGAGACGTTGCGCCAGCCTTTCCACAACATCATCGTAAGTGTGGTTCTTTGCCCTGCAGATTTATGCCAATACGGTTAAAAACACATAATGCTCAATGTTGCTCAAAATTACGTAAAAAGAATAACCATACAACTAGTACAGTCCTCCATTGTCTGCAATAATGGTATCAGAAAGTACTCACAACTCTAGGCAGAATTCATCTTCCTTGGGTCTCTCCAAAGCTCGAAAATGGACAATCTGCAAATGATAAATCCATATTAAAACTGGTAAGAAGAAGGGGTAAGAAAATGCAGAAGAACCGCATTCACATTCTTAGTACCACAAAATAAATAATTCAGAAGTACGATAAAGAAGGAATGACACTGTAACAACCCATTGAAAATGTCAAAAGACTGCGATGAGAGGACAGAAGCAAGTGATGACTGAGAGACTGCAAGATGTAACCAGACTTCACAAAAATGGCTCCACTCATTTTCCACATATGGTCTGTGGCTTGAGTTCAATTGATAGCATAATGCAAATTCATATACTTCACATCTTTTTAAGCATTAATCTCTAAAACTCAAAGTTAAACCTATTTATTCCTTTAGAGATTTATATTGCTGCATAGGAAGTGTATCATATCCCCTCCACCAAAAATATAAAAAACTAAAAGGAGATCCCCCTATGGCCTGTCTCTGGACATCTTAACATGTCAGAAATAAGGAAGAATTAAGAAACCCGACGTACATTTATTACCTACAGTGTAGTATGTATGAATTCAGTCCATGTTCCCGGACGACAGTGCAGATCTATTAAGCCAGACAATTATGACGCTAACCACTGTAGATATGGTGGTTATTGAGTATATGCCTCTAACAAGCATACCACTCCATAAATTCCAATCACAGGCATATAATTGTAAATAACTAAAATATGCATTGTGTTTAGGTTAGACTATTTTATTTTGTTCAATTAGTAGAAGGCTTTGATTGTGCCACAAAAATTAGAAAGCATGCACCATTTCTTCAAATATCAAAAGTAAAGAAAGGAGAGAGGAAAAAATGAAGACGAACACTTGTAACACATAAAAAGTACAAAATTTACCTGGCGATTTTTCACATATTCCAAAAAAGAAGGAACATCAGGAAATCGCAATTTTTCTTCACTTTCAGGGAGAGGCTTTTTCTGGAAGCAAATGATGTCCCCATCTTCAATCTGAGGGAAAGGGGGGAAAAGCAAGGGTGTGGGGAATTAGCAAATAAAAAAGATAGGACAATATCTTCAAATGCTCAACAGCCCAATATAATAATAAATACCTGGCTAAACCGAAATGAAGCTCGTTTGTCAAGGCGCTCACACATGACAGAAGGCTCAAATTTTATTTCCTGTAGCAATAACAAAGAAGGGGATTGTTCATGGATGATGATGCACATTATGGGGGTGCTTGATTCCCATTTTTCCTAAAATACATTTTTCTCTCTCTTGTCAACCACATATTCTTCATTAAAATATTATTACACGCAAAAAAAAAATTAAAAAAAATCTTTCTTTTTCAACCACATTCTCTATCAATCTACTATTCCAAAACACATTCTACAAAAAGAATGGGCTCCAAGACACCCTATATTTGGGTGCCAGTGTGCATGTGCTGTAAGGCACTAATCAGACCAACCTCGAAAAGTTCAATCTCTTCATCAGAAGCAAATCCAGCCAATTCATTTAGTTTTGTCAGGATCTCAATTGGCTTGCTAGAGCCTTTGACAAAAAGCCTACCAACATACCTGGAAACAGAGAATGAATAACGTAGTCAAAAGGTATGGATGCACATAAAAACACCAATACACACACACATATACACACTTAAAAGCACAAAATTACCGGAGCTCTTCTTTATCGGGATCATAAAGCTTAAAGAACAGAAGAATATCTTCTTTACTTTTGTCAGGTGGTGGAATTGGATGTAGATCCTATGTATAGAACGTTTATCAATAAATTACAGTCAGAACAGATAATAGAATCACATTGACAACAGCAGTCAAGATAATCTAGTAGACAGTTAAAAGATACCTGTCCAAATTCTATTTCCAAAAACAACTTCAGATCTGCATTGTGGGCCTTATTAGAAACTTCTCTCAATGCTCCGACCTGTACAGTATCATTATCAGTTCATCACAAGGTGAATAAATATTTCCAAACTAGAAAAATCAAATGAAATAGCAAATAAAGGATATGTCCTACGAAGTTCATGAAATATTAGAACGAAAGTGATTGTGATTAAGACAATCAATCTAGACTGCCAAAATGAAATAAGGCAGTGAATAGACAACCAGACAGCATATAGGAAGAAAAATCAACAAACGCGCAAAACCACACCATAAAATTGATTTTAGACTGTAATTATCAGCTTCCTAAAGCTGATATGTTTTTGATAATGCTTTTATGCTATAAAATTTTCCATTTACACAGATCAAATATGTCGTTCATGGATTTGGATCAGGAAAAAAAAGAAATTCAGAATGATGGTGATTGTTTGCTCAAAACATTTCTAACGAAGATGTTCACGAATAATTTAACGGAGTATTTTGTGAACTATAATGAAGAAAAAAATAAATAAAATAAAAACTAAGTCAAAGGTGGAAAAGAGAGAATTGGCCATACAGTAATATAGATGCAGAAATCGCACACAGAAAGATGATAAGAGCGAATAGTCAGAAGAAAGACGAATTTAGGGTGAAAGAAAACTGTAATTCAATATCAATAATCAATAACAGTTTAAATACAATGAAATCCTAAATTCCCTTTTAAAGGTAAAGAACTTTTAATATATCAAAAACTAATCAAATAAACAAGACTAATTAATCAAACTACTGAAACTTAATCTAACTTAGAACTATATCTTCAATCCTAATCAGCTTTAAATAACTTCCATTCCTATCCTTGTTCTCCATCAAAAATAGTTCCAGTGTTGTGCAATTACTTGCTTCCAATCAATGGAAGAACTTCGTCACCACTAACGTGGGTTATGGCTATTAGTTATGATTCTATTTCATTTTTGTTTTGCCTGGTGGATTAGGAGTGATCAGATTTTGATCGATTACTCTGCATTTACCCTTTTCCAGGTAAGTATTCCACGTCTTCAATTAATGAGTACAATGCCTATCCACACCAAGATAGAGAAAAAGAAAAATTAACATGAACAAAAGGAAAATAATTGGAAGAGTATTTGATCCCTGCCCTATGCCATTTTTAAAGCCATCAACGAGCAACTATGCTCTAAGTGAAGGTCTAAGAAAACTATCAACTGCAAGAAAGTTCAATCTCTAAATGTCAACATAGAAGACAACCTTAAAAATCATTAGCAAATATATAATTCATCCCAGCCAAGCTTATTGCCATTTAGGGTTGGTTATAAGAAGCATTTGCCATTTTCTTTATTTATGGTTACAAATTCATTTAAGCACAGTTTACTGCTGCTCTTGAAGAGGTTCACAAACCCCACTCAAAACAGGATGATTCTTTTTTTCATTTTTCCCAGTTGTTTGAGATTATTTTCTTATCTATCAGTAATTCTTGTCCAAAAACCTGAAAGTCAACTCTAATTTAGCCACTTTGCAGTATCCAGCTTCTCCACAATCTTTGTTCACGGGCTGTTTACCGTACACAACACGTTCTTGCAACTGATTATAAATAAAAAATTTTGTCAAACCACCTTGTTACAATATTTTCTAAACAACTAAACCTTCTTTAGGTCCATCTCATTGCCAATTATGATATAATAGTTTGTAAATTGGTGCTCTTTGTACTTGCCTTAAATCATAAACCAATCATCCTCTCAATGTTAAGTTGGCATAAGGAATGTGTATCCTTCAACGCAATAAGTGCAAATACTAAAGTTGTAATCAGCTACTATCATCATTATGTTAAAATATCAATAACGAGAAGGAAACAGTAAATTACAGTCTGTGCTTCCTCCTGTGGGTTCAATGGACGGTTTGGACGATAAGTATGGTTCTGTCTCTTTGCCCAAATCCAAAAACGCTGAAATTGGACTGGTATACCAAATTCTTTGGCGACCTCCTCCTGTAACAATCAGAAAGATGTATACATTTACTTTAAAATGTGTCAAGTTGATACAATTATTTAACCCAGACATGCTGTGGACAACTGACGATCATAAGTGGAAAATAAAATGGAAGTTCGGATAACTAGAATAATGCAAATGAATATTTTGCATGCAAGATCATAAAGGACAAAGGAACAGAAAAAATACTGCTTCATATGTATATCACAGCATTAGATATGGCAGGAATCATAAACTGTGATTCCACGTAAGCTTAGTGGCTTACATGGAAATATGGAGATGAAGAGCCAGCCAGAGCAGTTATTAGTTACAAGAATAAATATAGTGACTGAGATTTGTTTCTAGAGGAAGGGTGGCAGCTGAAGACCTGAATGGGGGGTTGAATCTCCTTTGCAAGACAGATCATTTAAACAAGGTCTCAAGCGAACTTACCCCTCTCCCCCCATCCGCTAGTGAGCCAACACCAATGCTATAAGAACTATAAATATAAACCACAAATAATGAGATGAAAACCATGTTGGATTTGAATAATACATTAACAGGCAAAAAATATAGATTTAAAAAAAATGGGAAAAATTTAGTTAAGGAGAGGCTGAACCCTAACACATATCATGTTGTTAGAAGTATCATTGAGGTCTAGAAAGCCTTAAAGTTTGGCTTTAGTTTTTACATTGATTAAAAGAAACCTGTGTTCGTATACTTTTAGGGTATGCAATGTTTAAAAAGGCGTAATCAGGCACTGAGGCATTCATTCAATTTACTTTGGCCTGCAGTTCGACCCTGATACAACCCTTGACACGTAAGCCTTTAACTTTTCTGGGTCAATTTCCAGGCCAGGCTTTCAAAACATAGATACTTACCACATTTGGGTTTTCAAGTGCTATGCAACTGTCTCACAAATAAATGTGTTTAACGTATGTTCAGGTAAAAAATTGCTCTACATTCATTACGCAGAAACAAATAAAACCAGTCTCAAGTTTCATTTCATTAATAATAACAGACAAGATAAGCAAAGTAAGATCACCTTGAAAAGATTAAAAGGTATCTGTTTCTGAATTCGAAAACTATGGACTTTATCATGATCAACGAGATCAAAAAATATATCCTTCCCAATCTGTTCCCTTAAATCCACGTCTCGAGCAACCTGCATATGCCAGTAAATTGCTTTAGTGAAGATCAAGCTTACATGAGAAAAATGGTCCACTAGGACAACCTTGATATTAGTATAAAGGTGGGCCTGAGCTTTATATCTTCTCTTGTCTTCCTTCTGTTCTTGTTCTTTTTTCAGTCTTATCTGGAATAAGTAAAGGATGTAAGGTTGTAAGGTTTTATAACACAACTCAATACATCAAATAGGATGAAAGAATGAATTCCAGATCTAGAAATTAACAAGTTTACCCTAAGATGTTCCGCAATGTCCTTCTCATCCACATCACAGATTATCTTATCCTTGTCGCTCACACGTATATACACAAGCATGTAGGCATTTGAGTATTTCGTAAATTTAAATGGAGTGTTATAGAAACCAGGATTTGTCTGCGGCAACTGTTGGACAAAATGAATATTAGAAACAGAATAAAAATGGAAATGCAACAGGATATAAATGTTGGGATCAAACCTCTTCCTCACCGCCATACTGCTCCTCTAATGCTCTCTTTGTATCTTCTTTAGTGACCCTCTCATCATCAAATTTGTACCTATAAGGGAACCACAAACCTCAAAGTAAGCCGCCTCATATGATGTTCAAGTACTTTTAAATCATAATCAAAACTCATATTCTCACACACACCAATAAAGAAATAAACATGTACAGATGGGATGCGTGTGAATGAAGTCCCAAAGCAACTAAGACTAAATGAACAAGTGATTAAAAATGCACATCAACATATAAGAATGGAACTTCAGTTGAACACACCTCACCTCCCCGAAGAGTACAAATGTATAACCCTTCACAACAAGAGGAGAACATGCACACACATAGGTTGGGGGAGGGAGAGATTCTTCAGGGTATGACACGTACCACTGATCAGAAAGGGTTGGCCTGATGAAAGCATAATAATGTCCACCATGCACCCCACCACTATGAACCAGAACACTGTTGCAAAACAAGAGAATAAAAAGCGGGACTGGTAAGTGAAAACATCGCATAACAGGAACATTTATCAATACCAAAATAGTGAATATTATCAAAGAAGCACCTCTAATATGCCTTGCCCCTCACTTATACACCCTCAACATATTATTAAGAGGACAACTTCTAATGCCAACACACGTTCAGATTTCACGTCAAAAACTTGACCGACCTTTTAACTTAAAGATATTTCAAGTAACGTACCCAAGATCACAAGGCCGATCTAATGAAAGTTATACAGTATGCCCAAAGAAGTGCACCTCAAACATGGATGGTCTAACTATTATGAAGGCTACCAGTGATCTATTGTTCACCAAGGCTTCTCAATACATATCAAAACAACTGGCCAATTACAGGAAGGAAAAAGTGAATTACTCGGATCAGCGTCTAAATCAATTGCACAAATAAATAGAAAAACAATTTGACAATATCGAAAAGGGCACATGTTTCATACGGGGACAGCAAGTAGACTGCTTTGTTTAACATCATTATTCAATGTGCCTTTCTCATATCAGATTAAGCATCATAACTCAATCAGTTACAGAGACACAAACATTTCATTCATATTACCACATTGCTCCACATACCTCATAACCAGATTTCCAACTGCATGGTCAAATCAATCAATTACAGAGAAACCATCAAACCAATATTTCGTCCTAAAATGACTACATTTGATCCACACCTCGCAACTAGATTTCCAGTTGGATATCCCAACTTCCAAGAAAACACAATCAAAGGATTTTAAGAAAATATGTAAATTTTTCAGCTATTAAGATGGTAAGCAACTCAAGACACAATGTGAGTCAGGAAGTTACAAGCAGCGAGAAGATTCTACAGGAAACAAGGATAAGCAAATGGAAAAAAGAACCAAGAGCAACCAATGCAGGTCTCCAGATGCGTGTTGGGGAAGGCAATTCGATTGAGGAGGTGTAATAGAGGAGCTCATCCCATTACACGAAAATCTGTAACGAGATTTCTCACTCGAGCATTTGTTCTTTCTGATCCCTTTCTAATTCAGTGACAGTTTCTTACCCACCTTGCAAGTTCAATGGACACGCACATATACGCAGGCAGATATATGGATACATCGGACAGTAGAGGAGAGGGAGGGAGAGAAAACTACCTATGGAGCATGTAAAGGTTACGTACGCTCCTATCTGCATCAGGCGACAAATATTTACCATTGTCTCTATCAAGGTCAAGTTCCAGTGGAAATTCATAGCGGTCATTTATCTGCACCATGAAAGTGATTTTTAGCCATTGAACCAAAATGAGAAATACTATATTACGAAATGATAAATATATCACATCAATGCGAGGGGCTTTGATTTACAATCACCAGGTGTAAACTATACCAATGGATGATCACTTACAATAATTATAAAGGCAAGAACAAATCATGACGTGGCAACACATCCTTTAGATTTACAACTTCAACTCGCTCCACAACACCAAAAAAAAATCGATAATGAAAGGAAAAAAAAATAAAATAAAAAATAAAAGCTGCACCAGCTAGTTCAGAGAGGTAGGAGGGGATATGTTATATAGCAATAAAAAAATGTGATTCCATAGTTACCCTAGATATAGAATCATTTTTGTACGGCTACAGCCAACACAAACCAAAAGCCAAATAGAAGCACTCCATTATCCAGTCTGTGAGAACATAAATGTATAACATTCTAAGCAGCACTGTATCTCAAGATATTCTTGCACTGGTTTGTAATGAACGTTAGCTATCAATGATGTCAATCTCAAAAAAAAAGTCTAAGATTAATAAGACGATAACTAGCACTCATACATACGAAAACCTTGACATTATGATTCAAAAGGGACCAGAGTGCTCAGGACTTCATGTCTACGATCCATACTGCTATCCTTTTTCAAACGGATGAAATATTTCAATAAGCCATGTAACCATCACCACTTCCTTTTAAGCATGAAGGATGGCAATTTCAAGGTTTAACTAACAAATCAATGTTAGATTTCAATAAAGTTAATAGCAATCACTAACAAGTGATTGGAGGTCACAAATAAATTTCTCACTTGTTTGGGACATGGTAATGAATCCTTTTACTCATTAATCACCACAACAAACATCAAAGTGCATGCTGTAATTGTAAAGCTTCCTCTCTAAGAAGAAAAACGGCAGGCTCATTATACTCCCTTTCCTACTACATCCCGCTTTCTACACATCCATTCAAAAAGACATGGCATTAATTTAAACCCAGTGGCTAGCTCATGCAAATGATTTACTTTCACTTGAATACCTAGATCAAATCATTACGTTTTCACATAAAGACATTGCACTTTGATTATCAAAATTGGTTATGATCCTTATCCCTTGTTGTCTCAGCTTCTGTTTACCTAAATGGACTTTACACAGTATCTAAACTAAGAATCAGGGGCGGATCCAAGATTGGATCCAAGACCAAGTTATAAAATTTCAAGTGGGGCTAACACATGAAAAAAAAAAATTACACATAAAAACTGTTTTTAAAAATAAATGGAAAAAGAAAAATGCCTTAAAAATAAAATAAAATAAAATTCATCTTGGGCCTTGGGGGAACTACAACCCAAGCTTAGCCCCCCCTACATCCGCCCCTCCTAAGAATAATAGCAGGTTTATATCAATGCTCACTCAACATTTGCTTGAGCAGCATCAATGATAACATGAGAAAACATTAAATACGAGAACAAACTAGCATTTCCAAATCTGAACTAATAATCACATATTCAAAAATAAAAAATAAAAAATAAAATCATATTCATAGGACAGAATAATCAATTCTTCAAGGATACTTTAATTTCGTACAGAATTAACCCAATATCATGTCCTTGCTTTTTCAAACCACTCAATGCTTTTCTCTAGTCTCTCAAACCCTTAAGATGCTCCAAAATGAAAGGTACTCCTTTACATCACAAAAAGGGTGCTAGGAAGATGAGCTAGCAAAAAATGGTTATAACATATTTTCATCAGACATCAGTTTGTTAAGTCTTTATCCCTGACACTAAAAAGGACTTTTGGTAGATCTTTGATGTAACTGTCTTACACAGAGAATAACTCAGAATAAAAAAATATGAACTATAAGAATACTCAAAGTTTTAGGCCGATTGGTAGGACAAAGAAGAAACTTTCTTCTCCAATATAACATTTTTGTCTTCTCTAGATCAAACGATGATATTAATGTAATGCATCAGAGCTTCAAGTCCAAAATATTCAAACATTAAGAACAACAGGTCAAGAAAAGGAGAAAGGATTAGAGCGACCTAAACATAGAAGAAGCTTGATTGCTAGGAGAAAACTCTTTTACACCTTAAACCAACCACAAGACTTGCACTCACAATACAACCGCCATCTTCTTCATAGAATGACTTGTCCCGTAAGTGGAAACTTATGGAAGGAATCTCCTAAACCAGAATGACTCCCAAAAATTCTATTGACGCCAGTCTCCCACTTACATCTTGACAACTCACTCTCGCCACTAACATAAAGTGAAATCTACATGGAATAATCCTTTCACATACAACCTCCTGTTTCAAACTGCAGGCTAAGGTTCATCCAAAAGAGCACTTGGCCCAGTCTCAACACGAACCTCACCCCTGAAGCAAGAGTGGTTCACAATTGATTGAATTCACTTTTCACAAAACTAATTTGAATTCTTTTGATTTATATTTAAAAACAAAACAAAGTGAATAATACAAACCAAA
The DNA here is from genome assembly GCF_002742605.1 of Olea europaea var. sylvestris. Taxonomy (NCBI): domain Eukaryota; kingdom Viridiplantae; phylum Streptophyta; class Magnoliopsida; order Lamiales; family Oleaceae; genus Olea; species Olea europaea. The sequence goes on along the minus strand of NC_036253.1, from coordinate 10,895,457 downwards.
TTCAATAATATGAATCAGTGCAATGTCCAAGTTAAAACTAAAAATCCACTGAAGCCTAGGAGTTTATGTGATTAACAGTTCTGTAAAAAATAGAGTCAAAAATAAGACTCTAAATATACACATTGTTCTCACATTATTATGAGGAAATTTGGACAATGGCAAGGAGATCTTGAAAAAGAAAAATAATGTCGAAGCAAAATGTATCCGTGTGGAAGCATAGTTGATAAATCTGGCAACAAGTGTAACTAAAAGGCAATCAGAAATAAAGGCACGCAAAAAGGTTGCCATTTCCACATATGAGAAAATTATGAGATTATTTTAACAGAAGGTGATTCTTTCCCCTTTTACTAAATTCTAATTGAGGAAAATCTATGAAGCAGAAGAAACATCAGCTGCCATCCTAGTCATAAAGAAATTAGTGAAAAATGTCAACTCATGACATGTATTACTAAGCAGCTACCTGGTTCAGAAAGTGTCTTTATTATTTATGTTGTTTCAAAAGTACATGATGGATGAGAACACAAGCCAGGATAGAAACAGACTGGGAAAGCCTTATACCATCAACACATCAAAAAAAAAAAAATAATAATAATAATAATACAAATGAGATAATAGAATCACCCACTTTAATTGAGTATAAAAGAAAATCATTAAAATTTAGCTACTGACCTTAACCATTATGTCTCTCATAAAATCATATTCAAAGCGCTTAAGCTGAAGCTGAAGAACTGGAGGGAAGTCAATGAACAAGACCCCCTTCTTGGCATCCTAGGAATACAAAAATAACTCTTTAGAATAAAGTTCAATGCAAAGAAGATCATTCAAATGAACTGATAAATGCGTTGCATCGTAGACCAAGGTACACACCAAAAAAGACATATGAGCATTAATAAAACTAAAGTTCATAATATTTACAATAATCAACTTTCTCCACTGGACTGAAAATTGGGCTTTGACAGAAGAAATGCATTACAACAGAATGTTAAAACTACGAACCATCAACACAGAAAAGTATGTTCAAACAGCATAGGAAAGCCTCCCATTGAGTGACCAAAAGAATGGAGTTAACCAGTTCCTAATACTTCTCAAACTAATCAAGCATTATGAATGTAAAAAAATGCCCTTTTCCTTACATCAGAAGATTATGTAATGGATCAAAATAGTGAACATCTACCCTTCCATGTTGCCAAAAATTTACAAAATGGATATACTAGACATGAACTCCTCAGGTTATTGGTACCAGCAAGCTTCCAGCAAATCAACATTATTTGCTTAAAAAACAAAAATCTGTTGCATCAGATGAGGTGCACCTTCCAAGGTGCAAGTTGTGCTCCAGAATTTTAGAAGACTAGCGATATTCTGTAAAATTAGTGTCTAGTGGGCAAAAAAATACAAAACAAACACTACCCAATAAGCTAAGACAGGAGAAAACAGAGAAACTCAAGCATTTTGAAGTTCGAAGATGGAAACAGAAAATCAAACATGAAATGACACAACACTGACACGTCATCTCCATGCATCAAATAATTGTGCAAAAAACATGTCCATAACATACCAAAAAATAGAAGATATAAATCTACATTAAAGCAAATATTTCTTGTGATCAATTGAAATCCAGTTATTATATAGTTCGAGAAGCAGGGTTTGAGAAGGGAATGCACAAAGATAAACGACCAAGCAAGTTTTTTTTTTTTTTTTTTTTTTTTTGGAGTATGGACTGCTCGACCTACTACAACAACTTCATGCTCTTGTATAGATTGACATATATTGACTTCCTAGTATTAGAAGACGTTAGTTTGCTTCTCATTTTCTTTCTTAGCATAGGAAGTACTACTTCCCATTAATTTCATCCTTTTATAGGTTGCAGGTTGCACTGTTTTGCTTTTGGGAGATCAGGTTTATCCCCCCTTCATCTTGTTCTTGTGAGTTTGATTTTATATACGATCGAGGAATTCTAAAACCCCTATCAACCTTCCTTGGTATAGCCTGAAAACTCACTGATATCATGTTGATGTTTTGCTTATGAAAAAGTTTATTTTTCCAGATTATAAATAATCGAGAAAGAGTGTCCAATGGTGGCATTAGAAAATGCTTAATTTTTGAGACTTAAATTAGGTACGTAATAGATGTTAGAGATTTACTAATTCAAGAACAAAGCAACCAACTTTTACAAACAAACACATGAAGAAAGCAGAACTTTTTACATTGCATTCTTTGACAAATGTTATCATCTAAAGTCTAAACGGCAGATATTTGGGTGCCTATAAATTGGTTCTACTGTCAGGCAGGACTAATTCTAAAAAATACAGAGACTTTTGACCTGAAAACAGGCAGACCCCCTGCTCCAGTTTTATCCATGTCTTAAAAGGGGTTTCCTTTCCCCTTTTTTTTTTTTTTTTTTTTTTCTATTGGATGGACTTCATTAGACTCTGCTATATATCAAACAAGATTTTAAAGTGCCACAGAATACAGCCTCATGGAAACGGTATATGCAGTACAGGACAATCTACACTGTACCAAGCCATCCATAATGCACCAAAAGGACATCGATTTCTTAGATATCACCAGGTTTGTTAAAAAATTTGCTTGCTTGACTAAAACCATATTACAGCTATAGACCATGGTTTGAAAGAAGAGGAAAACAAGGTGAGCCTCAAAGCAAGGGGCACAACTTCAGTGCCTCAAGGAGCAAATTACAGTGCTATTTTATTGAGGTGGGCGCCTCAGGTTTGGTGTGAAATTTGAAATTTTTGTTTTCTTTTTCCAAGTCCAAATGTGAAGTTCAGATGAAAGAGCCTTTTTAATTGGGCCCATCTTGCTCTCAGCAAATAACAAAAAACAAAAGAAATGGGCAGACGTAGGATGCTATGGAACAATTATAGGAAAGGGGAAGGGATGAGAAGAAGAGAAAGAAAGGGGTGCAGCAAAGGAGAGAAGTGATGGCAATAGGAAATCTGTTTATTTCATATATTCAAATTGTTTTTATAACAATGCAAAAGAGCCGTTTATATAGGGTTCCAATAAACCCTGTTCTAGGTATGGAAATACAATAAAAGCCATTAAATCATATCCTCTAATTATGTTTCCTAAAATACACATCAAAATTGAAAACTGAATACTATGTTTCCATCAGAGGCCAATCAATTGTTCGATTAAACAATAAAAATACCTAAACAACCACATGCCTCCCCAATCCCCCAAGACCCAAGAAGCGTCTTCCAAAAGATTACAAGGCAAACAGTAGTTCTGAAACTCCGGCAGATATTTATTATTTTTTGTTTGTTTCTGCATTTTATCTCCTCTCTCTCTCATTTCAAATTTTTTTTTTTTATATTTCTCAAATTCTTCTTGTTTTAGTATTATTTTATCATTTATTTTTAATAGATTTTTTGGCGTATTGTTAGGCTTACGCGTAGAATGCCTCAATTACCCATGATGTCAGCCTTCTTATATTGCAATGGATGATACCTTATAAAATTAGAGATCACGGAGATAACATCACCAAATTAAGGCATAAAAAAAAGCACATTCCAGAGGGAGCAAGTTGCAGTTGCCTATAGGTGTAAGGCGGACCGGGTCATGCAGTCCTTGTCTGAGCCAGCCCAAGCAAGCATGGCAGGCCTAGCAATCAAAGCTCACACAGTGGGCTGCTTTTTTATAATAAAAAAAGGACTTGAAGCCGCATGGCTGGCCAGGCAGCCTAAATGTGGGCCTTCACCACTTTAAACCCCTAAGTTTGCCTTCCTATTGAATGACCCATTATTGCTTTTAATCAGCATCTTGATGTTTCACTTTCATGAGGACTCCAAATATATTAAAAGAAAAGAACTATTTGCATGTCTTTTAATGCCTGAACCTATAAAAAAATGAGCCCCCACATAAGGGGGAACCATAATCCTGAATTACATTCCATCTCCAAATTGTGGAAGTCAGCGAGATGCCGATCGTGACACATGTGAGGAATATATCAATTAAGAAGACAGAGCTTTATCATCTCCATGTTGAACTTTAGATCACAAGGGATTTGCAAAGTATATATTTCAGTAAGATACGGTAGATGTGTGACACTTGCCAGTCTTCAAGTTACTAAGTCCCTGTTTGGTTTAGGTAAATATCAGATTTTTAGTTGATATTAATAAGAGTTAAAGAAATGTGTGGTTGAAAAGTTGTAGGTTCCATGAAAATATGTGATTAAAATTAACTTTTGACTTTAACTTTGAATTTTTATTAACTGAACCAAACAGGTGCTAACTGTTTATTTTGATTGCATTTTATTTATTTATTTTTATTTTTTTGGCAACTTCTCCAACCACATACTTCGGGAATAAACTTGCAAAAACCAACCCCTGCCCTGAAATATACGTAATAATTAACTAAACAAATGATAATCTATCTAATCTTTTAACTTGCTACTTTGATATCGAATTTGGCCTCTTCAAAAGTGATTCAAAATCCAAGCCACCTTTTAAACTAAGATAACATAAAGGTCACACAATAGATGGGTAACATAACTCGAAAAACCGGGAAAATTTATTTTTATTTTTTTGGCAACTTCTCCAACCACATACTTTGGGAATGAACTTGCAAAAACCAACCCCTGCCCTGAAATATACGTAATAATTAACTAAACAAATGATAATCTATCTAATCTTTTAACTTGCTACTTTGATATCGAATTTGGCCTCTTCAAAAGTTATTCAAAATCCAAGCCACCTTTTAAACTAAGATAACATAAAGGTCACACAATAGATGGGTAACATAACTCGAAAAACCGGGAAAACGTAAAAAAAGGATATGCACAAATTTAATCCACATTAGTTAGGTGAAGTAGGGTCTATGACATTGGATTGTCGCACATCCGAACACCAAGTTGGCAAAAGACACCTCATTGTAGTTTACTACAACATTACAGGTTAGAAAACTTGATATACTGACAAGCCGCTAGCTTACTATCAGTTTTTATTCTATAACCACACACACGAATATGACATAGACACACCAACACATAATTATGTAAAAAATTAAGACACGAACACATTGGTGTTAATCGAAATGATGTAAATTTCAATTTATTATTTTTTTTCACCAAAAAAGACAATAATAATTTTTAGTTTTATATACAAAATTGAAAACTTTGCTCATTTTCTTTTCAGTTTCTGAAACACAAATTTATATTACTGCAACCTAATAACCACACACACGAATATGACATAGACACACCAACACATAATTATGTAAAAAATTAAGACACGAACACATTGGTGTTAATTGAAATGATGTAAATTTCAATTTATTATTTTTTTTCACCAAAAAAGACAATAATAATTTTTAGTTTTATATACAAAATTGAAAACTGATTCAACGAAGAAAGATTCTAATCAATTAAAAGAACATTTTTTCTAGTTTGACCTGCAAGCATCCTCCAATTAATTCAATTGAAACTTCATTTCAGGTCCATTTGCCTCCCAATTAACTCAAAAGTATTTTTCATTTCACATATCCATCTGAGCCTAACATGTCCCCCATCCAGAAGCCCAATTTCACTTCCCCCCTCCCCCACTCTATCCCAAATTCCCAGAAGCATCCATCCCTCCCCATCTCTCCCACTTCTGCCCTCTTCTCAGCAACCAAACATCTCTCTGCCCACCATTTCTTTGTTGTCTAGACTCTGCGTATTTCTGCCACAGACACGTGTCCAGATTTAAAAAATAAAAAATAAATAAATAAATAGAGACCTGTATCCCTCCCCGTCTCTCCCACTTCTGCCCTCTTCTCGGTGACCAAACATCTCTCTGCCCACCATTTCTTTGTTGTCTAGCCTCTACTTATTTCTTCCACAGAGTGTCCAGATTAAAAATAAAAAAAAATAGGGTGTGTCCGATGTGTGTCCGAGACATGTCGACCAGCGACACTTAGGCTTTGGTAGTGTGTGGGACTGCATCAGGAAAAAGATAGGTTGGTATCACTCAACTCAAGATGATCCTTTTTTCTCCATTGAAAATACCACTAAGAGAAAGCACTACAAGTGAACACACACAAATTATGTCATCCTCCATCAGAGGAGTATCAAACCTGCAAACCATGTTCTTCGGCATGATATTTATTATCTCCTTCAAGACGTTCAACTTCCACGTATTTGTCAAAGGAGGCATAGATATCCTTGCAGCCTTTGACATCCAGTTGAAGGTCTGCCACCACATGTACAAGAATAAGTTCATCTGTCTAACATTAAGAAATAGAGAACAACTCTGGGAAACAACTAACCATAAAATGATTCTTTTCGGGTAGACTTGAAGTCTACATTGATACATTCGATGTAGTTCATGTTGTTCCCTTCAAACAACTTTTGTATTGTCCCTTCAACAACAGTTCCCTGTGCCAATAAAGACAATTGAAAATAGGTCATCGGTCAATTTATCATAACATTATATGAGAATCACGGACATTGCAAAGAAAGGAGAAATGCTGTCGGAACCATACCTTCATCTTGTCTTCAAGCTTTTCACACAAAACTCTATTAAGTTCTTGTACATCATGCTGCATAAAGGAATCATATGTGTCCCATCCAAAAGATTTAGTCAATTCTTTTGTAGCCACACTGGTGTCATTATATTGGAGCTTATAGAATAAACTCTGTAAGGCCAAAGGTATGCTCCCCGAGGGCATATCATTCTCTGTCGTGGGCATATGATACACAGCCTGATACAACAGGACAAATTAAGGCTTCTTCAATGTTTACGCAATAAATAAACTCACAAGTCAAACTATTTTGCAAATCATGACCAACCTTTCTGAAATAAGGGATGTGGTACAATGTTTGGAGGAGAGAGTTCATGTAACAAGTTGCTCCTTGATTCTTAAGTCCAACATAACCAGTCTCCTTCTTCGAGTCATATGTCAAGTAATCAATGACCTTCCGGACAGCAACATCAGCTTGCACAACACATGTATCATTAATGAGATACCCCTTACTGGGGTCATAAAGCTCACTGAGAGGCATGAAAGAAGTGAAACCCCAATCACTCTCCCTTTGACTGAACTGGTGCTGTGTGTCTGTTGAATCCACAAAATAGAGTTATATATCACAGTATACGTTATAAACACTACTTGCATGGTTCATGTGAGAAGAGGGATAGATAAGTCTCAGGTTCCTTCAAAAAGAGATCATCATCCACTTATCAAATTTTTACACTGTTGAAGCATATAAGGACAAAGTGATTACTCTGCAAGATTATTATAATCTTCACTTCGATAACTCTACCAATAGCATGGAAACTTGTCGACAAGGATCTAAATAGTAATCAATGAACAATATGCCCGAAACTAATTTTTTAAAAGAGGGAATATTAAACATGCAATTCAAGAAAAGGGAAATAATGTAAAAACCACATGTGTATACCTTTTGAAGACTGGTTTTTAGTTAGTCGCGTAATACCTAACCCCTTCCAACAAACAAGGTTGTTTTGAGCTAAGTAATAAGGCATGAACAATGCAAAAAATTCTTAATGGCAAATAAACCGGTCTGTTAATGAGTACAATGGGTCCACTTATATTTTATCCTTCCAGGTTATATTGCAAATGAACATTCCTTCTCCTTTTTCTTATTGGGGGATTCAATTGTGGAATTACAACACATGGTTCAATGAAATTGGTAAAAAAATAATAAAAACAATAAAAAAAAATAGAATATGAAGCAAGCAAAAGCTACATGGGCGTAAATAAGAAGCAGATAGCGATTAAGGAAAATCTTTGATGTGAATAAGGAAACAAAAGTGAATGCAAGATCGTGTTTTAGCTGCAAGAGGAAAATTAGAAATTGGATAGAAGCGCTAGGAGATACCCTTTTTTATAGTATACTTGCTATGGATTTGGTTGATAATAGCCAAGCTAAACTGTGCATATCTAGTCCAACCAAATGGCAAGGTTGCTGAATCGGCCACATCTAAATACATTGACAAGTGCTCCACGTTGTTTCCTTTCGGAAAAATAAGCACCCGCCTGACCAAGATAATAAAAGTCAAAAAGAAGTCAGGTAGAGGGATAACATAAACAAGAGTTCTCTTCTTAATATGCACCAACTAATATATCCTTCCTAAATCTTAATACAGTGCGAAATGGATTTACCATTTATAACCTCCAACGACAAAAACCTCAGAATAGAGCTTCTTCACATTCAAGCGAGAAAAGTTCTCAATCGCCCATGTGAACCGTGATGCTTGTGGCTCATCACTTGCCTGGTTTTCCGTTGCCCCAGCATTGTTCGTTGGTGCCACTGGTATATCATACACAAATTCAAAACCCAATTCAGTAGCATCAATGCAAATAAAAGAAGTTGGAAGAACATTTATTGCCAAATGTAACTCAGAAACCAATCAATTGAAACAGCACTTTGCCGGTATGCACTCATGTTATATCTATAGAGATTTATTTAATTAAGCACCATGGAGCAAAGGCAAACCTTCCATAGGCTGAGGAGTTTCTACTAAAGGCTGAGGACCTTCAACTAAATCTGAGTTTGGCACCAGCATCTCTTCGTCTTCCTGTTGCTAAAATACCAAAATAAAAAAAGCAAAAACAATATTCAAGTTAGATCCAGTAAACCCTAGCCTTTTGCCGCTAATAAACCCCAAGACTTTCCTCAGTAAGTAAATTGACATAATTTAGCAAACTTCTCAATTCTGCGACTCAAACCTCCCTTTCCATTACCCAAAAACCCTAGTTGATCACAATCTCCCAGTCCCCATTCACACACACACACACACACACACACACACACACACAGAGATAGAGAGAGAGACACACAGGCACAGCAAATTGTACCGCATAAAACAGAATTAAAAAAAAAAAAGTTAAAATGGAAATATAGATGCAAGCATATGCAGGGATAAATAGATAACGAAAGTGAGCGAGTAGTGAAAATTGGAGAAAGAGATGGGAGTTACATCCAAAGGTTGAGGAGCCATCATCGTCATGATTGGAGAAATTACAGCCGTCCGATCGATGAATCACGGAACAAATAATATAATTTGAGAAGAGAAAGAGGAGGGTATAGAAATATTGTTGAAACAGAGAGATTGCTTCTGGGTTTTCTGTGTTTTGGTTCACGATTGGACACCTGGGGATTTGGAATAAAGATGAATTAGTGTACACTACGGGAAACGGTTGTTGTATGCGATAGTAGGGGGTACTTCTAAAAATACCAGTCAAACCTCGTACATTTCACTTTAACTTTTTAACCACTTCATATTTTTACATTTACAATGATTTTTTTTTTTTTTATATTCAGCTATCCCAACTTACACTAAACTAAATTCTGGACCTTCAAAATCCATGTCCCTAGAACATTGAAGGGGTTAAATCGCGGGTTATGCCTCAACTGGATCACTGGTTCCTCCCATTGACTGTACACTTCGCGCACAAGAGACCCTCCTCCATAGTGATTGCTCCATACCAAATTTTTGGCCGCAAGTTCCCACCAGGAATCGAACTCTCCACCCTGCCGCTGAAAGCAAGCCAATATTAATTGATCCACCAGTTAAGCTGTGCACCGAGGGGCTACAATGATCTTTTGAATGATAAAAATAAAGATGTCATTAAACATGTAATACAATTATAAAATATTATTATTAACAAATATTACTATCATTTTAATTAACAAGTGAAAATCAAACACTTTCCACTTTAAATTTCAAATCAGCTCATTCCTCTTATTTGTTTACTACAACACAGATAAAACTATCTCATCTTACATCTTCTTAAACCTCAAAATCTCGAAAACTTATCGAATGATGAACAAGAAAATATTTTTTTATAATAATCATTTCGAATTGATAAGTATATTTAATTTTTTTTGCATTAAATTAGTATACATTTTTAATCGATAAATCTTATTTTAACATAAACTAATCTGTAAATAAATTTTTAATAGATCTATAATTTTTTTTAAGTACGAACAAGAAAAAAATTCATTTGCATATATGAATTATTTTAGGGCGAAAGTAACAACCGACTGTAAAACAAGATGTTAAAAGTTAGTTCAATCGACTTAATTTTTTTGAATAAATTTCTATTGCCCAGTGGCAGAGCCGAATTTTGGACTATTTTTTTTATGATTAAAAATTATTCCAAAAAAAATTATAATAAAAATAAAACAAATTTAAAAGAAAAAATAAATGAGGGAAAATTAGTCCGACTGTCGACCTAAACCATATGCAGTTGGTATGGACCGAAAACAGTCAACATAGACCAATTGTTTTTAAAAATAAAAAATAAAAAAATGAATGGGCCAACAAGTGGCCCAAATTGTTTTAAAAAATAAAGGGATAATTAGGCCCAATACTCTGAATACTTAAAAGATTAGATCAAGGGAAAATTAGGACCAATACTCTAAAAATTTAAAAGATTAGATTAATACCCTAAATAAAAATTAAACTTTGTATAAACTGTATTATTTACGTCTTTATTAAAATCCCCAAACCTCAACCCTTTTCCTCGCTGCAAAAACCCGCACTTGATTCATGCTCCGAAATAAAAAAACTTTGACTCTGAATTCTACAATAGCCGGAGACAATGACTTGAAGATAAAAATAATTATTGATGAAGAAGCATCTTCGAAGAAGAAGAAAATAATTTTTTCAAAACTTTATAAGGAATTTGATCTTTGACTCTGAATTCTACAATAGCTGGAGACAATGACTTGAAGATAAAAATAATTATTGATGAAGAAGCATCTTCGAAGAAGAAGAAAATAATTTTTTCAAAACTTTATAAGGAATTTGATTGTATATTCCACTTTCAATCATTAAGGAACCAGATTTCTATTTTTGGCACAATGAGACAGATTGATTTCATTGGACATTCATAAGAGGTAGTTTTGGATTGAATGAGCGATGGTAGCAAGGAATTCATGTAACAGACCCCAAGTTTACATAGAACAAGAATTGGGTATTGTTGTATTATGTAATTTGCATATGTTCAATAATTCTCTTGTATGTTGTTTATTCTTAGCTAATTGGTTGGTTAATCTCTTTAATTGCCCTAATATGTCCAAACTCCATGCTTTTGTTATGCTAAATGGAACTCTGTTAAAGGCTTGCACTTTTGGTATTTAAGGTCCAAAAAATCACCTGCAAGTATTTGATCGAAAACTTATTCTTTCAATTGGATAGTTTTGGAGATAGAAATCTTAGCACAAATAGTTTAAATGTGTGATTTATATAGTAGCAAGGAATTCATGTAACAGACCCCAAGTTTACATAGAACAAGAATTGGGTATTGTTGTATTATGTAATTTGCATATGTTCGATAATTCTCTTGTATGTTGTTTATTCTTAGCTAATTGGTTGGTTAATCTCTTTAATTGCCATAATATGTCCAAACTCCATGCTTTTGTTATGCTAAATGGAACTCTGTTAAAGGCTTGCACTTTTGGTATTTAAGGTCCAAAAAATCACCTGCAAGATTTGATCGAAAACTTATTCTTTCAATTGGATAGTTTTGGAGATAGAAATCTTAGCACAAATAGTTTAAATGTGTGATTTATATGCTCCTGATCGAAAACTTATTCTTTTCAGTTGGATAGTTTGGTATTTAAGGTTATCTTGCTGGTTTTGTTGTTTGGCAATATAGAGTGGAAGGTAAGGGGATATGGCGAGTTGTCATGGCTCCTACTTCAAGCCCTTCTCCATCAATAAAGGCAGCAGAGAGTGTAGAAATTCAAGTGCTACTTGTGAGTAGTCTCAAGGTATTAGGGCAATGAGGATGGAAATATTGTTGGAAGAGCTATACAATGTGAGGTGGAGAGATGTTTATAAAAAGCGACTAGCAGATCTTGGTTTTTCAAAATGGTCGATGTGGAGAGAGATGTATAACCTTTTTTTTATTGTTCATCACATTTGTGTCACTTTTTATATTTTGTTACTTTTTTTAGGTTTCTGTCACTTTTTTGGAATTTTTTACTCTTTTTTTAGTGTTCGTCATTTTTTTTGAAATTTTGTCACTTTTTTTAGTGTTTGTCACTTTTTTTTCAATTGCCTTCTTGAAATTTCTATCACTTTCTTTAGCGATAGATATCACTTTTTTAATAAAAATGAGATTGTATTTCATATTTTAATATAAAAGTGACATTAAACTTTTAAAAGTGACATTGTGTCTTCTTTTTAAATTTGTCGCTTTTTTAAATTTCTGTCATTTTTTTTTTAAATTTTGTCACTTTTTTAAATATTGTCACTTTTATTTTTGAATTTGTCACTTTTTAAGTGTTTGTCATTGTCTTCAATCGCTTTCTTAAAATTTCTATTTCTTTTTTATAGTGACAAACATCATTTTTTTAATAAAAATGAGATTGTATGTTATTTTTTAATATAAAAGTAACACTAAACTTTTAAAAGTAACATTGTGTCACTTTTTTTTAAAAAAGTGACAATTTTTATTAAAAAATAAATAAATTAACATTGTGCCACTTCTTTTTATTTTACACGGTATTTTTTACTTCAAAAAAACTTTCATATGATTTTTTAAAAAGCCCCTGATTTTAAGGGTATTTTTGTAAGCTGTCCAAAAATAAATTAATTAATGAGTCAACTGTTAATAGGCCTAGACATTTTAAAAAAATAATAATAATGGGCTTAGTAGTCGGGCCAATTGCTGGGCTGTTTTGGTTGACTGCCAAAACAGTTTGCTTTAGCCCAACTGTGTTGCTAACTGTTCTTTCCAGAAATGGCGAGAAACATTTCTGACGACTAAAGGTCCTTTTTTTTTTTTTTTTACTTAAATCCATCCTAAACCCAATAATTTACCTAAATAATGAAGAATAAACATTATAAATAATAATTTAAATCACAAATTCACAAAACATGTAAAGTAAAAAATCATTCTCTTAATCCTATAAAAAAATTAACCTTGTTGAAGATAATAACCGAATTTTGTGGTTGTTGGCATTGGACAGATTGTGAGGATACCAACTTCGACTGGATCCGACTGTTATAGCTGACCGTGTGAAACTTTTTTTTCCTTCCCTTTTTTCTCTCCCCTCCTTTCTTTGTTGAAGATGAGGGCAATTTTGGCAAATGATACATAAAAATTCTATTTTATTTTTTAACTTTTTTTTTTAAATGGTTAAAGACCATTGTGGAATGTGACGGGGTCAACCGACCATTTCCATGTATTTCCTCCAATTGTAGTCTGGTTTTTAGAGATAGCCAATGATGAAACACTTGTATTTTAGGTTTTTTTATACTAATCAGAGTTGAACGTGCTTTATAGATTATTTTGAAATATTTTATAAGTATTATAAAACTAACACTTGATATCAAATTGTTGAGAGGAAAAAGAAAAAAAAAATTCAAGAGAAGAAAATTGTACCATCAAAACTTAATTTCTATAATTCAATTTTTTATGATGAAATATTACAAATGAGTAACATTTTTATACTATATTTAGTACATAAAAATTAATTGCTTATACATGAATTTAAACATTCATTAAAATTCCTAAATACATGAATATAAATAAATTTATCTATAATAACTCTAATTTAAGAAGATCAAGAATTATCAAGTCAAAATTTACTGAGTGCAGATTAATATGAATATTAATTAATTGAGAATTAATAACATGAAATTCTTATACGGCAATGAAATTGTAGTATTTGTTATATATTGAAAAATAAAAAATAAGGTATTATTGAAACAATTGAATCGTAGTATGATTAAAATAGCCAAAAAAATGATTCTCACTTGATGTGCGATAGAAGACATCTCTATATATATACACACACACATACATATGTATTTTAATTTTGGACAGTCTCCTCTCCTTGTTGTCCAAAAAATGGACTAGGAATCGTAAAAAAGAATATTAAAAATATTTTTTTGAATTGATTGGCCATTTTAATTTGACAAAAATAAAGTTTTGAATAATAAAATTTGAAGAATGTGTGATTAAATTGTTTTGAAAAGTTTTAGATTTACATGCAAGATATTTTATTGTATGAATGTGTAATTGAAAATGAGTATGTAGATAAAAAACTTTGAAATAAATTCCATCAAATAGACCTAATTTCCTTATTTTTCTTTCATTTTTTCAACTATCTAATGTAAATATTTTACCTAATTTCCTTATGTCTATGGCGGACTAGAGCTCTTTTTGAGTCCCTTGTGCGCATCTTCTTTTAGACCGTCATTTTCATGTTTTTCTATGAAAATTAAATGTTTGTTGTCATTTCAATAAGTGATTGAGTAGTGTCAATGAAGAAGTGTTGAAAATTAGTAACGTTAATTCTATTCTACCGAAAGCAATCAATTTATAGAAAGAAAAATAAACACTAAAGAACATATAATATTTTATAAAGGTTGACCTCAATATGAGACTACATCATCTTTTGTCGATACAATGAGTTACTATGATAAAAAAAAAGTTTACAAGAGAAAATTATAAACAATATTCTCTAACGTCTCTTTTTCACTTTTATTATGGTAATACAAAATTATAATGATGGCTTCCTATTCATAAGATAAACTAAGGTAAAACCTGAATTTTACAATGACACAAATTTCTAACTTATCCTTATGAAAATGTTGTCTAGGGGTGCCCACTCCGAGATCCAACCCCAGGGCGACATCACCGTTGAAATCGATCAACTACTAGCTCTCCACAACAACAATAATTAACCTTTATAATCAAACAGCAATCTCGAGTGTAATAACTCATTGATTCAGTTACATCACATACTAGGAACATAAATTCAATATGCCTTGAACTTGTTCAAAGGTATTGAGTGATTCTGCAATGAAAAATTGTGAATCTTAACCTTTACACTCATTTTGGTAGATGTTGAATAAAAAAATAGTGTAAATAAGTAGGTGTAACTATTGAACTCTACAATGATGAACTCAATGAAGCTCGCTATAATCAATTTGAAAAAATCTAAAAATCTGACAAATTAAACTAATCAAACCACAATTTCATGCTTCAAGGACTTATATTTTCCACTCATTGTTCAATACATGAATGAAGGGACCAAAGGTAAGTTACTTCAATTGTAACATCGTAACATATTTGACCTGTTGACTACCCGGCGTGTAGAGATTTCATGAATTCAAACAATATATAATTTTATGTTAATTGTTAAAAATTCACTAATATGTAAAATAAATTTGATTGATACATGAGCCATAAAACTCTAGAATGTGACATTTGGTCTAAGTTCACAGCAAAGATAAATATGATCGATACACATCGAAAAACGACATTAATAAAAAGCATGGTGCTAACCTTTAAACTCGATCTCTTATCATTTCAAATGCACGGGACTAGAGTTGGGCATTGTTGATTCGCTTCGATTATAACGAGAATCGAACTGGACTCGAAATTTTCAAATATTTAGTAAGTGGAATAGTTCGGGTTCGTTCTATTCGGTTCGGTTCGGTTCAGTTCGGTTCCATTTCATTTGGTTCCTAAGTTCTGTACTATAATTAATTTTTTTAATATTTACAAAGTTACATTAATTCAACTAATGACGTGTTCAATCTTAACTCTTAGAAAATAACGTAGTTCAATTATATGTGTCTTTTGCGTCTCTTTTTGCCGAGACCTTCATAATTTAATTGCTAAAATTACAAAAGAAGAAGATAGCGAGTTTACTATAATTAAGAGATGCTCTGTCGAGTTTCATGTCGATTTCTCCAAAACGATAGAAACAACACTACAATAAAATAACAAATTTGGGTAAAATTTATTTCAATTTGATTAAGTTGTGCTGGAACTGAAAATTAGAATAAGAAAATCATATTTTTAAGTTTGAGTTAAATTAACTAGTTAGCAAATTTATTTATAAAAAAATAAAATAATTTGACTTATTTACGGAGATTTCGATTTTTCGGTTCTTTATCTAAAACCGAGAATTGAACCGAATCGGTTGGTTCTCGATTCAAATTTCCATTTCGATATTTAATTTAAGAAGAATCGCTCTGTTCGATTCAATTCGTTTGTGTTCGGTTCGAAAGTTTTGCCCATCTCTAAACAGGACCAAACATTACATGTGCACCATAATTATAGTCCAAGTGAGATATTCTTATGATCTAACAAAATATTTTCGTTGACTGACCACAACGTTTAACAAAAGCCCACAAAAGGCCGTAAATAATTTTGTGAGCAAAGCCACCAAATTAAGTTTTAAGCAAAATGTAATAGAGAGAACGAACGAATCCACTTTCTTAGAGCAATCGAATATGTAACTATCTTGTGCACATTAGTGAAGACTTCAAAAATGCATTTTTGCAACCATTTCTAGGATTCTTTCAATGACATCACATTTTGCGTGATAAGCAACATAGTGACCAACACATCCACAACAATGCACTTTAGTGCTTATTTAATAAAAATTTGCTAAATTTTTTTAACTTTAATTTAATCATATATTTTATGGGATTCATATTTTATCATTTTTTTTAAATCACATTTTCATCAATTTTTATCGTATTTGCTAAAATTTTTATCTTTGTCAAACAATTCCTAAATAGGTCAATTTATTAATATATCTACTCATATATCCAATATAACAAGTTCACTGGCCTTGGGTAATGGTTTGGAGTTGTCTTTTTAACAGAGCAATCCGAGACCTAGAAGTGGATGAAAATCGAGTTTGAAGAGCATCCCACACTTGTTTTGAGGTCTTCATGCCACAAACACAGTGAAGACTAGCTTCTCTGCGATCGAAGCGAGCAACCAACTTAGGACACAAGTGTCTTTCTTTGACCACACTGAGTAAGATGGATAAAGGGATCCATCTGGCCCCCAGGGCACATCTCCAAGTGGTAAAAGGGGAGGGTGGAGAAATCTAACTTTGATTGAGGCTGCCGCGTCAAGGATTCGAATATTGAAATATGGATTTGGCTCTTGGGTAAGTGCAAGTGTACAAGTAGCCTTCCACCCTGTACCCTTGGAGGCATAACCTGCGATTTACCTCCCTCACGATACTCCAAGACAGGGGCGGTGGGGGACCCTTAAGGTTGGGGTTTAACCTTTTTTATAAAGGGATCCATCTGAGAGAGTTTTTGGTGGAGGATTTACCTCTCCATCCACAACATCAGCAAGATCATGGCTCTTCAAAAAGATCATGAATTGGAAGCTCCAAGGCAGGTAGTTGGGGTCGACCAATTTTTGAGATATAGGTTGGAAATTTGCTCAGATAGTAGGTTGAGGGAGGGAGGTGGTGGTGTCAGTGGATTAGCAGGGCTAGGGGCCATTTGTATGGAGAATTTTGTGTAATGCAGAAGCGTATTAGCAAGATTAGGGTTTAGGGGCCCAATCAAAGCTCCTAACCAAAGACAAATTGCTCTACTTGGACATCGATCGCAAGTGTATCTTTTGTGGATGTTTTGAAGAGACTTGTGAGCATCTTTTCTTCAAGTGCTCTTTCACATCCTCATTATGGGGGAGTATTAGGAGATGGCTTGACATCACAAGATCAATGACGACACTTGCTATGGCTCTTAAATGGTTGAAAAAGGAGGCTCGGGGGACTTCGTGGCTGAGCAAGGCGAAGAGAGTTGCTCTTGCTACCACAGTGTACTATATTTTGCTGACGAGAAATAGGAAATTATTTGAAGACCTCTCATATGACTTGGATTCCATTGTGAGAAGGATCAAGACCCACGTATACAAAGTCATGTTTACTTTGTATCCGGATGTCTTGATTCTTTATGAATCCTTGGCCATGGAGCTTTGATTTCTTTTGTATTAGCTTTCTACTGTCTTTGCCCGGGTATGCCCGAAGTAGTTGTTTATGTTTATGGACATTGATTCGCCCGAGTATGCCCGGTGTACTTGTATTTGATTATGGACATTGTCTCGCCCGGGTATGTCCGGTGTATTTGTACATGGTACATTTTTTATCTATATATTTACATTTACCGATCAATAAAAAAAAAGATTAGGCTTTTGCCCCTTTTTAAGGCTCCGATACTAAGAAAGAACACAAACTGAGTACATAACTTATGAAACCGTTTTTGAATCAATAAGGGGCTGTTCTCTTCGTGTTTAAGTTTTGAATTTGTTTTGAGTTTTAAGTGTCCATTTTGAAATTGTTGAAAACGTGTTCTTTTTGTCATTCTAAAAAAATATTCTTAAAACATCAAAATGAAAAACGTGTTTACTTGTAAATTTTGAGAATCACCATTGCCAACCAAAACACCACCACAACACCACTGCCATCGCAACAACCACAACCAATCACCCCCGCCAACACAATCACCACGGCCAACACAATCAACACAACCAATCCACTGCCAATCGGAATCGCCACTACCAGTCACCACACCACACCAGCACTACTCATTGTCACCACACAGCACCAGATCAAAAAAATAAAAAACCCCCAAACCAACAGATTGAAAAGAGAAATGGGTCACTATGAACGGGTCGAAAAACCCCAAATCAGCAGATTGAAAAAGCAAAACAATCAAAACCATAATCGACCGTCGGTACCAAAACCATCAACACCACTGCCAAAATCACCATCGTCGCCCGCCAGTACCACCATCAACTAAATCCAAAATCGCCACCACCAAAACTAGAGACGCTGAGTTCACAGTAATCGAAGAAGCAAAAAAACCCCCAAAACGCCAGTCAAAGAGAGAGAAGATTGAGATGGGCCCAAGCCACAGGTCGCGACACTCAGAATATGGAGATGCCGGCATCGACAAGAGAGAACGAAGAGACGCCGGAAGGAATGAGAAGGAAGAATGAAGACGGGCAGACAGGCTTCAATTTTTTCTCTCTCTCTCTTGTTTTCGTGTTTTGAACGTTTTGTGGGTTTTCTGAAGAAAACAACCAAAACGGGGATTTTGCCATTTTCTGTTTTCTTCACAATTTTTTTTTCGAAAATTCGTTTTGGAAAATGGGAAAGAGAACGCGTTTTCACAATTTTGAAAAATCAAAAATTGAAAACGATCGGAAAACGACAAAGAGAACAGACCCTAAGCATTTCTTGTTGATTTCTTTGTATTATATGTAACACACACAGCTTTTACCTGTAAAAAAACTCCAGAGAGATTGAAGGAATACAAAAGGGTAACATTTATCAAACATTTGAATTAACTAAAACTGATCAGGAAAATCTGCAAAAGAATCAGTTGTCGTTGCATTATTGGTTAAAGGATCTGATTTGCTCGATTTCCTCAACTAATTGTTGACTAAATGAGTAGATATCCTAACAATCTTTATGGTCTTTGCATGAATAGTCATTGTGATCAAGACTCGGCCTTTCGCTAAACCCATTCATCCAAAGCCTATCGACGAAACAATAGGTTTGGCGGTGCCTTTGTGCCACATAAGCAAGTCGCTTCAAATAGTGATGATCCCATCAAGGGATAAATAGCCAAGTGTATATATATATATATATATATATATATATATGTATATATGTTTATATGTTCATAGGATGATCCAGAAACATATAGAAAATATAGTGTACCAATACTATTTAAAATTTGTGCCAATTAATTTATGTGTAGAGAGAGGCAAAAACCTAACCAGGTGTTACAGAGAAGACACAATCGGGGAATGGCTATATCACATGGTACAGTAGTGAGTTGGTACGTTGCAACACCCAATGGTTGCTCGAAGAACTTGTAAAGAACCCATTCCAATGCATAGAATCTCTCCTCGCTATTGTTAATAACCACCAATATCTCCGTCTTGTCCACGGCTTCTGTCGTCATTGACAATTGCTCCCCTCAGCTGCCAGGCCTACACTTGGCTTCATGGTGGTGGTCTACATAGCCTTGCTTCATTATGTCACCTTTCCTATTCGAACGATGGTGTTATACGACGGTAATTGACACACTGCATTCCAAATCACTCTAATCGATCCACAATATGATGTGCATCGTTGATACATGCCAACTAGACATCGAACCTACCACCAAGAATAACTTTGACCTGCTATGATTATAATAATTTTTTTGAAAAATTGATTGAGTACCTCTTGTAAGATCGACAAAAGCAACCTAAAATGCAAAATTTTTTCCAACACACACACAATGTAAACCGGGATCACCTATCCCTCAAAGTACATACTAATCAAAATAAATTACAGACAGTTCGATCTTCAAAGTTTTATCCAACATGATAAGCATGTACTAAAAAATACAAAGACAGACTATGATCTAACAAAATAAGTCATGCAACTTCTGATGTCACATGGCTTGACTCTATTGTTAATGTTGCCTACAAGTGGCTCGAGGCCTATCACGGATGACGGAACTACGAGGCCTTGAGCAATGTTATCTTATGCAAACATGCCTTGAACCTCTAGTTTCTTATCTTCCTTTTCGCCAATCATCACATGACTTTCCCAACTTAGAATATCATTTTAAAACCTCGATGACTCAACAGTTATGTATTTGAACAATTTCCAACACTGTTTGCACTTCTTAGCAAATACGGGGAAAAAAAATCATTTCAAGAGTGATGTGACATTTAGTAGTTTTTGCTATGTGCTCTTCTTATTTAGTAAGAATAATTAAGCTAGTAGTTGGCTCCGTATCTCAAAATTAAGGAGCCAAATAGCAAATCTTAAAATTTGCAGTTGAGAAAGAAAAAATTTCTCAGCGGCCATTGTTTAAATTTGTAACATCAGTTAGTTTCTTACATAATAATATTTAAAAACAAAAAAAAGAGTGCATTAATTGGAAAACAACTTTTATCACCAACAAAAAAAGATTGAAAAAAACCAGCATCGAATGAATAGTGAAAGCCCATATCGGCTTTCAATCATTAAGGGTGCGTTCCCTTTGCCCTTTTTGAGCCATTTTCCATTTTTAGTCTTCGAAAACGTCGAAAACGAGTTTGGTTTCACATTTTCAAAAACACATTTTTGAAAACAAAAAAAAATTACTGAAGAAAACGAAAAACGTGAAAATCACATTTTGGGTGTTTTCTTCACAAAAGGGGAAAATTGTGGAAAACGGACACTCTTCTGGCTGAACAAATTTCCCGGCTTCCTCTCCCGAGCCTCCTCAACTGCCGAAATCACCACCTTCCGACAACGAAACCACCTGTTTCAACCACTAGAAGCCTTGCGTCATTCCCCTCTACAATATCCAACCAACCATCAGCCACAAAATCAATCGGAGGCAATAGAAAATCCAACCAAAAACACAAATGTCACACACACTTTTCTGCTGGAAAACTCCCATTCCGGCGACGCCCACGATCGCGCACCACCAACAGTCGATTGCCCTCATCCGGGCGAACAATATCATGTCCTAACATCAACCAATAATATACCAATTCGTTGAGATGTGAATCTACTCAAATACAGTAGTAGCGAGAACGAAGCAACGATACCGATTCATGTTTCTGGCCAATTTGAATCAGTCGATTGGCATCGGTCAAGGGTGAATCATGTCCCTACAATCATGAGTAACACTTCAATTTCATCAATTCATTCAGAAATCATCGTCGGAATGGGAGTTTTCGACCTCGCGACTTGTTGATTTTGAGCAGAAATTCCGGCCTGATCGACCGGAGTTAGGGCCAACTGTTGGGTTGGATTTATAGACGGCATTGCAGGCTTTAAGGTGGTACTATGATCCAGTGACCATGGTGGCCGGAAAGTGGGAGATAATGCTCCATAGGTGGCAGTATTGAGAGAGAGTGTGTGAAAATGTTTTCTAAATTTTGTAAACAAAACACATTTTCTAATTTTTTGTTTTGAGAAATAGTTTTTCAAAATGACAAACCAAACGTATTTTCAACAATTTGAAAACAAACACTCAAAACACAAAATTCAAAATGAAATTGAAAACAGAAAATAGAAAACAGAAACGCAAAGCGAACGCCCCCTAATTCTTTCCATAAATACCAATATTCAAATTGGAAATCATAAAAAATCTAGTAATTTGAATCATAAGATAAGAGTGTTAACATGTACCAAGTTGATTGTTTTTCTTTTCTCATATTTTCTCTTTCTTAATTTCTTCCATTAAAAAATCATTTTTGTTTACTTATTTTGCCACTGCTCCATGTGGATTCACTAAAAAAAGACCGTTTTCCTTCAAAATTGAAGGCCATGCTAGATTCTCATTCTCACTGCAGATGTGTACATAGACCTTGTATATTTTCTGCTTTTCCTTATCCAAGAGATGTATAGCACAATTCAGTCCTCAACAATAAGGGCAAGGTAAGCAACAGAAATCTTGTTCTTATGGAGTGACTACCACAATATATGCAACACCAGGAGCAAGAACATTATGCAGTTTATACAAAATTTTCACTTGCGGGTTCTGTATGTGATGGTGGAAAGCACTCCTGGCCATCAGCTATCCCTGCTAATAATCAGATATTGCAAGTAATTATTGAGAACTGACATTTCAGCACATACTGGTAAGTTGGTAGCTCAGACGAATACCTGTTGGCTCATAAGAATTTCGACTGCAACATTTGTATCTCCATCAGCCGCTGCCATTGCTATTTCAACCTGTGTCTGAAAAACATCAAGACGCTCTCTCTTAATATTCATCCAACTCCATAATATCTGCTAATCTCAATCAGATGATATTTTTACCCTTTCAAAACCCATTGCAACCAGTTTCTTAATTTCTTCTTCAGATGCAACAGAACCCTACATTTATCAACAACTAAATAAATGTTTAGGGATCAAAAAACATCACGGGGTAATAGGTAAAAGGAGGAATTTTTATCGGATAACTGAACCTGATTGCTTGTCAATCTGGTATGTGTCTCTGTACTATTTGCTGCTGGAGGCCTGACAAAACAGAAATAGAGTTGCACAAAACCTTGGAAAGGGAATGATGATTGGGCCAACACATACTGAGATCTAAATAGAATTCAACTATGATGTTCATTTGTAATATTGCAATAGTAGCAGGCTATATAAATGAGAATTATTACGCAATATGCAGATGCACTTTTTGCATAAAATGAAAACAAATTCAAACAACAAAAATTCATCAAAGCTCTAGAATTGAAAAATTGCATTACCCTATTCTCCATTAATTTAATGATTTCCAATAGCCAAATATCAAATCATGTAACTTAAAGGAGCTTTCAAGAGCTCATTTAGTTGATTAACATGCATAATGAACTTTATAATACCTTCCGTCTGATATCTGCAGTCTAGCTGGATGTGATGGGTGGTCAAGGCTGTTTCTGTCATCCAGAAGTCTAGTTTGTAAGGTAGAATCAGGATTTGGAGTAGGAGCTGCTTGACTTAGACCAGAACCAAGTGTCCTTCCTCTCCCTGGGAACCTGTCACTGTCTTCTGTTGCCTGCATCTCATAAATCATACATTAGCGAACATTATTTTCCTGCATTTATTCTATTAGCTACAAAATATAGCTCACTTTACTGGTAAATAATTTCTTCACTTCAAAGTACCAACCATTAAAAGCATCATGTGACTTCACTAAAATTATTGTTGCATGTTGATGATTGCTGTCTACAGAATCTTATGAAATACTAAATATGACAAGAGTGCCACCCATGTACTAATATTGAATTCGTATACAAAAACTTCTATCAAGTTAATCACCCTAGAGAATTAGCTAAAGTATAAAAATACAGTCATATAACCAGGAAAAAAAAACCCTTCACATTTTATTGGCGCTAAGCATTCAAAATTATTATGGTTTCTGTTGTAATTATATTCTCCATTCAATTGTATTCACTATTCTCAAGTCTATTCAATTAGGAGAATGCAGTATAACTCTTAACAATATCTCATACAAATCCCCATTGTAAATAGGGCTAGCAAGCTCATTTTACTCCCATCAAGTTGTAGACCACTATTAAGAGCAATATAAAGTGTGTTTCAAACATTCATCTTTCTTTACTTATAACCTTTCTAGTTTATTTCCACACTTGCATCGTGATACCTTTGGGTTCTCAAGATGATCAAACTTTCGTAGTTACTGCTAACCAAGCTACAGTTTCGATTAGGTAACTTAACTAGACCATGAGGAGCAGTTTTGAGGGACCCAATTGCCGCACATTTACTTGGACAGTCTGGTGTGTGAGACCCAGCTCCATTGCCAATCCACAAAAACATGTACACAAAGCAACTTCTAGAAACACACCATTCAACGTCGATAAAACGAGACGTCCAAAGTCATACCTGAGAATTACTTTCTCTTTGTGGCATCCACGAAGACAGATTCCTCCATACATTTCCAGAAAGTAATCCACTTTTCACAGTTCATAAATATCGTATTAAAATCAGTGTCAGAGATCCAAACAAACGGCAACAGATTCACATTAATGAAAAAGTAAAACCAGGCAAGATCTACCTTGATGTTGTATTTTGACCCAAATGTGTGGGGATGTAGCCTGTAGTATTACCGCCAGTGCACATAATAAATTTAGGTCTCCTCACACAACTCGACTGCAAGGAAAACCCAAAAAAATAAAATAATAAAAATAATAAAAATAATAAATAAATAATAAAAAAAATTAAGCAAAGGAAACAAACAATTGAGACGTGTCATGCAGGGACGTTACCAAAATATAAATTTCAGGAAAAAACTGGCATAGCTGAAATGGACAATAACCAGTGCTTTATGCATTTATTTAATATCACTTTCTTCCCTTTTACTAATTTCAACACAATCTGCTGAAGCAACAATTTTGGATCTATCATTTCTTGATAAGACGAAAAAGAGAGGAGAGGATACAAAGCCATCATGCATCAACTCTAAAAGGTAGAAAGACTCTTATTTAGAAAAAAAAACATATTTTAAGGTTTAAAAATAGCTTTACAAAAACATAATTATGAAACAGGCACAATAAGCAGCAAGTGAAACCGAACTCTCTGACAGAAAAGGTGCTTATAGTGTGTTCAAGACACAACAAGAAGAAATTCCACAATGGGGTCCATTACTGGGATTGGTAACTGTCAACATTTCCCTCATCCGCCTTCAGTTTTAATGAGAATTGAAAATAGAAAGAAAATTTCTTTGGGTAATTTACTACCACATTCTCTTGCAATCCATAAAACCATCCTAATTCTAATGTTCGGCAATCGGAATCCTCTTTGGTCCTTGAATTCTAATAGAATGATGATGGGATTTCGCAAAGGGACTGCAATACATAAAATTTCTCATTAAACCTTTCAGCAGCATCTGAAGTGCTCAAACACAAAAGTATTTCTTCTTTTACCTTTTTCCTTAAGAACTGGGTCTCGGGAGTAGCACTATCTGTAAAGCTGTGAGACTTCATTTTTATCTAAATCTTTCTGCCAGCATTCCAAGTGCTCAAATAACTAAAGTAACTTCTTCTGACTGTATACTACCGCCAATTTATGGTTGACAATACTGATCATGTAATCCTACCTTTCCCATGATTTCACAAGAGCTTAACGAGAGGAATTATTAAAAAAAACCTCACTGCCTCAGAAAAAAATTGAAGGTAAGATATTTATCATAAGAGTAGAGAGATGCGACTTCCAAATACTGATCAATCATATAGCTTAAGAACAGGAAATTATATGAAATAGTTCAAAAACAAAAACACTATGTCAAGCCAGCACATCATGTCAGCATATTGACGCTACTATTAACTGAAAGTAAGACATTACTAAGTAGTACATCCTATAGCTAATATTCGAAGGGCACTTACCATCCAAGAGAAGGATTCAATGCTGGAATAGAAGGATGTTCCAGGAATTAGAAATTTAAAAAGCCCCCAAGTATCTGTTGCCAGAAGGAAAACACTATTAATATGGTAGAGAGGAAAAGCCATCAAGAGACAGGTAATAATATGACTATAAAAGAATTCGATCACATACATGCAAACCCAGACAAAATGCCGCATAGGTGTCCAAGTAGTGAAACGTTTGGCATAAGAAGTTGAAACACCACTAACAAGATCCAAGGATACCTGAAGTTAATATAAGAAAAATGTCACACAGAAATCTACGGAAAGCACTTTATGAAAGCTCAAGTAAAACATTTAGGAAATGACTTCACTCACCATTTTGTGGCCACATGAAAAAGTCCAAAGACACTGCAGAAAAGGAAGAAATCAACAGTAGTATGCAGATTAGCTGAAGAATAACTTAAATAGATTATATGAAGTCCATCAACTGAAATGGATAATTGATTGTGAAATATAACAAAATTTTGGGTGATATAATTTAAGTTTCATAGTAGAATGAAGGAAAGATGCGATGGACAACAGTACTGCAAATTGCAAAAAGGATTTATGGAAACAACTCTAAATCTATTGGGTATGAGGACTAATTTCTTGTTTGTTGTTGCTTATAGTAGAATGTGGGGAATAATAGAGATGAAACTATAGTGTACAAAGAATATTAATATTAAGAGTAGCAATAATCAAGACAAACCTACGAGATTGGACTCCACTGAGGCCTGTCTCTATCACAATCATTGAAAATAGTACCCCTGAGAAACCAATTGCGCACTCATTCATGAGATTCTCGTAAGGGTGAAACGGATTATAAGCTACCAACAATGCTACGAAAAGATGAAGTATAGCATTGCTTGTGGCCAGTAGAATAATTATGTACAGCAAGCGAATGGATCCCATAACTCTCTCCAGTTCAGAGCCCAGAGGAACCAAAGCCAACATGTTGAACATAACATGTAGTAGAGAACCATGAAACAGAATGGCCGTGTAAATCCTGTAAACTGCATACAACATGAAAAAGAAAGAAAAGATAAAAAATTCGATGTTACTGATGATGATATCATTATAAATCTCCCTTTGAACAAGAGATATATATGCACAAATAAGACAAATGCTCCAAGGCTGAGTCTGAAAAGATAGTGAGGTCGTCCTTCGTCTACTAGGAGTACAAGTTATAGCAATGAATCTTTTATTCTCGACACAAATTCAATCATTTTTGCATAAAATATTTCATACAACATACGTCATTAGCCAATAATATTTATCCATTGAAAAAAAGCAGAAAATGTAACTGCAAAAATTTTCTTTTCCATAAAAATAAGAATATTTTGAAAAATTGAAAATGCAGAAATGAGAAAGATATCAGAATGAAATTTCAAAAAGAAAAAGCTATAAATGTGAGTCTACAGCAGGATTGCTGCAGTCAGGTCATATGGATTGTTAACAAAGGATAATATCAATCCAACATTTGTAGGTGCAATTAAATTCTTTATTAGAAAACCATTAACCTTAGCATACAGGCGTATAAACCTGGAGCAGGCAGACCAAGCACGAGAATCCCGGCCCAAGCTTTTACTGTCGCCTATTTGTTTCTATCATTTTCAGGTGGTTAAGATCTTTTGTACCTTTATTGAAATAATATAAGTCATAGGACAAACTGGAAAGACTTTACCGTCCACTATTAGATTTATCATATCCGTAATTACAAGAAATTAAGCCGGGATCTCTTTAAATCCAATTTTTGCACACTAAATGTCCCAATCACTTACCTTGGCTTACTATGTATAATACATTTGATTTATACAGCAAGGGAATTTTAATCAGGGGTGGATCTTTAGGTTTTTCAATAATGCAGAAACTGCACCTTTTGAAATATAAGAAAAATGATGTCTGTATCCCTATATTATAGCCAGAAATGAACATTGTTTTCCCAACTCCTCATAGTGCATAAGGCTATCCGACAACCAATAGCCACATATCATGATCCAGTGGTCCCAAACATACAGCATTGGCCACCTTTATATGTTCAAGTTGTTTCCTAAATATTGCACAATAGAATAGTTAAACATCAATTACAAATTGCAGACTGCACTTACAGAAATACATATGGAAACAAGCAATAACATGCCAAACACCAGGAAAATACATAAAACTGAATATTTATTCAAGTGGGTGAGAAAAATATATTGGTGGCTGAATGTATGCAGCAGTCACATTAGAAGAGTGAAGAAATGAAATTTCTTAGCTAATTGTATTGCATTTGTGTCATGATAAGGAAAAACTAGATTACCTTGAAAGCGTGAAATAACATCAGAGGGTAAGAAGCACACTTCGGCAAAGGAGTCATATCCAACCAAAAGACAAACAAAGTAAATAACACCACAAAAAATCACCATTGCCGATGTGAGAAAAGGAATGCCTTCCCACCATTGATTCACCCTAGTCGACAGCCCCGCCTGTACAAGCAGTTCAACAGTTCAAATTCACAGTCAAACCCATGACGTTTGGTATGAAAGGCATAATGAACACATAATTGAACGCATTAGGTCTAGTGGCACCTACTTTACTAAAATTCTGCTATAACAATGATCTGAAGGGGAAGAAATTAAGAAAATGCAAACTATTTTCTAAAGACTGAAACAGAATCCATAAGTACAAGATAAATGTCTAGCTATAAAAGTGTCAGATTGAAATCATACTAAATCCTCATACTTCTAATTATCATGTAAAAAGGCAAAAGACTTCGTCAATGTCGCGCGAATTTTAGCCGAACAGTAAAATTTTAAAAATATGCCTCGTCATTTTCCATAACTAGCTGGAAGTTCCTGAATAGATCACATGACTACGAGTGATCCATCTAGGGTTTGAACTCGCATAAACCCAGGAAATTCCGAAATCCTGGTGTGGACATTTGGATAATTGCATATAATACATTTGAGTACAGAAAATTTGGCACCTCCGAAACAATGTTTGATCTCATATTGCTGCGAAATCTTCGAGATTTCTCCCTTCGGAAGTTTCTCCAACTTTGATTTG
Source organism: Olea europaea var. sylvestris (assembly GCF_002742605.1). Classification (NCBI taxonomy): domain Eukaryota; kingdom Viridiplantae; phylum Streptophyta; class Magnoliopsida; order Lamiales; family Oleaceae; genus Olea; species Olea europaea. Next base: position 10,866,753 of record NC_036253.1, on the reverse strand, counting down.
GGAACCCAGTGGTGACGCTAATTCTTTCATAAATTTCGTTCCGGGTCGGACAATTTGGGTCTAAAGTTTGGAAATGGATAGTAAGGGCTTGGTCAACCATTCAATTTCCATTTTGACATTTGAACAATAGAATATTTTCTTCGGACAAACATGCCCTTAAGTATATTATACAAAATATTGATTTGTTTAAAAGGCATACTGCCTTTTTAATTAACAAGTGAAAATTAAATACTTCCCACTTAAAACTTTAAAATCAAATAACTGTTCTTATATATTTATTATAACACAGATAAAGTTTCTCTCATCTCTTATCTATTCCAACCTCCAAAGAAATTTATCGAAAGTTAAATTTTTTTTTTTATATCAATCAATTCGAATCGGTAAATATATTTAAGTATATTTAATTTCGTTTTTGTTAGATTAATATACTTTTTAATCAATAAATCTTATTTCGACATAAATTAGCATTTAAATAATTTTTTTAACATATCTATAATTTTTCTAAGCATGAACAAGAAAAAATTCATCTTCTTAATTGATTGACCATAATAGCTGACGATAACCGCGATAACAGGCAGCTGATTACCGTCGTAACGGCCAGCTGGGCCGACCTGGATTGTTAATAGTCGGTGTAAATCATTTTTTAAATAAAATTTGAGCTGAATTCCTGACTATTTTTTCTTATAATTAAAAATTCTATTTTGTCATGGAGATATGATTATAATCCTAATTTATTACTTTGATGATTTCGAATTGGATGAAAATGATTGATAGGTATGGAAATGGACGAGTCATATGCATGGTGGTATTCCAATTTCCATAACAGAGTACAACGTTCGCGGGAATATATCATGACTTACAAAACAAGTTGAATGTCGATGGTATTCCGATTTCTATAACAGAGTACAACGTACGCGGGAATATACCATGACTTACAAACAAGCTAAATGTCGATACTTCTCAGTATGATATGGAACTGAAATTTCTATTCAATGAGTATTCATTTATTCCTAATTTCACTTATGAAGATTACTTCTGATGCTAAAGTGAATTATCTATTTGAATTGAACAAAATGCACATGACTCTTTCTGCGTGACTTTAGTGACGAAGGAAGTCGCCGAAGTTGAATAGGAAGATTTTGATGAAGCGAATGACAATGCCAATGATTTTTGGATACAATCGAGATAACTCGTGAGAATGATGTGGTTATTCTCGAGACAATTGCTCCTCATCATAATCTCGCTGTACGCATAAAATTTCGTCAGTAGTTCACAACAATGAGATGAAAATGAATTTATAAATGATGATTTGATTGCTTTATCCCTATCAGAGACATGGACGGGATAGGAGCTCAGAGGTTGGACCGAGTGGATTGTTCTTTAATCCTTTACGTGTGGTTCCCAATGATGAGGATTTACATGTTGAGCAATTGTTTAAAACAAAGAAAGATTTGTAGGAAGTTGTGCACCGGATGACATTAAAATACAAATTTATGTTTAGGGTAAAAAAAATCAAACAAGTCATTGTTGAAAATTATTTGCGTAGATGACAGTTGCCATTGGTGTTTGAATGACTAAGATGAACACGAATGAGTTATTTCGCAAGTATAAATGGAAACATACCTGCAAAGTGTGAATTCGTTGAAACGATTACAAACAAGTTCGAGCATGATTTATTGGTCGACAGATAATGTACAAGTATTAGGACCCACGCACGATCTACAGACCTTTGGATATCATCAACGATGTCCGTCGAGAGCACGGAGTGATCATGAGCTATCAGAAGGTTTAGAAGGTCAATAATGCATATTGGGGATTTAATGGGCTCAGTCGAGAAGAGCTATGTTAAATTGACCGAATATTGCCATAACACGGGAAACTAATCCAGACTCGGCATTTTTTATTGAGACAGAAGATAAGAATTGCTTTAAATTTTTCTTAATGTCTTTTGGATAATGCATTCCAGGATTTCGAAATGCGATGTGACCTGTAATTCTACTCGATGGTATAAATTTGAAAGCTAGATCACAATGCAAGTTGATTATTACTACATGTCAAAATGTCAATATCCAAATTTACCCTCTTATATTCGGCATAGTCGATAGCTAGAATAATCTATCGATACATTGGTTCTTTAAAAATCTGAAGGAAGTGATCGAGGAAGTTGAGGACCTTGCCTTTGTAACTAATCAAGGTCTGTCTATAATAAATGATGTCGCTGAAGTTTTTCTTGAAGCACATTATGGGTATTGCATGTACCATATACAAGGCAATCTAATGATTAGGTATCATGACAAATGCATCGTTTTATTGTTCAGAAGATCTGGCCAAACTTATAGTGTTGAGGAGTGTAATAAGTTTATGGATGAAACATGAAATAAATCATTCCAGGCATGAGATTATCTAACAAAAATGGGGATCGAACATTGGGTACGGTCATATTTTCTAGGACGTTGATACAACATGATGACGTTGAACAATACGGAGTCTTTTAATGAATGTTCAAGAAGGATCAAGAGTTACCAATTCTTGCAATGATTGAAACCATTCATAACAAACTGCAACAATGGTTTCACGATCAACGCGTGGAATCACAGAATTGCACAAGCATGCTAACTATAGCTCAAGAGGACAAATTCTTCAAGGATGCAAAGGTTGCGAGAAAGTTGAATGTGGAACCATTAAATGAGTTGTGCTTCTCATGAAATGTGCATATAATAGGTTATTCCTGAACCATCAGATCGAGCTAACGCTTTTCCAGTGGGATGCATAGCTTTGAATTCGACAATCCTGAATGCTGATAGACTTCTCTTTCTTGGAGTCATCAGAAATTTTTGACTTTCTGGGGTATAGTTCTCACTCAGTTATGCCCCAATGGGTGATGGACCTTGATCGCCACTATCATCCTGTGGAGTAAATTTAGGAACCCTGATATGAGTGTTGAGCAATTCAATTCACTTTTTACCTTCAAAGCGGATGGGAAGAACTTAGACTGGTGGTATACCAGTGTTAAGCTAAGGAAGGGTGGCTCCTGATGTTAGACACTCATCCATTGATTAAGAATGGAGGAGGAATTCTTCTTTGTGCTGTGGGACTGGCAGTTCCATTCTGCTAAGGTGAATAGGGAGGACATTGTTCCTACTTTTTATCACCCATTATGTAAGTAGTTAATCTCTCATGCTTGTCTAACCCTACCAGTAGTGTGATCCTAACCATGCTTATTTTATTTTTATTTTTTTGTTGCAGATTACAAGAAAACCACCCTAACAGCAGTGATCCAGAGGCGGGTAGAAATAATCAGGGCTTTGCCTAAGAAGCAGAGGTCTTGCAAGTTTGTGATTTTTGACACTAGCCTCTACCAGGTGGGGTTGTTCCGAGCTCTGCCCCCGTCCTCCACATCTGATGCCTCATCCTCTGCTCTCACCACTTCTGGTAAGATTTAACCGTCCTAAGAAAATATGTGTCCATTTTTATTGAAGTATTAAAAGTTTTCTTATTTCTTACACAAGGCCTTCTTAGACATGTTGGGGATACAAATTAGCAAATGTAGCTGCTGCCAAAAAGGGAAAAATGAAGGAAACCCTGGCTCAGATCGCTGGTCAGCTTGAGGAGGTCGACGTGGAAAAGGTCCAACCCTTGGAACGAGCTCTCTCTGATCCGCGGCTTGTGTCGATGTCAGTAACTTCTTCTCCAGAGCGAGTTTCTCCTTCGGCTACTATTGAGGCCATGCCATCTCAGCCGTCACCTACTTTCCCAGTTATGGTAGCCAGTTCTACGAGGTCACAAGAGAGGTTTCCCGACCTCTAGAGGCCCAATGTGGAGGGTTTCCTTGGCCGTCGTCCGAAGATATTTCTGGACTTTCTCCGAACTCCTTCTCCAGCTAGGAAGAATACAGTTGCCCTCCCTACCTCTCTTCGTGAATTCGCCAACCTCCTTACTAGAAGTTAGAACGAGCGGGAGCAGAACTTCTTAGCGGAGATGACGGTTTGAGAGGCCATCATTTCTGCCTAGCTTCATAGCCACAAATTAGTGTTATATATGATGTATGTGGTCGATAAGGTATATTATATGATGTCTGTGGCCGATAAGGTATACTTTTTGAACTTGTACACGAGAATTTATGCCTTTGCCAATGAATAACTTTGATTCATATTTAGTTGTCCTGGGTGACGGCTAAGCTGGATAAAATGCTTGAGGCAAAGGACTAAGTACCGAGCTTTTATGAAAACGTGGAAGCTGAAAGGGTGATGTTCTCAGAGAATGAGATGGAGTACGAGGATCACTTGAATAAAATGGAGGCGGAGTTGGAGACTAAATCCACCTCCGAGCTGAACTTAACGGAGGACAACGAAGCCCTGAAAGTGTGGGAGGAGAAGGCCAACAGAAGAGCTGCGGCTGAGAAGAAGAGCGTTGGGAAGGCGCGAGCCCTTGTTGAGGAAGGAGAGAGCTTGTGCCAATGAGGCTGAAAAAGGGCCAAGGAGGCCACCAAGAGGGCTGAGGCGGCTGAAGCTAAAAATGTGAATACTGTGGAGGCCTAAAGGGCCTCTCCTGAGTTTGATGCTCTTGCTTAGGATGCCTATGTTATGGCCTTAGAGGAGATTATAAAGGACATCAGTAAGGAGAGGCCGAATTTCGACACTGCATTTTTAGAAGAGGCCCTAGACGAGCCGTGGCAGGAGCTTTAGAGATTGTCAGAGGCTGGGTGAGTCCGTATTCCTCCACCTGACAAAGACATTGGGGACGTGTCCTAGCTCCTACGAACCTTCCAGCCTCCTAGTTCCCTCCTTTTGGATTGTAGTTAACTTCACTTTGCTCTGTTAATTTTTAAACTTTCTACACTACTTTTTATTGAATGAACAAACCGTTTTAGATATTACTTTTGTCTACTTTTCAAGTACAAGTTTTGAAACTTATTGTATTATTTCTCATTGAATGAATTCATCTAAGTGTTGCAGCGTACGTGAACTTGGACCGGCCTGCTTTTGGTGCAAGTCTTTATGGATTTTCATTTTGTAAAAAATTTGCCCAAATGTTGCATCACATGTAACTTTAGATCGGCTTGCCTTTGGTGTAGGGCTTTAAGGATCTTCGTTTTATAGGAAATTTCCCTAAGTGTTGCAGCACATGCATCCTTTGGTGCAGGGCTTTAAAGATTTTCGTTTCGTAGAAAATTCGCCTAAGTGTTGCAGCACATGCAACCTTTGATTGACTTGTCCAGCATATACAATAATAAAGATCTTGTTATTAATAGCGTGATTAGAGGTTTACATAGTACAACAAGTTTTTACCGATAGAATTGCCTGAGGCGTTTGACGTTCTAGGGATGGTGCAGGGGTCTTCTTTCTATTCTCCTAGCTCATAGGCTCTCTTAGGTAAGAGTTGGGTCACCCTATAGGGTCTTTCCTAGTTGGGACCAAGGGATCTTGATCCAACCTCCCTGGTGGAGAGGAAGATTCTCTGTAGAACCAGGGATTCGACTTCGAAGGTCTATTTTTGTACTTTTTTATTATAATACCTAGCATTGTGTTGTTTATACAGAACATTTCTAAGATGTGCATCCCTCTTTTTTTCATCTACTAGGTCCAGCTCTCTTCAGAGAACTTTTTCATTTTCAGCTTCGTTGTATGTCACCATGCGAAACGACATCGATCTCCAGTAGGATCACCACTTCTACACCGAAGGCAAGGAAACTTGAGTTTTCCCTGTATTGGTTCTTGCCATAGTGTGGTAAGATCATAACACACTAGGGAGTTTTTCAACCCATCATTCCTTAGGAGTGCTAAGCTTTACCTTCAACGTGTGTTTGATGATCTTGTTGATGGCTTTCGACCTGCCCATTCGCTTGCGGGTAGTTCAGCGTTGAGAAGTGTTTTCTGATGCCAAACTCCTTACAAAGGTTCGTAAGATGGGGATTGTTGAACTGTTTCCTATTGTCAGTTACAATGGAGTGAGGTATCCCGAACTTACATTTGATAAATTTCCATAAAGTCGGTGGCATTTTATTCGGTAATCTGGACAAGGGGTTCTGCTTTGGCCCACTTGGTGAAATAATCGACCGAAACATGGCAAACTTAGCTACCATTCTTCCGGTGGGCATGGACCGATTAGGTCACTCCTTACTTTACGAAGGACCAGGGGTCAACCACGTAGCTAAGCTCCTATGGTGGTGCCTCCATGATGGGGGCGAGGCGTTGGCACTTATCATACTTTCTCACGAGCTCCTTCATCGTGGGCCAGAAGTATCTTTGGCACAAGATTTTGTGGGCCAAAGATTGTCTACTAGAGTAGTTTTCGTACTTACTTTCGTGCACTTCTTCTAAGTCGTAGAATGCTACTTCCTCATTTAAGCATCTTAATAAAGGGTTTGAATATCCTTGTTTATAGATAACGCCATCAATTAAGGTATACTTAGATGACCTGACTTAGAGTCTCTTTACCTCAGCGGGATCCTCATGGCATGCCCTGATCTTTAAATAGGAGGTGATTTTGTCTAGCCAAGTGGGCTTAGGGTCTATTACCATTGATGCGACCTCTATCTTTTCGATGGGGGAGTGTGTGATCCTTCCTATATGGATACTATCGAATTCTTCTACTCCTTTGATTGTGGCCAGTCGAGCTAACGTGTTGGCATGGCCATTCTGGGATCGCCGGATCTGCTTGACCTTGATGTTCTGGAAGTCCTTGAACTCCTGACAATTTGGAGGTAACTGTTCATCCTGTATTCCTTAGCTTGATAGATCTCGTTGATTTGGTTGACCAACAATTGTGAGTCACTGTATACTACTAGGCATGTGATCTTTAATTTCTTGGTCTTCCTTACTTCGGCGCTTCATATTCTGCTTTCTTATTAAAGGTCTTGAAGTGAAAAGGTAGGGCTTCACAAAACATCTGCTTATCGATACTAACCAGGACTACCTCGGCTCCGCATCATTGTTCAGTAGAGGAACCATCCACGTAGAGTTCCCAAGGAGCATTGCATTGATGTGTGTGGCCTGTACTTTATGTCGAATTGTCCAAGCTCGACTACCCATTTCACCACCCTACCTGAGGTATCGGGCTTCTGTAAAACTTGTCTTAGTGGGCAATCAGTCAACACCTCAATAGGATACTCCAAGAAATAAGGCCATAACTTCCTGGCCGCCATGACGACGGTGTACGCTAACTTCTCTAGCGGAGAATATCGGAGCTCGGCTTCATGGAGAGCTTTGCTAGTATAGTAGACGGGATATTTTATTCTTCCTTCATCTCTGGCCAGAACAGTGCTAATTGCACGCTTTGACACGGCAATGTACAATATTAAGGTCTCCCCTGCCTTGGGATTGGACAAGATCGGTGGCTGGGCTAATTGCCTATTTTATTCATCGAATGCGATTTGGCATTCGGGGGTCCATTCGAACATCTTTGCATCAAGTAACACATCAAAGAATGGTTTGCATTGGTCCGTGAATTTTGAAATGAAGCGACCGAGGGCGACCACTCGTCAGGTGAGGCTCTGAACTTCCTTCGGTCTCGTTGGTGCCCTCATTTCGGTAATGGCTCATATCTTTTCAAGGTATATTTCAATCCCTCGATGATTTATTATCTAGCCTACAAATTTTCCTGAACTTACACTGAAGGCGCACTTCTTTGGGATCAGCTCATCTTGTATTTCTTCAGAATTTCAAAAATTCAGGCAAAGTGTTGCAGATGGTCCTTGGCATATGTGCTTTTAACCAACATGTCATCAACATATATCTCCATAGTCTTGCCAATTTGACGAGCGAACATAGAGTTAACAAAGCGTTGGTACGTGGCTCTAGCGTTCTTGAGGCCGAAGGGCATACTTTGTAACAGTAAAGACCTCGGTCGGTGATAAATGAGGTAAATTTCTGGTTCGATTTGCAAATGGGTATTTAGTTGTATCTCGAGTATGCATCCATAGAGTTGAGTAGCTTGTGCCCAGCTGTGGTGTCTACCATCTAGTTTATCCGAGGTAGAAAGAACCTATCCTTTGGGCACGCCTTGTTGAGGTCGATGAAATCCATGCACACTTTCCAATCCCCATTATTTTTTTGTATGAGGACGGGATTAGCAACCTACTCGAGTTATTTAGCTTTTCTAATGAACCCGTTGTGAAACAGCTTGTGTACTTCTTGGTTTAAGGCTTCGTACCTTACTTGATTCAAAGGATAATTGAGGGATCAATGTTTAATCGATGACAAGCAAGTTCAGGGTCAATTCCTTCCATGTCTTCATGGCTCCAGGCAAAGACGTCAAGGTTCTGCTGTAGGAACTCTATCATCTGTCCCTGGACTGGTGACCGTAGCTAGCATCCCACCTTGAGCCCCTCTTATCTTTGAACGTAGATCCAGTGGGCCGAGGTCGAGCTTGAAGGAGTGTACCATATATACGCCTAGGGGAGCGCGTGCACTTTGGTTGATAGGATGAATTATATTTGACATTTTTTGGTAAGATCCTTATTTTCCTTGATTTTCCCTATGCCATGGGGCATTAAGAACTTTAGTGAGTAATGATATAGAGATACGATGGCTGAATAGTAGGGGTTGTCCCATAATAGCATCGTAAGGTGAGGTCAAGTCAAACACTACGAACTCGACATTTAATTTAGTTAGTCGTGGTATATTTTCGGCTTCGATCGTGAGCTTGATTGATCCCTTTGCCCTAGTCAAAGCCCCATTTATGTCGAGGATCATGTTTGAGTAAGATAGTATAAAATGATTGATAATACCCATCCACTTCAGTGTGTAGCATAAAGTATGTTGAGGGTGCTTCCGGTGTCCACGAGGATCTTGGGTATGGTGACTCCAGCTATAGATATTGTGAACACCAGGACCCTAGGATAAGGATTCGGATCTGCTTTCTCGTCATTGAAGGATACTTGGTCAGCTAGGGATTGGTGTCGATGTTTCTCAAATATACCAATCTCTAATAGGTCGGCCATGATGGGTCTTTTTAGCCTTGTTTCTCTGTGTCGAATATTTTGTTCGTCATCCATCATGTGGATTTGAGGTTTGGATTTGGTCGACGTTGCATGCCCTAGCATCTGATTGATCACCTCATATGACTCCTACCCCATGGGGGCAAGAAGCTTTATGCAGTAGTGATAGATTGACGTTGCTGCTTTGAGCTCGTACAATATGGGTCTCCTAAGTATGGTGTTGTAGTTGAAGGGCAAATCAACTACTACAAGGTCAGCCAAGATTCTTCGTTGGTGAGGGACCTCTTCAAGCTCTACCAATAGGATGATTTGACCTCGAGCTTCGATGGGGTCCCCTGAGAACCCTTGTAATTTCTTGAGGTATGGCTGGAGATATCCCTATGAGATCTTCATTAGTCTCAAGGTTTGAGCATACAGTATATTGATCGAGCTCTCATTGTCTAAAGCGTTCGATGCACTTGTTCTCCTGGGACTAGCATGGTTATTACTAGCGCATCGCTCTGATCCTGTAAGATTCCTCGAGAGTCTTTTTTTGGAAACCAGAAATGCTCGGGGGTCTGGTGCCATATTGGTGTTAATTTTTGGATATCCCACTTCGTAGTTCTGCCAGATGCGAGCATTGTGGGCTTGTCTTCGCCCTTTTTTGATCGACCCTTCGATATATTAGTTCCCATCGATCATCATTTGGATCTCAGCTAAGGGTGGAGGATTACGATCCGGGACAACAGATGGGGTCTGCAAGCCCGACCCATTCTAGCATGGTTGCAATGTACAAGGTTGGTTTGCTTCCCCAGGTTTGGCCACAAATTCTTGTAGGCGGCCTTGTCAAATTAAAGATTCCACCTCTTCCTTCAGTTTTCGGTAATCGTCTGTATTATGCCTTGTTGACCAGTGTATTGATAGTATTGCTTTGGTTTTTTCCCATTGGGTCCCTTTTTTGGTATATCAGTTTGCGGAACACTTCTTTATCTCCCATTTGCATAAAGACCTCCTCCAGGGTGATTTTCAATGGGTGATACTTGTGGAACCTATATGGGTGAGGTTTAGGACAGTCCCTATCCCTTCCGTCTTTCCTTCTTTCAAGCACAATATCCCTGTCAAACTTTTTCTCCCTATTCTGCCCCGTGGGTCAAGATTTAGTTTTGACTTCATCTTGGTGACGTTGCTTCCTCCGTGCTTATGTGTTTTATAGCTCGGTTAAGGAATCGTGATAAGTTTGTGGTCCGTCTTCGTAAACAGACCACTAGAACCTAGTTATGGGTCTTAGTCCAGAGAGGACTACCATTAGGATGCTATCATCAGAGATTTTTCTACCTCCATGGACTATTTTGTTGAATTTGGTGAGATAGCTTCTTAGTGATTCACTTTTCCCTTGCTTGATATTTACTAGTCGTTCCTTGTGCAGGGTTTTGGCCTTGGACCCCATAAATTATGCTATAAATGACGTGGCTAGGTCGTTCCAATTTTTTATAGACATTTGGTGCAACCTTCTGAACCATCTCTGAGCATTGTATCCCAAGGTTAAGAAAAAACGTGGCACATAATAGTATCACTTGTTCCCTACAATTCCATCCACGAAGTGTATTTGTCTAGATGACTGAGGAAATCTCATTTCCCTTTGTACGCAACTAGTTGTGGTATCTTTAATTTCTTGGGTAGAGGCTCGATAAGGATGTCCTCCGTGAAGAGGGAAGAGCTCTTAGCGAGATATTCCTCCATCGTTCATTTACTTCTAGCCTCCAGATCGACAATACGTCCTTTCAGAGTGCTTAGTTCAGGCTTTGCTTGGTCAAGTGGGCATTTCAGGTTAGGTTCGACAGGTGCCCTCTGGGGCATCGCGGTGTCTTGAGAGCCTAGCCTATCGAATACACTATCGACTTTCTTGGTGACTAGCTCTATCGCTAGAGGAGGGCTTCTGACCTCGTCAGTTCAACTTTCGGTAGATTCCTCTTTACAAAAGTGGAGAGATCTCCTTGTGGGGAGTTGTCTGGCCCTTCCCCTAGCTGCAGATCCTATCTCGATGTCAAGTAGGGAAACATGTGTCTGATTTTGTTCTAGTCTACCGACTGCATTTGTCAACTTCTCGATGGCTTCTTTCATGGCAGTTATTGGGAAGTTACCTATTTCATTTTGATCTTGCTTTTTTCGAGAACTGTTTGGGAGACTCGTTTCATTGGGATGGATGTGAGACTGGTTCCCCAAGGTAGAACTGCTTCTCATAGCTTCAATTTTTTAGTTGTTTTCGAGAAGAAACGGGGCTGGATTTGCACAATAAGGCCTTCATTTTAGTGCCAAACTATTGACGTCAAAAATTACTATGTCTAATTTTTGGCCAACTTTTTAGGTGAAAATGTATTTTTTTTTCTTTTTTGATGGTAATGGTTACATGTACATTTCCTTATAGTTTAGCCAGCAAAAGTCGTTCCCCTTTTATAGGGGGAGTGAAAATTTAGACTTATTCTTTTTTTTTTAGAATTATGTCCCATCGATTGTATTAACCCAGTGTCGAGCTCGATTTGTGTGCCGTCGATCTCTCCCTTGATTGGTTTACGTGGTCGATCCCAGTCAAATCACAATAATATACCCTCTTGTCAAGAAATCATGGCCTGTTCCGGGATAAGAATTTATGGTGGTTGATTGGTGGGTTTGGGCGGTACTGACATCACTTCTTCCTAGTGTGCTTGACTGATTGGGTGATTTGACAAAATTTTAAGGAATCTGTAATCAAAATGTCTGTTGTAATTACGACAGCTGTGAGACAGAACCGAGCTCGAAAACCCGAGCTAGCAAGTTGATAAGATAGGTGCGAAGTATATTTTCTATGAGATTGAAGGTCGGTGTCAACAAATTTGAAAACTAATAATACAAATCTAGTAATTTACTTCAATGAGTTATAACTTGAATTTGGTTGATCCAAATTAACTTTTCTTGAATTCATAATGTGCTATTTATTACAAGTTCGGGAATAAGTCGAATATTGATAAGGTAATTCTCGATTCTTCAATATGTACACATTTGGTCCAAATACATTATTGACCTGGAAACTTATTTTCACTTTAGTCCTTCAAATTCTCAAATTTATTAAAAGTTCTCGAATCAAAATCATTAGAATCTAGTTATGTTTCTCTTCAAGAAATAATCCTAGCTCATTACGTTATCGTATAAAAATATATATTTCTCACCATTTTGTAATTTAATCTCTAAATATTGCACTTTTTGTAATTGGAAATCACCATTCTCCTTACGAGTCATCCTTACAATATTCTCAGAATTTCAAATTATGGCTCTTATAACTTATTCGTGATTTCTAGGTTGCACCTTACTCAAGTTTTACCAATTATTATTATTTTTTTTTTTTATAAAGGGGATAATTCTGCTAGATATTATGTTCAATAAAGTCACGAGTATAGAAAAATTTAACAGAAGTTGTACTGACAATGATGTGGCAAAACATGATTTGACTATTTTTTTTTCTTTTTTCCTATCTTTTAATGATGTTATGTTATGTGTTTTTTGTAAAATTTTTCTATCGAAAAATTCTGTACCTCTAATATTGTTCTATTATGTTACCCTAGACTCTCGAGTTGTCGACGTAATTTTTTTGTCAACCTATTTTTTTTAATTGTACCAAATATTCATTTAAAGTTTAAACTATAAAAAATATTATTTAATTAGGGGCTCGTTTGCCCTCCATTATTTGAAATTTTAATAGTTGAAATAATATTTTTTGAATAATGCCTGGTTAACAAAGCATAAAATTTTTTGGGATTATATGTAATATTATTCTATTAGAGAATGTGTGGTAAATAAAAAGAAAAAATTGAATTATAACTTTACTGAAGGCCAAACATGGGCTAAGTATTTTTACACTTGTAAAAAAATTTATGCTTAACGGTTTCATATAATCAAAATGCTTAGGTTCACAAAATTCTCAATGCCGACATTACTTCTAATTTTCAATAACCAATGAATGAGACACCTCTAACCCTTAGGATATTACATCAAGGTATATCCTCCCAATTTCTTCTGTGACATTTTTTGAGCCCTATTTTTTCAAAAAATTATTTTTTTCAACAATACATATTTCAATAAAATAATTTCACATGTAAATCGAAAACTTTTTTTTTTACTTTCTAACCACACATTATCCAAAAACTCACTATTCAAAAATACATCCTCTCTTCAAAATGGTGCTAAAATAAGGGCTATATTTTTTGGATTTAGGATCTCTCTATCTTTTTATCTTCGTATGTTCTTTTTCTGGCTTTAATGATACTTTTTAGTTTTTCCTATTTTTTTCTGTATTCAATTTTATTTAATGGTATATGATTAGTAGACTTGTCAACATTTTAAATCAACAAAACCCATTGTAAAAAAGATATTGAATTATAAATGGAAAATGTCTATTTTCATATTAAAATAGAAGAATGTTTGATATATGACAAAGAAAAAAATAGAATATGTTGTTTCAATAAGTTTATAAGTAAATTAGACTTGTAGGTAATTTTCATTGTAGATATAGGAATGATCTAATGAGCACCCGTGCTCATTTTATGTTAAGTATCGATGACGTGTCATATACTTTCATTGGTGGATTTTAAACTTACTTCAAATATTGAGACCCACAATAAGTTTATCCACCAATAGGTATGTATGACATATCAATTGTGCTTAAATCTATACCGATACTCATTAAGTTTAAAATTCAACAATAGATGTATATAACACAACATCGGTACTTAGTAGAAGAAGAGTCGATGCTCATTAGATCATATATATTTGATTAACTTTATATGTTACATTTTCTTACTTATTAGCAAAAAATTGAATAAATAACTTACTTTATTGTTTGTTCAGGAGAGATTATTTGAAGTGAAAAATATTTTTTTGGAAAAATGTGTGGTTAAAATATAGGAAAAGTTTGTTGGACGAATGTGTAGTTGGAAAAGAGTTTGAGAAAAAATAATTTTCAAATAAGTTGTGGCGAATAAATGTTTATTTATAATGTTGCCCATTAAATTTTTATTTATTTTAGAGCACGTTTTCCTAAGTTTTATATAAATAAGTAGTTGTGAAATATACATTTTCTATTTATTTATCTTATATTATCGACTCTCGCCAACATGTACGCCAAGTCTCATACTCATGCTCAACTAGGGATGTAAACGAGCCGAGTCGAGATTCTCGGCTGGAGTAAATCATAGCGGGCTTTTTTCGGGCTCAATCCGAGCCAAAGCTTGGCAAAAAAAATACGGCTCGACCCGAGCTTTTGGCTCGGGCTTTTTACGAGCCGAGCTGGGCCGGCTCTGTTTTTTCAAAAAAAAAAATTTGCCAATTTTTATATAATTTTTAATGACATTTTTTTCACATGTCAATTGTTGTAATGCAATTTGTTTAATGTAGAAAGCAAAGAAATTATGCCTTCAATTAGAAACGGGGCTAATAATAGTGCACAGGTATTTTACATGAACATGTAAATTTAAAAATACAAATAGAATACTGATAAAAAAAATTACAAATAGAATAAACATAAATAAAGTATTTTCACAAAGAACAATTTAATTAAAATTCTACCTACGTATTTGGATGTCATTTACCTCTATTCAATGTTGTGCATTTAAATATTCACATCACAGTATATATTTTTAACTAAATATGTGAACATAATTTAGTATAATTATTACAACTGTAAAATCACCACATTATGTCAAAGATACATGCAAAACTTATATTTTGTAGCAACATCAGAATCATCATATTAATTTCTTGCCTTTTTAAATGTTAAATAAATACCTAAAATCTATTTTACAGTTTTACACTTAGTATTACTTGATGAATATTAGAATATAGGTATACTAGTAAGATTTCATATAATCAACTTGAACAGAGAAAGGAGAGAAGGATTTTTAATATGTTGGTCCTAAGAAAATCTATTGTCTTTTCTGATTTTTAAAATTCATTTTTAATCATATGTTGACGGGATCAACTTCTAATCACATATTTAACATTTTATCAATTTTTAAAATGATTTACTAAAATTTTAATTGTTAACCAAACCAAATAGGAGTAAATTATATTATTCAAAATCTACTTCAATCAAGCTCTCTCAATTTATTAAAATAGTTATAGTTGAATATTTTTTAAATGTTTAATCACATTACAAAACTTACATTTTTTTTAAAGAATTTAAAAATTGCATAATTTATTATTTATACAAATTACAAATTAAATAAAAGTACAACTTACAAAATTAAGTAATTTATATGAATAACAAATTAAATAAAAGTTACAAATTACAACCCTCCTCCTTTTTTTGGGCTTGAGACCAGCTACAATCAACGTAGGCGGAGTTAAAATTGTACACGAATAAAATATTTCGTCTACAATTTTTCTTGAATCAAATAAATTTAAAGAAATACATTTCTTAAAGAAAAATAATTAATTTAAAAACTTACAACGTCCTATGTTTGAATATATTGCAACTCTTCGGCCATTATATTTTCAATATGTTCTTGAACACGTAATTCCGCACATTCAAGCCTCCAACATATCTTCTTTTTGTATTGATCGTTCATCTGATAAAATTCGACCACCTAAACTGAATGCAGCCTCCGATGCTATCGTAGACACCGGAGGTGCTAATAGACCACATGCAATTTTTGATACAATTGGATATTGCCTTTCGTTACACCTTCACCAATTTAAAAGACTAAATTCTTGTAATTCGTTTAGTTGCAACACACTACGAACATCCACGCACATATGCCTAACTAACTCAGAAGGAATTTCAAGATTTGTACCACCAATATTGATCGCTCTAAATGTTGATGAACTAGAACTAGAACTAAATGAAGGAACACTTGTATTGCTATCTAAATAATTTCATAAATTTTCGGAATTTGTTGAAATATTTCTTGAAAAAGAACCTTGAGAAGTAGAACTACCCTGACCTACATTTTCAGTATAATAATTATACATTTCACATAAAAAAGATTCTATATGCACATGTGATAATGCTATATTCAAATAATCTGATATCCACTTTACAGTGGCTTTTGTGCCAGTTAAATTAAGTTGATGGTCCATTACTGAAGCTAAAAGAAATAAAGAAGGCATCTCTTTCCAATATTTACAAAATTTTAACTCTATAAAGCGGACTACCTCAGCAAAAAGTGGCAAATTCCTATATTTATGAAATGATTGTGAAATGTAGAAAAAATGTTGTAAAACAGAGAAAACGTAGGGTAATAAACACCGTTACATTCCTTTATAGTATCGAAAAAAGGTTGTAAGAATTTTTTCACGTAAAATGCAATAGTCCATTTCCAATCTTTCAAATTATGTTCGGGTCCGAATGTATGCCTACCATTATAATATAGTGAAATCACTTTATCGTAATTTTCACACAATTGTAACATAAGCTACGTAGAGTTCCACCTATGCGTTACATTAGTGGCAAATGATTTCTCCTGTAATTCATACTCTGTACACAAACTATTAAATGCTTTTTTTCTTACTGGTGATACAGTAATAAAATTTATTACTTGTCTAATTTTATTTAAAGGTGAACTTATATGTTCTAATCCAACTTTTACAATTAAATTAATAATATGATATACACAACGTTGATGAAAAGATAAATTTCCAAATACAGGGTTAAGATCAGCAATAAATCTTTCAATAACAATTTTGTTCACTGCAACATTATCAAAAGTAAAATTTCGAACCATATCTTGTATAACATATTCTTGTATGATATCTTTTAAAATCATGTATATGTTAGTGGCATTATGGGGACATTCTACACATCTGAATATAATAATTTTTTTTATGTAGAAGCCACAGGTGATCAATATAATGAGCCGTAGCAGCCATATAACCTTTTCTATTACAACCGGTCCATAAATCAGAGGTAAACGTTATGACACTATTAAAACTTTTTAGACCTTCAATAGTAACTTGTTTTCTTCTATTATATAATTTTATACTATCCGAACGAAGAGTATTTCTAGAATAAGAAGAATATCTGGATTGGAGATATTTCTACACGAGTCGGGTAAAGTGTATTGAGTCTATCATCCTAAGCGGCATCTCTACTGCAGCAGCCATTCCTTCACGAAATCTTTCCTATGAATATATAAAGGTAGAAAGAGTAGACTCAGAACCGTCAAACACTAGTTCGGTCTGTTTCGAGTCGAGATCGGCTGGTTTCGCTTTGCAACTCCTTAATACGTGTCTCTTCAAATGCGTTGTGCTCGAACCGGGCTTCCAACTAAGTTCTTTACCACATTAATTGCAATATGCTTTCCAAATATCTATTCCATTTTGAACACCAATTTTTTTACGTGTCATATGTTGCCAATAATCCGATGATTCTTTTTTTGACCTTTTTGTCTCGATTACTTGAACTTCTTCCTCTTCAATATCCTCCAAATTAATTGGAACATTTTGAAATGCATTGTAGTTAGATGGAGTACTCAAGCTACCGCCAAACCAATTAACTTCATCACTTGTAAAATCCATAATAATTAATATAATAAAAAATACTGAATATTAAACTGTAGAGTGAAAGAAGTTGAATATATTAATTGTTATATGAGAAGTGAGAAAGAAGAAATTAAAACTTGAATGATTGGATCTGAATCTATAATATAGAAATAATGCGAATTAAAATCGATAACTAAGTGATTTAAAACTTCAAAAATCACCCCGTATTTATAAAAAAAACCTGCGTTATTTTTCAAATTTGAATTTCAACATCTATGCCTCGTAAAAAATGTAGATATAGCTGCCTTAAAGGCAACTATAGCTGTCCCCAGCCGGCAGCAGGTTACAGCTGCCCGACCTGCTGCCTCATTTTTTTATTTTTAATTTTTTGGTTTTTTTCCCCCTTTAATTTAGCTCGGGTCGAGCCTTATTGTCACGGGCCATTGGCTCGACGAGCCACACAGGCTTGCTCGGGCTCGGGCCAACCTTTTATTTTGAGGCTCGATTGCTACGAGCCACGAGCTGCTGAGCCTTTTTGACACCCCTATGCTCAGCATAAATTCTTGGTGTGTAAACTCTTGCTTCCTAATTTTTCATTAGTTTGAGACACAAAATTCAGTGGTAGAACAATGATAAATAGGATAGCCTACTTTTCATTTAAAAATTTGAATAGGGGCCTTGTAGTTTAGGGGTACAACTTCATTCCAAGAGTAAAGTTCCAAAGTAGAAAGAGTACGGATGGATGGATGGCCAGGCCATGAGAATGAAGACATATTATATGTCTAACATATGCAAGTCGTTTAGCATTAGTAGTTTCAATTGGCACTCATTTCGCTCTTCCTTTTATGAGCATTGATGCAGTAAGGAGTGTTTTTCCCTCATGGCAGTTGTGTTCCTTTTATTTCATTTAGTTTGTTTAGTGGAATCCTACTTGGTGGCAAGGGGCCAAAGAGGGTCTCGCACCTCCTAACATTAAACATATTAAATCTTGTTAACCAAGCCCCAATGAGGGTTCATAGAAGTAGAGGATCGAAGCGAGCAAAGTGAACCGTTAGAAACCAAGTTTAGATTAGTTGAACTAGCCTCAATCATTGGGAATTCAGTGTCAATCTCTTCATCATACATGTTTAGATTCTTGATAGTAAATTTACATGTTTAAAAGAGGTAAAGATAAGATTTGAATTTAACTCTAACACCATTTTAAATCACTTCATTTGAAGGTTTAACAAGTTAAATTTATTTATTATAGTTTTGTAAAATATGAAAGAACCTATTCCCTTATAGCATAGTTATTGTTGACCTCAAATTTTGTATCTTCAATATGGTCAATAAATCTCAAGACCTTCACATTCTCGTAAGCAGATTCCCATGTGCTAAGACAAACTATTAATCACACGTGCCTTTCTTTGGCGGTGATGGAATTAACAATACACACTCCGACGACCAAGTCTGTTATTGATATAAGTGTTTGAACGTGGGAGCTGCTCTAAACACGAGCCTCTTATATATGGAAATAAAAGGGGTTCAATTTTGGGAGATTTAAGTAAGAGAGAGCAAAGTTATAGTTTGAATGTCTAAACATGCGTTACCTTTGGAATGACCTATTTTAGAAGCTTTTTATAGTAGAAGATGATAAATAATAACTGTTAGACGAAAATATACGTGGCCTCGTAAGCCTTTCTGTCATAGGTATTAGTCAATCATAAGCATTTAATGCTAATACCTTTTTTGTTGCCTAAAATTTGACACAAGACTTAGATTTGACATGTTTCGTTGGGTGAGGCAACTGTGATAGTGAGTTGTCACATCAATCATTTACTAAAAATCATGGAAGATCTTTCATTGAACTTAGAACACCCTCGCTTCTCCAGTGGGGTTTAGTTCCTCGTATTGGGTTGGTTCAGCCACGACCACGTGGCAGCTAAACATAGGCCTTCACTTCACGTCCTCTGCCTATAAGGCAACTCCAACCAAACCCCTATAAAGAGCCAAACCCATTTGCTAGAATTGACCCCATACAAGGAACTAAATCCCCACTAGAGAAGCAAGTTTATTATGGGTTTGAGTGAGTTACCCAAATGGTTACTAAAATTTGTAAAAGGATTCCACGGGGTCACTGAACTTTAAAAATTATCTAATTCATCATAGAACTTTGCAAAAAATTTTCACAAGGTCAATGAACTTTAAAAATTACCTAATTTATCACTGAATTTTGTAAAAGATTTCCTAGGGGTCACTAAATTTAGTGACACATGGGAAACCTTTTGTAAAGTTTAGCGACCCCGTGAAAACATTCTGCAAAATTTAGTGATGAATAGGGTGATTTTTAAAGTCCATTGACCCTGTGGAAACCTTTTGCAAAGTTCAGTAATGAATTGGGTGATTTTTAAAGCTCAGTAACTCGCAGAATCTTTTTACAAAGTTAAATGACCATTTGGATAATTCACTCTTATGGGTTTAGTGGAAGATCTTCCATGATCTTTAGTAAATGATTGATGTCTACGATTCGCAATCCAAAACAATCAAAGAGTCGCACGCAATACCTTATGCTAAAGCATAAAAGGTAACGTGCCTCAACTTGAAAGTCCATGCATCATATGAATGTCCATACATGAACTTGGAGGACAAATGTTGAGGCTACAAGAATGCTATGTGGTAACCAAACTAAGCCCTCATTCTACATCATTCTGCCAATTAGGCAACTTTGGCCAAGCCTCTATGAAAGGTCGAACTATCATTAGAGAAGTGAGGCTATGATGGGTTTAGTGGAAGATCTTTCATGATATTTGGTAAATGATTGATGTAACAACTCATTGTGTCGCGTCACCCAGCCAAATAGATCAAGGCTAAGTCTTGTGTCAGATTTTGGGCAACAAAATGGAAATTAACATTGAATGCCTATGATTGATTGATACTTATGACAAGAAGCCTCGGCTCTCTAGATGAAGCCATGTGTATTTTCATCCAATGGTTATTATTCATTTTCTTCTACTATAAAAACTCACAAAATGTGTCATTCCAAAGGTAATACAAATTTGGACTTTAAAACTATAACTTTGTTCTCTCTCTTACTAAAATCTCCCGAAGTCTAATCCCTTTTACTCTCATATATAGGGAGGCATTGATCCATTTGTCACACACATGCTTAGAATAAGATACTGAAGGGTAATAAATGGAGATGACAATTTGGTTCGTCGACTCGACCTGAAAAAAGCCCGAGATGGGTCGGCTTGTAAAAAGGGGGAAAAAAAGGCATTAGAGCTATCTATAAAAAGGCAGCGTGTACTGCCTATTAAAATTTAAATAGGCAGCAATTATAATAAAAAACAAAAATAAAAAAATCAAGCTAGCTTGGCTCGATTAAGGCACAAAAAAGCTCTTCTTAATTTTGTTCGAACCGAACTCGAGCCTCGAGTTTTAACCGCGAGCCGGCTTAATTCGACTCATTGACATCCCTAGTACTAACCTTCAAAACATCACATTTCAGACATCAGTTTGTTTAACATTTAAATTAATTTTTTTATCGAATATAATAACAGCATTCTAAGCAATGGTTGGAAAGAAAAATATGCCAATCAATAGGATATTAAGTTTTCAAGTTCAAAACTTACTCAATTGATGCCTCAACAACCTCATGCACATTAATATGTACTAATATAGACACTAGTATTATCTATTTGAATCTGTTGCTTTCAAGCTTGCTTAGGCGGTTTGTATAAAAACTATTTATATTGAATAATACAAATAATTATTTAGGTTTATAACTTGATTATCCCATAAAATAATCAATTTTGAATAAAGATATTTGTACAAAATTTTGTTGATAAAATGATGTATTCACTCTCACAAAATTAGTTGACTCCACGTGAATTCAAAAAATGTCGACTTGTGGTCCCCACCCTCATTGTGAGTAGTGTATAAGGGAGTTTGTAAAAAAAAAAATTTACATGTAGCAATGATCCATCAATTTTATATAGTCAATTTACTTGTTCACAATTTATGTTAAAACGAGTAAAGGTCAAATTTTCATACAGAACATTATGATCATAGACTCAGTCCTTTACGGCGTTCTCTCTCTCTCTCTCTCTCTCTCTCTCTCTCTCTATATATATATATATATATATGAGATGAGACATGGCATGCCCCATGGCTGGTACAATTTTGCTTCGCCTGCTCAAAGATTCAAGAAGAGGCTTGTTTTTGGTACCTATTTTCTTGGCTTTTGGGACCTCGTTTTTCATTTACTTCTCCATATCTTCTACCTTGAAACTTCATATTGTTCCGGGGCAAACCCGGCTTCATGTGAATCTTCCTCTCGAGTTATCAAAACTTAATCCGGAACATGTGCATCCTCTCTTGATTAAAAGAGCTTCATTCGAGGAACGGACTAACAGTTTGGCTCTTGATGAAATCCCGGTTTTGACAAACGACAGTGAAGATGATGTTAATGTTCAAGAATCAGTGGGATTCAGTGAAATCCATCCTTTATCAAATGTTAGCAAGGGTGATGTTGATCATCAGGGGTCAAGTGGTAAGAAACTTCTTCATTTTCATGATCATGTGGTTTCCTCTGTTATTATGGGCTTGTTTGAGATAACTTTTCTAAAATTTTATCAACTTCTTTGCTAGTAAAACTTCAATTTTAACCGTATATTTCAGGGACCGACAATTTTTATCAATTTCTCAACCACATGTTTAATGAACATCTGTTATAAAAAATTTTGTCAAGAACACACATATAAGACTTTTGTTAAGTTTTAGCATTTTTAAGACTATAGAGTCAAGCGGAAAGTGGGGGAAGTTCTTGTTTCTTGATGCTCCTATAGGTGGAACGTATGTAAAGGGTTTTCTTTTTTAGCATCCTATATGTTTGAGCAATGCTATATGTATAGAAATTTTTTCAAAAATACAAAAGAAAAGTAACCATACAAGTGCGTATAGATTATTTTATAGGTTTAGATGTTGAAAAGGTTGTGGGTGTATATATCTCACATAATTTTGAATGTTCTTCAAGTGTAAGTCTTGTTGAATGCTAGAACTTCTAGAGCAAGTAATTCCATGCGAATAGTAATGGAGTTGACAAAATTGGTCTTCTATGGTGTATCTAAAGGGGTAGGTGAATGTATGTGGTCGTAATGTTCTTTGTGTAAGTCTTGTTGAATATTAATGTTCAAATGTTGAATCAGTCACTAATTAATCAATATTATGGCAATAAATATTTGGCTAGTTGTTAATTCCAAAAGTCAATTATCAGCTGATTTGTCTAATTTAAAGAAATAATAATACCATTTTTTAAAATAATATATCAAAGCATTTATTTTAGATCAATAATTGCATTGTCCATATGCGTGGCGATTTAGACCTTAACCGTATACCTCAACATCAATACACCGCCCAAATTAGACTCCTAAGTCATAGAAAATGGGTACCCACAGGCGTGGTCAAGGATGACTCACGATACCTTTGGCATTAGCATATCTTTTTCTTGATGATGAAGTGGTAGTTTGATACCTCTAAAGATAGCTAATGCTTAGTCGTCGTGTTTGTCATTGAGGATATTAGCGTTCCATTTGAGCTTATTCTTTGTGTAAAACACGACTTATTTTTTGGCTTCAGGAAATAAAGAGAGTAATAGCGAAGTATTTCACGACATAACTCTCTTCGAGGAAGACTACAAGGAAATGAACAAAAGCTTAAAAATCTACGTATATCCCCACACGAAAAATGATCGCTTCGCTAATATTCTTCTCCCGGTGGACTATGAACCTGGTGGCAACTATGCAAGTGAAAGTTATTTCAAGAAATCTCTATTCAGAAGCCATTTCATAACAAATGACCCTTCAGAAGCAGACCTTTTCTACATGCCATTTTCAATAGCAGGATTGAGACATGACAAGAGAGTTGGTGTTGGAGGGATTAAGAAATTCATCAAAAACTATGTTGACAACATTAGTGTTAAGTATCCTTACTGGAATCGAAGTGGCGGCGCGGATCATTTCTACGTGGCGTGTCATTCTGTGGGGAGAACCGCCATGGAAAAAGCTGTTGAAGTGAAACTGAATGCAATTCAAGTTGTTTGCTCATCAAGTTATTTCCTTTCCGGGTATGTTACTCATAAAGATGCATCCATTCCACAGATTTGGCCAAGGAAAGGGGAACCCCCGATTCGTGCACCATCTCAAAGGTAGCCATTTATTTTTTTAAGTAGTACTTTTCTTTTAAGGGAAATTTACAATACACTGCATGCATTTTTGGGTGTATTAATAATTTACATACCGTGTTTTTTAAATTTACATTGTTTTAGAATTTAATTACTAAAATCTTATGATGTTTTCTTCACTGTTTATTTCTTTAAAAGATGGTAGATAATATATAAAACAATTAGGATTTTCATTATCTTAAAACTACAACTTTGAAAAAATAATAAAAATAATAAATTCTAAGAAATTAATTTTGATAAATATAGCAAAAACAACATTTGATTATTATTTTTCAACATTATTAAATGGAAATAATTAGTTGTCATCACTTAATAAATTTGTGTGTCAATGAATAAAAATATAATAAATTAATAAATCAACAACAGTTTAATACTTTATATTATTTATTATTTTGCAGCTTAAATGAATATCATATTTATTTTAAGTTTTGTTATAATTTTAACCATTTTGCAATTTGACGAATTTTCAAGTATCGCTATATAATTTAAAAATTTCTGTTTCGGTGTTCTTTTTTTTTTTTTTTTAATTTACGAATGAACTTTCGGAAGAGAAAGACAAATATAAAAATTGCTGATAAAAGTATACAAATTTGTTAAATAAATTAAAATTAAAATATGTCATGTTAATATGAAGTCACCGTGTCAAGAAACAGTGCAGTCAAGATACCTGAGATGAAAACAAATTGATTTATGAAATTAAAAAGATACACTTTGTACTTAAAGAGTATTTATAATTTATACAAAATTACATTTTGCATTATTGAATTTTATGTAACACCTGTTTGGTTTTGCTAAAAATTAATTTTTAAGTAGATTTTGATAAAAAAAAAAAAAGATTAAATGTATAATTAAACAGTTAATAAAAGTTTTGAGTCACATAAAATGTGTTATTAAATTAATTATTGATTTTAACTTAAATTTTTATCAGTATTTTTAGCTAAATGACACATGGGGTTATTGATTAAAATAAATAAAAAATTGTTTGAAGGAAAAAAAAATATAAATATTTACAAATTTGTTATTATAAATGGTTTAACAAGCAAAAGTATCCCTACTTTGCTATTTTTAATTAAGCCCCTATTTGGTACGGATCAAAATTTAGATTTTAATTTAAATCAAAGTTAATAATTAATTTTTATCAATATTTGATTAGACCCACAACTTTTAAATCATATATTTCATCAATTTTTATTAAAATTTACTAAAAATCTGATCGTTACTTTTAGTCATTATATGGCAAATTTTTAAAGATTCTATTCTTACCTGTTAAATAGGTCTTTTTTCACCGTATGCAATATGTAAATTTGTAAAAATATAATACGTAAATTATAAATACACCCTAAATGCAGAGTGTTTTATTTTTTTATTTTTAATTTCCCTTTTTTTCTTCACAAAAGTTTCATATCATTGTTGGACAAAATTGTAGGAAAAAGCTGGCCTTCTACGCCGGAGCCATGAACTCTCGTGTTCGAGAGTTTCTTGTTAACACCTTTGAAAACGACTCCGGCATGTCCATCCATCGTACTCGCCTGAAATCGCCGTATTCGGAAGCACTTTTAGGTAGCAAATATTGCATCCACGCCAAAGGATTTGAAGTAAACACAGCTCGTATTGGTGACGCTTTATACTACGGCTGTGTCCCTGTGGTTTTGGCAGATCACTATGATCTCCCATATGCTGACATTTTGAACTGGAATAGCTTCTCTCTCGTCCTTTCGACAGCGGATATTCCATTGCTGAAAAAAGTACTTGAAGGAATAGAGTTTGAGGAGTACTTGAAATTGCAGAATAATGTAATGAAAGTGCAGAAGCATTTTCAATGGCATAATTTTCCAGTTGATTTTGATGCTTTTCATATGGTTATGTATGAGTTATGGCTTAGAAGAAGTCATGTCAGAATCCCTGTTGGCTCTTGAACACCAGATTTATGGTTTGTGTAGATATTGTTTGGGTACTGTCTGTCAATAATATAAATAATTGGGGGGTTGGGGTTCATGTAATTTATTTAGAGCCTATTTGTCTACCATTACGGGAGAAATTATATAATTTTGAATAATATTTTTTGAAGAATATGTGGTTAAAATTTAAAGAAACATTATTGGTTAACGTATGATTTATTAATTTCGGTAAATGCCATAAATTTTATGTACTGTCCATTTAACACACGAAAAAACTAAACAAAGCAATCTATCTTGAAGAACTAAGAGCCTGTTTGGGAGTGATTTTGAGAATTGATTTTTTGATCGTTAAGAGAAAAGTGGGGTTCACCTGTGAAAGAAGAAGTCAAATATGACGGTTGGAATAGTGAAATAACAATCAAAAAACCAATTTTTTGGAGCAAAAAATCGCTCCCAAACAAACTGTAAGTTTGGATCTCCTTAGTCTAGAGTAGACGATGTCAAAAGTATCCCAAAATTAATACGTTGGTAATTATTTTGTAAAATGTTGCCTTCAATTTGCTTTTAAGTAAAGCATTAAGATAAGTAAGGTCGATCCCAAAAATTTTAAAACCTAGATGACTATTTATTATGAAGCCTTATACATCATTTTTTATAAGCGTGCTAAAGTTAAATATTTAAATAAATAGCAAGTGAAGAGTGTGTACAAAACAAAAGGAATTATAGAAAGGTTTGAAACGAACATTTTTATTATTATTAAGGGATGGTTTTTATTTTTAAGATAATTCGTTCTCTCTTTCTTTCTCTCATCTATCCTCTCTTTCTCATTTATTTACCAATAAAAAATGTAAAAATATAATATTTTCAAGATTGAAAATAAAACCAATCAAACATATTAAATAATAATTCCCAGTCAGACGATTGAATTATCTAAAATTTATTTATTTTATATAAATTTCATATTTGCAATTAAATGTACTCTAATTTGATCAAAACAACATTAATAAAAGAAGAAAGATACTTTAATATAATTAAAGTAATGAAAACTTTTTAAAGCTTAAATTGCTTCTCGCTTTCTCTCCCAGCTTCTGGAAAAGTCAATGATATGATCACTCACCCGCTAATAACGGTACATTTCTACTTGAGTTCCATTACACCAATGATCAACTCTACGTTTAGCCTTCTGGTGCGTAATCAGTAGAACAGAAACACTGTTCTAGGGTTTTTTTCTCAATCATAATTCCCCATCTATATTTGGGGATTGTTTGTGGTTCAATCAATTAGATTAAATAATAGTCATGGACGGTTATGTCCGGTTGAATATGAAGAGGAAGGAACTCGAAGACGTCAATAATGAATTCTCCGATTTCTCCCTTTCGTCTCCTGCTAGAAAAACACGTCGACTGGTAATAAATTTGGATCTTAATTTTTGAATTGGTGCTAAATTATTAACTACTTATTTTCGGATTTTTAGTGTTTTGCGTGGAGAATTAAGTCATTAACTGAGGCTAATTTTACTTATTGGAGTTGTGTGTTTATGTAAGTAGGATGTTGATTTATTGCCCATAATAGAGGAGGAGGAATCTGAAGTTCCGATGTCGTTTGAGCAATCAGTACTGGAAGAGAGGTTAGTAGGGAATAAGGAGAGTTTGACTGTTGACGAATTGTCGAGCATACAGGATAATCAAGAGAGGCCTCTCGTGCTTTTCAATCCTACGAACGCGCCTCTCGTGCAGTCCCCTTCAAATTTCACGATTTTTGTGAACCCCGACCTGATTTCAGGGTTGAAAAGTAAGTGATTCTTCTTTGTTCATTGAGTTTATGTTCGACTGCTTACACAGGCAAGTATCAAGTATCTTGTTTGGATTTTGTGGAACACAGTACTTCTCTCTTTAGGAGTTCAAATTTGTGGAAATTATTACTTGAAAATGCCGGGAAAAGATTAAATGTGATGTAGGTTCATTTTATTCAGCTAGAAGAAAGAATGGTTGAGTAAAGAATGTTGAGCTGATCATTGGTGCTATAATGGTCTGGTTTGGTCTGTCTGATATCAGAATAGTGTTTGTTCAATTTTAGCACATTATGATTAGAGTATAAATGCAGCTTCAGTCTTCAGCTTCCAGCTAGGTTGTGTTTATGTACTAATAATGCCCAGAGTTACCATAAATACTCAGTGAACATCATCTTATTTTCTTACGTTTTGCATTGGCAAGTTGTCTTCTTGTACACGTCCATATATGCAGAAGGATTTATTATAGACAAACATAATTATTCGATTTTCTGTCTGAACATAGTGAACTTTGGCTGGTTCCTATGATAGATTCGTAGAATATGGACAGCACTTTAGGGTAAGAATTTTGGTTTTATGGTATTGTAATGGGACAACATTTGGCATTAACTGCCTAAGTAATACTTTGCTACTTTAGGTCGTGATCTATTTCTAGTTGGTCCTTTGGTACCATGCCAGTAGAATTGGCAAAAAAACCCGTTCAACCCGATATTTGTGGGGCCGCACCCCAAATGGGGCGGGTAATACCCGCCTAATCCTACATGCCAGTCACTACGTAAAATCCAACGATTCAGGACATCTTTTCTACTTGTGTGTGTGTTATTATTATTATTAATGATGAAGCCAAATTGGAAATGATATTTTTGGAATTGTATGGGTTAATTTCTGAGTAGAAGTTTAGATAACAACAATTAACCAGCTTGTGTACATTGTGTAGGTAAGGTTTTGTGGTCTAGCCAATCAATCAATTGGAAATTAGAGAACAACGAGGATGTGGCAGAGGATGGGAATTCCAGTGCAAGTAACAAGTGTCTGGCTGTTGTTCCATGGTTGCTATCGCATGATAATTCTGCACCAGGTGTTGAGGTTTCTCAGACAGATAATACTGGAATGATCGACCCTGAAGAAGTAGGGGAGGCAACAATGGATATTGAAGCTGACAATAACATGACTGTTGAACATGAGTCTGGTGGAATGAGTTTAAGTGAAGGTTTACATCACTGGCAACAGCAGCCCTGCATGATTCCACAGCCTCCGCAGAACACGGCAACTCCCATTGTTTGGTATCGATGATTGGCTGAATTACTTTGGATCTTGTAGTTACACACGCTGTGGTTAGATTCTTGTTATGTGCTCGATATTAGCAATGTAAAAGTACGTAAAATTGGGTGCGTTAACTCCTTATGTTTCGAGGACATGGAAACTGTTCTTTGCATATGATCCTAGATTCCAATTTGTGATCCTTTTAAAAGGAGAGATTCGTGAAGTGTTTTGCCATGTCAAGAACTTATGCTACATAATATTTTATCAAATTTATTCTCCCTTTTCACCCTATGTACGTTACCAGGAGTTGGATGTTAATTTTTCATTTCCAAATGAGAACTTTCCAAGCGTGGGAAGGAATGAGGGACTTTGTCTATTTGGTGTTCATGAATATTTCCTGTGACATTTATTTTACTTCAATGCTCTTCTGAAAGATTTCAGTTTAATAATATAAAAAAAATAATAAAAAAAAATTATATGCTTAGCAGCTAATTCAATTCCAGTTCTATAGACCACATTGTCGTGGTTTTCGTGGTACGTCCGGGCGTTTACGCGCCTGTGTACACAGGCCCACCTTTCTCCCTCACGTGGGGCGAGGTCCCACATTGGGGCCCATGTCTGGGTCCCGCCCCCGATGTGAGGGGGCGGTGGGACCGTGTACAAGAAGCACGGTCCAATAGATAATGGCACTCTTGATGTTGGTGGACAATATTAGATAATATTGAAGAAAAGAAATACATTAAAAAATTTTCATTGCCCCACACGCTTGATAGTTGTGATTTTCACTCTCTAATATTGAAACCATTTCTGATTTCTTCTTGTTTTACTTTTTAATGTCTAGCAATTCTTACGCTCTCTTGGGATCGAGAACTTAATAAATTTATCGATCTATTTTTGTAACTTAAAAAAATTGTTAAAAATTTAAGATTAAAGTTTAATCACATATTTATATCTTTGTTAATCAATTTTTAATTACATATTTCATTGAATCTATTTGTATGAATTGAACACGTGCACTCAAAGTATTTGGACAGTTGAACTATTGTTCATTTTAAAAACTAAAAAACGAAACTTAAAATTTTAATAGTGATATTACTTTTGTTTCCACTTCTGTTTCTTTAATCTTTGACTTTTAACTTTAGCAATATATTGGTCATGAAAATTGAGTTTCTTATTTTTAGTTAGTATTTTTTTTTTAATTAAGTCCCTGTTTGTTTTCCATTTTTTTTTAACAAGAATGCATTTTGAAATAGTTAATTGATGAATAATGTGTAGTTAAGAAATAAGAAAAAGTTTCAGTTTTGCATGTAATATTATTTTATTGAAGAATATGTAGTTGAAAAAAGAGAGAAAAATATATTTTGAAAAAAAATGAGTATCAAACAAGGGCTAAATAAATTCGAAATTCGATTTTGACTAGGGCTTTTAATTTTTATTATTATCTAGATGTTAGAGTGCGTTTGATTGTCAATATTTTTTCATAAAAATGTGTTTTTTCCATTCAAATTCTTACTTTGGTGCTATTTGATTGATTTTTTTATGAAAAATATTTTCTTATTTTTGGTTATATGACTATATTTTCCTCAAAATTAAAGAAAATATTTTTTTTAGGGAGTAGAATTTTATTTTTCACTGAATTTGCTCTCTCTCTCTCTCTCTCTCTCTCTCTCTCTCTCTCTCACCTCTTCTCATTTACCCACTAATAAAAAATGGACAGGCGTAATATTTTTTAGATTGAAAATTAAATCAATCAAATACATTTAATTGACAATTTTCATGCAAATAAGTTCCAAGTAATTGAATTGCCTAGAATTTATTTTCTTTCCATACAAATTCTATACTTACAATCAAATGCTTCATGCAAATAAGTTCCAAGTAATTGAATTGCCTAGAATTTATTTTCTTTCAATGCAAATTCTATGCTCACATCAAACGCACTCTAAATGTGTTTAAATGATTTAATTTTCAACTTATAAAATATTACACCTGTCCATTTTTTATTGGTGGATAGATGAGAGAGAGAGAAGCGAGAGTGAATTCTCTGAAAAATAAAATCATATTCCCTCTAAAGAAAATATTTTCTTTGATTTTGAGAAAAATATAGTCACGTGACCAAAAGTAGAAAAATGTTTTCAATGGAAAAAATATCAATCAAACAACACAAAAGTAGGAATTTAGTTGGAAAAACACATTTTTCATGGAAAATATTGGCAATCAAACACACCTTTAATTAATAATTTCCATACAAATAAGTTTTAAGCAATTGAATTATTTATAATTTATTTTCTTTCCATGCAAATTTTATATTTGCAATCAAAAACACCCTTAGCTATTTATTACGGGAGTATATTCAATTAAAATTTTTATAGATTTTTATAAACTTTATAAGTGGGTTATCTCTATAGAATAGAGAAAGAAAAATTCCTTACATTATGTGTAATGTAGTAATTCTTTTTTGTGGATTTTATGAACTTGTAAATGATTTCTATGGAATTGTTAAGAATTGATAAAAGTCTTTCATGGAATTCTATAGATTTTGATTAAAGATTTTCAAAATTTTCTTATTTTGCAAATTCATTATAAATTCGAAAAACTACAATTTTTCTTAATACCTAATTAACATTTTTTTAGAACCATGATGCCTACATAATTTTTTAAGGTAAAGTCACTAGTCAAGATACAATCATTCAATTCTGGAGCAAATAAAATAATTAAAAACTTTTACATCAATTTTTAAGAATATAACTAAATTTTTTTTTCACAAAATTAACATAATTTCAAGGAACGTAAATTGTTCTTAACCAAAAAAGTAAAAGAAAAAAGAAGAAGAAGAAGATGATGCCTACATAATTTTTTAAGGTAAAGTCACTAGTCAAGATACAATCATTCAATTCTGGAGCAAATAAAATAATTAAAAACTTTTACATCAATTTTTAAGAATATAACTAAATTTTTTTTTCACAAAATTAACATAATTTCAAGGAACGTAAATTGTTCTTAACCAAAAAAGTAAAAGAAAAAAGAAGAAGAAGAAGAAGGGAGAATAGATCGATCACATAGAATTCTATGTTTCTAAACAATTGCATATAATTTTAATAAATGAAGATTTTAATATTAACAACAAATTTTTTAATTGAAATAAAATATTAATTATTGAGGTTTTATTTACTTTTTTTTTTAAATCCAAAATCAGTATTTATTAGATTTTTTTCCACATAATCATTATCATATCCACATAAATATATCTCTCCAATAGCATCGTCAATCGTATGACGGACCACAGAATTATGACAACCACACCACCATTGAACCACCCCCAACAGCCACTAGTTTTCTTCTCATCCCACCTCAAACACCCCCACAACATCCCCTGTCAATCATAGACAGATAGATCTACACCATTGTTGACAATCGTAAAAAATTTCGCCGTTAAAACTACCAAAAAATCATGACCAACGTTGCAAATCTGCTCTTTGCCATCTTCCGTTATCCGCTTCTTCCTCCTAGTCCTAGTGGTCCTTCTCTACCACCGAGCACTTGACTAGCAACACAACTTTTAATGAAGGATAATTTTCGCATGTGATAATCGTAGTTGTCAACGATTGGTTTTGATGGAGTCTTGTGAGGGATTTCCGCAGTAGTTGAGGTAAGAATAATGCTATTTGCAGTCGCTCATTGTCACACAATTGTAATAGTAAACCACTGCAAATAACTTTATTCGGTGAGGTGAGGTGGCTTGGAGTGTTGGAGCATAAATAAATATAGCTGATTGAAAAAAAAAAAAAATTTTATGCACTTGATTTATGAAATTTAATTTTAGAATCTGGGGGTTGAGGTAATTTTTCCATTTCTATCTTGTATTTGTTTCATCCCTGAAGGTGTAGCATATTGCAGTTATAGCCCTTGTTTAGGCTATACTAAAATTAATTTTTAGTAAAAAAAATGTATTTACGAATAATGATTTTTTTTTTTTTAAGAAAATGTGGTTAAAAAAATTCAGGTTTACATGTAATATGATTTTATTGAAAAATGTGCGATTTAAAAGAAAAAGAGGAAAATACATTAAAAATTTAAAGGAAAGAATTCATATGTTAGGTCTTAAGTTTAGCACAATTCAATTTTAGGAAGACAAGTTTACATTTTTAAAACTTAGGTGGTAGTTAAA
>NC_036253.1:10777926-10833487 GCF_002742605.1 Olea europaea var. sylvestris | reverse complement strand
AAAAAAATTTACAAAAAAAAAAGATTTTTGAAAAATTTTTTTTTTTTTTTTTTTTGAAAGTGGATTTGGGGCGGACGAATGGGTTGTAGCACTGGTCTGCCCGTCCCTGAATCCGCCCCTGATAAATACCTTACAAATATTTAAAATTCCATTTTATACTATTTAACTAAAATAAAATCTGAGATTACTAGATTAATCAAAAACAAAACCAAAAATACTATAACCAATAGTTTCCCTTTTCTTGTTAGTAATTGAAATTGTGGAGGCTCAATCGAAACGGTTGCAATTAATTGAAAAAGCTGAACACGAGAAAATTGTACATATATGGTGTTGATTCAGAATAATCAAGGAGAGGCCGTCTTCGATGGAGAAGAAATATCAGCTGGGCGCACTCTAGTTCATAGGAAGCCAGGTGTGGGTTGGAAGGGAAATGAAGGGAGAGGAACAAATGGAAATGACGATGAGGGTGGTGGTGGAGAGAAAGTTACACCTGGTATTAATTGTAGTAGGTTGAAAGATGGGGACGAAGGTGTGGGGAAAATTGGAGGAAATATTTAAAGATGAAGCAATGGGAATGTATCTTCCTATGCATTCAGCTATAGCAGTTCCAACAGTGCAGAACTTTGCATCAACAATAGAGATAACAAACCAGCCACCAGTTGATGAGGATTTTGATGAGAATACCGTTGAGTTAACTAAAGCGAGTGTTGAATGTGTTGCTGAAAATCAGACATTCGGGGACAAGAAATTGATATTTATACAGACATTTGCAATAAAATGAATATTGGAATGTAACATAGTTCATGTAGACTTTGATAACTATTATTTGATTTCATGTATGTTTATTGAATAGCATTAATGGTAAATATGTTTGTTGATATTTGGCTAGGGTTGCATCACACTGTTATCTATTTAGTTTACACGTATTCCCTTAATTAATTATTGGAGCATAAGGGTTTGTTCAACGATTTGTATTATAGGTGGGTCTATTCGATGTGTTGATTTATGACACGTACACCAACATTTTTAGTGATTGGATCAATTAAGAAAAAAGATGCATTGATCCACCGTATATGTATGAAATCGTGGATGGTAATATTACATTAACAACTAAAAATTATGATTGATAAAATGAACAACAAAAAATTGAATTCAACGTCAAATACAACATAATGGATAATGAAACCTGGTAAAGCAATAAAATAGCATTATTGTAAATAGTGGATTTTCATAGCAGCTAGACAAAATGGGTCAATCCGTGATCCATATCATACAAAACCCTAAACCACTAAAGTGCATAAGTTCAAAAACATTTGTTCGACCCTGATTACTACGCTATAGATGACTACGCACAAGAAAAGTTAAAACCGTCTGTCATTTATTAATCAATCCCTTCATCTTCCTATCCCTCCTCACACTCCGTGGGACCAGATCGAAGTCCATCTCATAACCTTCTGTCTGCTTCTCGCAACCCTTGCTTGAATAGTTTGCAGCCAAGTTTGACCTTGAGTTGATCGTATCAAAGTTTTCTGCCATCACATCAATCTTCCAGTGTGTGATACATTCTGCGAACTTGATCACAGAAATGTTGTTGGAATTGAAAGAAGGTGATCCAACATAAAGTTTAATCTTAGTTGATTCCATCCAAAGGGTAGGAATTGACTACCATTTTCGAGAGGAGACTGAAACAATTCTTCGACTATATTATATAACAACCAACACTTGTGTTTTTGGATCAGATTATTGAGATGAGAAGGATACTAAGTACCTGTAGGTTGGACTACTATTTTATACCCCCTACTTAATTAAACAGAATATAAATAAATTTCTATGATCTCTTACCAGTGTTGGATTAAGCGAAAATCTGTCACGCATCTAAGCCCTTGTTTGAGTCCCATTTTGATGGAAAAAATGAATTTTTGAATAATGTATTAATGGAAAATGTGTGGTTGAAAAATAATGAAACGTTTTGAATTTGCGTGTAATATTATTTTATTGAAAAATGTATGGTTAAAATTAGGTCAAAACAACGTTGCAGAATTCATTTTCTTCAAAGAATGGGGATCAAACAAGGGCTAAATAAGTGAAAATCTCGAAATCCTGTGGCTTCAAGCCATGAACTGCAAGTTGCCATCTTTTAGGATGACACTAGGGTTGTCCAAAAGATGTCTATTGCACAATTTATTTTACGTATACACAATACACTAGTGCTCTTTCAATATTTAGAGATTCTCCCACATTTGAAGAGTTCNTTCCGCAGTAGTTGAGGTAAGAATAATGCTATTTGCAGTCGCTCATTGTCACACAATTGTAATAGTAAACCACTGCAAATAACTTTATTCGGTGAGGTGAGGTGGCTTGGAGTGTTGGAGCATAAATAAATATAGCTGATTGAAAAAAAAAAAAAATTTTATGCACTTGATTTATGAAATTTAATTTTAGAATCTGGGGGTTGAGGTAATTTTTCCATTTCTATCTTGTATTTGTTTCATCCCTGAAGGTGTAGCATATTGCAGTTATAGCCCTTGTTTAGGCTATACTAAAATTAATTTTTAGTAAAAAAAATGTATTTACGAATAATGATTTTTTTTTTTTAAGAAAATGTGGTTAAAAAAATTCAGGTTTACATGTAATATGATTTTATTGAAAAATGTGCGATTTAAAAGAAAAAGAGGAGAATACATTAAAAATTTAAAGGAAAGAATTCATATGTTAGGTCTTAAGTTTAGCACAATTCAATTTTAGGAAGACAAGTTTACATTTTTAAAACTTAGGTGGTAGTTAAAGTCTATTAATTAAATAAAAAATTATACAAGAATGAGAAAAAAAAAATTGAAATCGGAAAAATCAATGGCATGTGACCAATTATCTTGAATTTTTGGTCTGTAACTTGTGTACTTTGACATGTGACATATGACCTGTAACTGTTATATATAACATTGATCCAATGGTCCATGACCAATATTTTTGAATCTTTGACTTGTGGACGTTAATCTTACCCATACAATATCACATGCGACTTGTGAACTATCTCTCGTGACCTGTAATATATAAATTTTGACACGTGAACTTGAATTCGTTATATGTTATCAATGTACAAAGACAAGTGACACATGATTCGTGATCAGTTAATTTTGATTCATAACCGATGGGCAATGACATGTGACCTATCAACACCATCGACACCAATGACCTAAATAATTGGTCACGAAGCCTCTTTATACAACTATAATCCAGTCCAACCCAACCCTCTTTGATATGTGACTTGTGAAAATTTATTTGTGATTAAAGCATAATGAATCTCTAACCTTAGTCACAAACCCTCTTCATATTACCCCAATTTAACTCAAATCCAGCACCATCGAATCATAAAACTACTAACAACTACATCATCCACCAAAACTACACCACTATCACACCACCACAACCACCATTTGAAAAGCTGTAAAAAAATAAAATGCAAACCGCTAGTGACTAAAGCAAATCACCAACGACCAAACAACAAAATAATCTAGCAAACAATCAAACCAACAAGAACAAAAAGGAATTTGTGCAAAATCCAGCCTCCACGATGATGCCCATGATCGTGCACCATTACAGGTGGTTAATCCACACCTAGACGACCTCAACCAAAATAGCATTCTAACCAAAATTAGCCACCAAGAACCGAACGAAATTTATGCAAAATCTGGCCTCCACGGTGATGCCCATGATCACGTAACACTATAAGTGGTTAATCTACATCTAGATGACCTCAACCATGGACAAACATCATCCAAAACAGCCTTCAGTTGATGTTCTTGACTCTCGTTTTTTCGCTGTCGATTCCAGTAAAAGTAAGGGCAGTAGCGACTGTACAGGCCACTTTATGTGGCGATATAGTTGCTTTTCATGGCGATGGTGCATGACTGTGCTGCCAATAGAGAAAATGTCGATTGCGCGGAAGGGAGGAAAGGGGGGAGAGAGAGAGAGAGAGAGAGAATGTTGTATTTAATTTTGATCAACTTTTAATATATTACATATTTAATAAATATTAAATAATTAGTTATCACCTAAAATCTGAAAGATGAAATTTAAAATCTTATTTATCAAGTAGAATCTTAAAAAGTCCGTCTCCAAGTAATTTTCACAAATTTTAATGGAGTCTAACCAGGGACATAGTTCCATATGGGGCTTGGGTTGATTTTGTCCTTTGTTCAGGTTTTGAAAGTGAGCCATGTTGGACTAATGAGCCCATAACTTTTAAAGCCCAGCATATTGTGGATGGGGAAAAAAAATAATATCAGAGGCGGATCGAGCTTCCGACATGAACACGGGCTAATACAGTGAAAAAAAAAAAAGAATTTACACATAAAAAAGATTTTTGACAAATTTTTTTTTTTTTTTTTTTGAAAGTGGATTTGGGGCGGACGAATGGGTTGTAGCACTGGTCTGCCCGTCCCTGAATCCGCCCCTGATAAATACCTTACAAATATTTAAAATTCCATTTTATACTATTTAACTAAAATAAAATCTGAGATTACTAGATTAATCAAAAACAAAACCAAAAATACTATAACCAATAGTTTCCCTTTTCTTGTTAGTAATTGAAATTGTGGAGGCTCAATCGAAACGGTTGCAATTAATTGAAAAAGCTGAACACGAGAAAATTGTACATATATGGTGTTGATTCAGAATAATCAAGGAGAGGCCGTCTTCGATGGAGAAGAAATATCAGCTGGGCGCACTCTAGTTCATAGGAAGCCAGGTGTGGGTTGGAAGGGAAATGAAGGGAGAGGAACAAATGGAAATGACGATGAGGGTGGTGGTGGAGAGAAAGTTACACCTGGTATTAATTGTAGTAGGTTGAAAGATGGAGACGAAGGTGTGGGGAAAATTGGAGGAAATATTTAAAGATGA
This sequence comes from Olea europaea var. sylvestris, assembly GCF_002742605.1. Taxonomy (NCBI): domain Eukaryota; kingdom Viridiplantae; phylum Streptophyta; class Magnoliopsida; order Lamiales; family Oleaceae; genus Olea; species Olea europaea. The sequence goes on along the minus strand of NC_036253.1, from coordinate 10,828,588 downwards.
AGTAATGGGAATGTATCTTTCTCTGCATCCAACTATAGCAGTTCCAACAGTGCAGAACTTTGCATCAACAATAGAGATAACAAACCAGTCACCAGTTGATGAGGATTTTGATGAGAATACCGTTGAGTTAACTAAAGCGAGTGTTGAATGTGTTGCTGAAATTCAGACATTCGGGGACAAGAAATTGATATTTATACAGACATTTGCAATAAAATGAATATTGGAATGTAACATATTTCATGTAGACTTTGATAACTATTATTTGATTTCATGTATGTTTATTGAATAGCATTAATGGTAAATATGTTTGTTGATATTTGGCTAGGGTTGCATCACACTGTTATCTATTTAGTTTACACGTATTCCCTTAATTAATTATTGGAGCATAAGGGTTTGTTCAACGATTTGTATTATAGGTGGGTCTATTCGATGTGTTGATTTATGACACGTACACCAACATTTTTAGTGATTGGATCAATTAAGAAAAAAGATGCATTGATCCACCGTATATGTATGAAATCGTGGATGGTAATATTACATTAACAACTAAAAATCATGATTGATAAAATGAACAACAAAAAATTGAATTCAACATCAAATACAACATAATGGATAATGAAACCCGGTAAAGCAATAAAATAGCATTATTGTAAATAGTGGATTTTCATAGCAGCTAGACAAAATGGGTCAATCCGTGATCCATATCATACAAAACCCTAAACCACTAAAGTGCATAAGTTCAAAAACATTTGTTCGACCCTGATTACTACGCTATAGATGACTACGCACAAGAAAAGTTATTTATTAATCAATCCCTTCATCTTTCTATCCCTCCTCACACTCCGTGGGACCAGGTCGAAGTCCATCTCATAACCTTCTATCTACTTCTCGCACCCCTTGCTTGAATAGTTGTGCAGTCAAGTACTGTGACCTTGAGTTGATCGTATCAAAGTTTTCTGCCATGACATCAATCTTCCGGTCTGTGACACATTCTGCGAACTTGATCACAGAAATGTTGTTGGAATTGAAAGAAGGTGATCCAACATAAAGTTTAATCTTAGTTGATTCCATCCAAAGGGTAGGAATTGACTACCATTTTCGAGAGGAGACTGAAACAATTCTTCGACTATATTATATAACAACCAACACTTGTGTTTTTGGATCAGATTATTGAGATGAGAAGGATACTAAGTACCTGTAGGTTGGACTACTATTTTATACCCCCTACTTAATTAAACAGAATATAAATAAATTTCTATGATCTCTTACCAGTGTTGGATTAAGCGAAAATCTGTCACGCATCTAAGCCCTTGTTTGAGTCCCATTTTGATGGGAAAAATGAATTTTTGAATAATGTATTAATGGGAAATGTGTGGTTGAAAAATAATGAAACGTTTTGAATTTGCGTGTAATATTATTTTATTGAAAAATGTGTGGTTAAAATTAGGTCAAAACAACGTTGAAGAATTCATTTTCTTCAAAGAATGGGGATCAAACAAGGGCTAAATAAGTGAAAATCTCGAAATCCTGTGGCTTCAAGCCATGAACTGCAAGTTGCCATCTTTTAGGATGACACTAGGGTTGTCCAAAAGATGTCTATTGCACAATTTATTTTACGTATACACAATACACTAGTGCTCTTTCAATATTTAGAGATTCTCCCACATTTGAAGAGTTCATTGATTTTTTATGCCAACACTGTTAATAGCTAGATTACATATGTCTTTTAACAACTTCAAGGGCATGGATGGAAAGTTCAAAGGAAACCTAAGACAAGATGTACAAGGATCGATGCAATAATATGAAGCTTCACAGCTAAATTTAGAAGGAGAAGATATACTTGATGAGGCAACAAATTTTAGTAAGGCTTGTTTGGTGGAGTGATGTTAGCTTGTACATTAATTAACTTTGAAGAGTAAGGGAGTTTATTGGTTTTTCATTCTACTGGAGAATTTATAATACTTTAGAATAAAATAATTTGAAATGTAAAATTTGAATATGTTTCTATTTAATTGCGTTGGATGAAATTTCCTCAATATAGATTGTGGCTCAAGTGACTAGTGGGAGGATGCCAACTGTGAAACAATTACAGGGCTTAAGCCCAAGCGCTTGTCTGGGAGAAATTTTCAGTCAAATTATTACCATTGGCAACAAAATTCTTTCCATTGATAGCCACTTTGATTGACTGGTTGTGTCTTGTGTGGGATCCACATTGCAAAAAAAAAAAAGTCAAAAAAGCACTTTCTTGGCTTTAGAAAATCATAACCTGACAACCTTCAAGTAAAATACACCTATTTGTTAAGAGCAATGTTTGAAGTTGAATTATAAGGAAAACGAGATGTTTACCCACAATTTAAATATAAAACAAAGAAAAATGTCTACAGTTCTATTAATAGAATTATATTAGAGCTTGGGTACGATACATACTTAATGTTTGATAGTTGATAATACTAAGAATTATGGTTGAATAATGAAATGAGATTATGAAAATACAAAAGGTTTCAAAAATAACAAATTTGTGAAAAAATTTCAAACGTAAAATATTCCCCGGTTGGCACCACCAAAAATGACCATCATCATCTCAACTTCACAACAACCACCACAACCACCCTCCACCTCCAGCTCCACCTTATTCAAATAAGCAACGCCCTTATTTTCCCCCCTCTCCATTTACTATATAAGAAGAAGAGATAGAGAGGTGGTCCATGAAAACATTCCATCGGATCAATGCCACCATCAACGACCTCCATATCTTCATCTAAAGGGACCTCCACAGCTAGCCATCGATCTCCTCGCATTAGATCAATATGAAGTTGGAATCAACAATTTGGTCCTCGATAAAGTCTGCCAAAATTGAACTCACAAATCAATTACCATTTGGATGCCTGGAAGAAATCACAAATCAATTACCATTTGGATACCTGGAAGTGGAGATTTCGATGTTGGGTTGGCTTAAATTTAATTATACACGAGAAAATTTTAAAGCAAAGAATATGGGGAAAAATGTTACGAAATATGGTTGTATATAATTTTGTCCATGCACATGTATATGTATAGATAGAGATTTGGGAGATAGTGAATATGGCGTGAGTCGTGATGATGGGATGGAGGTGTATGTATTATTTGTCTTGTGCCTCGTAACAATTAAATTGGGAGCTAGACTGCTAGCGGGTATCGGTTGGATTGTTGTAATGGGATGGGGCATGGGTAGTTGTGGTGGATGAGGGTTTATTGATACTAATTTTTAATAAAAATTTATTATCACCTAATTTTGAACTTGAAACTTAAATGTAGGGAACTAGGTAACTTTCTCATGTTAATATTCGATATTTTTAAGGTTGTGAAACAACACCTGTTTGATTTAGATAAAAATCATATGTTTAATAGATTTTGATAAAAATTGGTGAAATTTGGGATTGAAAAATTGTGAATCGTATGAAATATGTTATTAAAATTTATTCTTAACTTTAACTAGAATTTTAATTCGATTTTTTAACTGAACCAAACGTGGCATACTATATAGCATGTTCATTAGAAAACATTATGAAAAATAATTTTTTTTTGGGGTAAATTGCATATTTCATTCCTATTCCTAACAATACTAAAAGTTGCAATCTTTGTCCCACTCAGTTTTGGTCCTTAGGCTTTCATGAATTAACAAATTTAGTCCATTTTGATAATTTCCATCCAAAAATATGTTAAATTTGTGAGAAATGATAATGTTGCCCTTTAATTTTAATAAATTAAAATAAAAAACCAAAATTAAAAAAAAAAAAACACAAAGAACAATGAAAAAGGAAAAATATAAAGAAAACATAATGGAAGATGAAAAAAAGGAAGAAAAAACAGTTTAATCATATTTTGCCACATCAGCGTCAATACAAATTGTGTTAAAACTTTCTTGTACTCATGACTTTATTGTATATTATAAGCAAAAGAAAGAAAAAGTCACCTCCTAACTTGCCCCTATCTTCACACGTAATCGATAAAAGTCAAGAAGTTTTCCTCAAATTTCTTCCCTACCACTTGAGGAGAAAAACCTTTAGATTTTTATTCCTTCTCACTGATAGGGTAAGGAGAGTTTTGACGTTTCGCTTCCACCGACGATGAAGAGGTCCATATACGAAAGTCTCCTTGGATTTTTTCCCCTCTCTTCACATTAACTTGTTTCTTCCTAATTTTCCTCAATTTTCATTGGCAATGGCGTAAACCAGAGGGAACCCCCTTGGTTTCTTCCAGATGGGGGTACTTTTAAGATTGGGCAAGTCAAAATACCATTTTTCCACTTTGACCAAAAAATTTTGCTAGTCTTCAAAATAGTCTTTTGTTGAATAACAGACAAAAATATCCTTAAATAGTTTATACAATTAAAAAGATAGAATTTTATTTAAAAAGACAAAAATACCCTTAAGTTACAAATTAAAAAACGAAACACTTTTTACTTTATATTTAATTATTTATTTTAAACACTTACTCAAATAAATAAATTAATATTTAATCTACTTTCTTGTTTAAATATTTCATTAATTAATCATTTTAATCGGTTATGTATATTATTTATTTAATATTGAATTATTTATTTAATCACTTGTTTAAATAAAAAAATTAATGTTTAATTTGATTTCTCATTTAAATATTTCATTAACTAATTATCTTAATTGATATATGTATATTTAGTAAATTATTTATTTTAAACACTTACTCAAATAAAAAAATTTATATTTAATTTGTTTTCTCTTTTAAATATTTCATTAATTAATTATCTTACTTGGTACATATTTAAGTATTTATTTTAAACACTTACTCAAAAAAAATATTTAATTTTGTTTTTCATTTAATATTTCTTTATTAATTACTTTAATTGGTTATGTATATTGTTCATTTAATATTTAATTACTTTATTTAATTATTTATTTAATCACTTATTTAAATAAAAATTTAATATTTATTTTATTTCTTATTTAAATATTTTATTAATTAATTATGTATATTCTTTATTTAATATTTAACTACTTTGTTTATTTATTTATTTAATCACTTAATTAAAAAAATTAATATTTAATTTAATTTCTTATTTAGATATTTCAGTAATTAATTATCTAAATTGTTTATGTATATTATTAGTAATTAATATTTAATTACTTTATTTTAATTACTTATTTAAATAAAAACATTATATCATAATGTACAAGTGGTACAACATTACTGGAAAGTTAAAAAATAGTTTTTTCGATCCTCCACTCATGGAATTCCATATGTATGTTATGGACATTCTTATGAATTAGTACATGTAGAATTATCCAATGTTTAATTTGATTTCTCGTTTAAATATTTTTTTATTAATTACCTTAATTGGTTATGTATATTTAATTATTTATTTTAAACGCTTACTCAAATAACAAAATTAATATTTAATTAAATTTCTTCTTTAAATATTTCATTAATTAATTATCTTAATTTGTTATGTATATTGTTTATTTAATATTTCATTACTTCATTTAATTAATCACTTATTCGAATAGAAAATTAATATTTAATTTAATTTATTCTTTAAATATCTCATTAATTAATTATCTTGATTGGTTATTTATATTATTTATTTAATATTTAATTAGAACATAAATCACACGGTGTATGAGAATATATAATCGAGATGGGAGCCGAACTTTAGGCATGGTCACATTTTCAATACATCGAACATTATTTAAGAATGTTGAAACTATATTTCCTCTACCAAATAAAGTCGAGTGGGAAGTTCCCGATTATAGTGTGTTATTCTCTATCCAACGGATGTGTGATATCTATTTACATCGTATGTACTATCTATTTATAGTATGTTATTGATTTCCTCAATTTTCTCTATTTATAGTGTGTTATTGATTATATGAAAATTGACCCAACGAATATGTAATATCTACTTAAATCGTATGTACTCTCTATTTATAGTATGTTACCGATTTTCTCAATTTTCTTTATTTATAGTGTGTTATATATATAATTAAGAGTAATTAGTTATTTATTATACATAAGAACTAAAGTATTACAAACGTTTTAAAAAATGCTTACATTTTAAATTATTACAACTACGGATCACAATATACATAAAAGAACGCTTACATTTTAATGTGTGTTTGGTTTATCAGCTCTACGCCACATCCGATGCTAAAATTTCAATGTACTTCAATTAGAACTGTCAATGGATTGGATTTTGATCTGAATCCGATGAAATTAATGGGAGATGGATTTAGGGTCTCAATCCGATAATTCAATCGAGATTCAAATTCGATAATTCGTTAACTAAATGAATCAATAGATTGGATTTTGATCCGAATCCGATGAAATTAATGGGAGATGGATTTAGGATTTTAATCCGATAACCCAATCGAGATTCGAATCCGATAATCCTTTAATTAAATGAATCAAATATGGATATAGGTCAATCCGATATGATATCACTAAAACATTTCAAAATGAGTCTCCTTTAAAAAGGAGTTAGAGGAGCATATAAAAAAAAAAAGAAAAAGGATTTTGGCCTTCTAATATAATAAGTGAGCCCATCAAGATAGTTCAAATATTTTTAAAATAAATAAATAATTAAATCTTGTTGAGGCTATGATTTTCAAAGAAAAAATAAATAAAATCTTTATTTTTTCTAATTTTTTCAATTTCGGATCGGATTATCTCCTCGAATATGACTCTGACCCTCCTCCTCGATCAACGATGTCAGCTCAGCGAGCACTTCAAGCTGACATATTAACATTTCAGCAAGTTAATGGCCATGCATCGAGATTTCGAAATGACGTACAACATAAATTACAAATGAATAATACGTACCTCAGGATCGTCGAGGAGAGCTGATAATTGTTAGCTTTGTCTCCATAGATAGTTGTATGTATGTGTCAATGTCATCAACAACCTCCAAATGAAAGACGTCGATCGACATCTTCTTGTGATGACACCTCAGTATGCTCTCTAGTATAAACACTATCCCCAACTTCAACTTGTCAGACATATTATCGCATTCTTTGAATGCGTCTTCTAACTGTACCAGAGTTACTGTCATAAGCAAGATCGGCGTAACAGGTCTGTGTGCTCTTCATCCAACAAATTTAAAACTAATGCGAAGCTAGCAAAGTTATAGTTCGACGTAACTTTGTCGGGAATCTGTTTCATGGCGGCGTCCAACTGGTAATTCATCTTGTAAAATTTAAAATATTTGGACCTTGTGTAAGAGACAATGGATAAAGCATAATATTTGAAAATTAAATTGTTTATTTACTTATTTAAATTGTTTATTGAATATTTAATTGTTAATTATTTATTTGAATTATTTATTTACTTATTTAAACTGTTTATTGAATATTTAATTGTTAATTATTTATTTAAATTATTTATTCAATATTTAAATGTGTATTTAAATTATTTATTTTAATTGTTTAGATGTTTAATATTTATTTTAATTGTTAATTGAATGTTTAATTGTTTGTTTTAAATGTTAATTATTTATTTCAATTGTTTATTTAATACTTAATTACCTTTTTCGATTATTTATATTTATGATTCATTTAAATTATTTATTTAATACTTAAATGTTAAATATTTATTTCAATTGTTTATTTAAATATTTAATAACTTTTAAATTACTTTTTTTATTTTTTATATTTATTGTTCATTTAAATTATTTATTTAATATTTAAATGCTAATTATTTATTTCAATGGTTTTTTGGATTTTTATTTAATATTTAATTACTTATTTTTATTATTTATATTCATGGTTCATTTAAATTATTTATTTAATACTTAAATGTTAATTATTTATTTCAATTATTTATTTGAATTGTTTATTTAATATTTAATTAATTATTTAAACTATTTTTTATTTTATTTTATTTATTTGTTATTTAGTTAATTAATTATTCTTATTGCCTAATTAATATTTAAGTTACTTGTTTATTGAATTTATTTCAATTAGTTTATTATTTCAATTAGTTTATTATTTCAATTAGTTTATTATTTCAATTAGTTATTTATTATTTATTTAAATAAACAATATACATAAATAATTAACACAATTCATGAAATATTTAAATAGTCAAATAAAGTATAAAATAAATAATTATATACTAAAAAAATAATATACATAAACAATTAAATTAATTACTTAAGTATTTAAATAAACAATTAAATTAAATATTGATTTTTTAAAATATTTATTAAATATTTAATTTAATTTTTTTATTTAAATATCTCATTAATTATTTTAATTGGTTATGTATATTGTTTGTTTAATATTTAATTAATTATTTTAGTTGTTTATTTCATATTTATTCACTTCATTTAATTATTTATATTAATTTCTCATTTATTTTAATTGTTTATTGAATATTCAATTGTTTATTATATTTATTTCATTATTTATATTTTAAATGAAATGAAATTAAAAAAAATTAATTATTTTACTTAAATAAACAATTTACATAATTCATGAAATATTTATAAATAATTAAATTCAATAAAAAAAGGATGGCACAATAATCCAGATGGCCCAACTGTCTGGGTAGCCTAGATCCAGAAGGCCCAGACGGCTCTGGGCCGTATGGATCGACGTCGCCGTCTGATTCGTCTGAAAACTCCATTTACGGCGAGCTCCGTTCCATTTTTTTCATTTTTCTTAATCAATTCAACCTCAAATTTGACTTTTCCTTTTATTTTAACTATAAAAATTTGCATTAAACTCATAAATCTTAAATATTCAAATTTTTATGTATTAAACTCAAATATTCAAATTCCCACATGTGCTAGACCTCAATGATGAGTAAATTTCAAAGAAACAAATCTAATCTTTGAGAAATGACGATCTCCGGCAATGGTCGAAGTGGGTCCGGTCTGAGCGGTCCATAGGTGACGTCGATGATGAGATTTTTCTTTTTCTTCCTTAGTTTTCTCTTTCTTTCCTCTTCCCTTCTCTTTATTTGGGGGTATTTTCGACTCTTTGGGTATTGTTTACATTTTCATTTTTTTTTAATTTAATAGCAATTTTTCGGGTCAAAGGCCATTTTTCCAAAATGGTCAAGTCTGGCAGTCATCTGCCACCATTTTCTCCGTCCAGATGTAGGGAAGTGGCGATGGGGTTTTTTAATTTGTCTTTTCTCTTATTTTCACTTTTTTGCTTATATTTTGTATTTTCTTTTCATTTTGCCTTTCTTTGATTTTTGTTGTGTTAAGATCTTTTTTCTTCAAATTTAATAGATTTTTGGATGGAAACTATTAAAAAAAAGATCAAATTTGTTAATTCATCAAAGATTGTAGACAAAAACTAGAGGAAAAAGGACAAAGCCATGAGTACAAGGCTTTTTTCACAGGGTCTTACTGACTCCTCACATGGGATTGGCCTCATGCAAGCCCCAATGCAATAAAAATGAAAAAAAAAATAAAATCTCAGCCTTACCCTATCTAAGACCCCCTGTAAAGGGTTTGTACACCCAACACTGTTCGAGGAAAAAGTGTTTAGGATAGTTGCAACTTTGGGAAAACGTTAGCGATGATATTTGCAATTTAGTCTCTGTTTGATTCCCATTCTTTTTTCATTAAAATAAAAAATATGACCGTTATTTACCATATCAAGTCACCAAATTTGAATTTATATCTCTTATGTGGGGCCTGTAACGATTATATTTTTTATTCTTATTTTTCAAAAAATAAGAAACAAACGGGGCTTAACCTAAAAATAAAAAATAAAAATAAAAAATGAAAAAATTAAAGAAAACGCGTTTCCCTTTCTTGAACCTGTACCCATACCTAATGTTCGGAGTCAGGAATCAAGTAAAGCAAAAACACCAACGGGTCGGCAATCTGGTCACTCCCCCAATTTCTCAATGCTCCAAGTTTCTCTCTCTAACCGTTCTCTCTATCTGAAACTAACAAACTGGAAAAAATGCTGAAGAAAAAGCCATCTACCGTGACCCCATCACCACCACTTTCATTGTCTCCACCGCCATCACCCTACCAAAACGATGCCGTTTCCGAGGATGCTTTTGCTATGATGGGCCCCCTGTTTCCCTCAGATCTGATCACGAGCATACTCTCGAGGCTCCCAGTAAAATCTTTGGGTAAGTTCAAGTGCGTTTCGAGGCAATGGCTTGAAACAATCACCGACCCATACTTTGTTTCCACGCACAGAACCTTTTCTTTAAACAACCCTAATCTGCTCTTACTCAAAAAGACACCGGTTTTACAAGAAGCTCACAAGAAGAAATGCACAAGAATTGATGTCTGTTCTTTAAATTTTGATGGGTCTTCTAAGAATCTTGATTTCTCTTTGTATTTGAATGATGATGCTGAGTGCATTGAGATGTTGCCTTCCAAGTGGGATATAATTTGCTTTGTGAGTGAAAATGGGTTTTATGTTTGCAATCCTAGTACCCAAGAAATGGTGAAATTGCCGGAGGCTAGTTGTTGTACCTCCGGGGAGGTGAATGCCGGGATGGGGTACCTGAAGCAGAGGGATGAGTATGTTTTGGTGCATTTGTTTGATAAGAGCTTGGATATGCATGTGGATAATTACATAGGGTGTGAGGTGTTGAGGTTGAGCGACGGGAAGGAATGCAAGTGGAAGATGGTGGAGGCCAATTGCCCCTTCACGGTTCGGGGGTGGGGTGTTTTGGTGAACAATGTGTTCTATTGGATGTTTTGGGATGTCTATACTCATCCGAGTGATGATGCTATAATTTCATTTGATCTTGAGAAGGAGGAGTTTGGAACTGTTTTACCACCTGAGGGTTGTTTTGATCCGCATGGACTGTGGTCCTTGGTGGAATTAGGGGGGAATCTGTGCTTAGTGGACAATGCAACTCGACCTTTTACCATGGATATATGGGTGATGAAAGATTATAACAATCAGAAGTGGGTTCGGGAATATAGTATTGATTTAAATGGATATAGCAATGATATGCTCAAGTTCATTATTCCATTAGAATTCCGGGATGGGAAAATATTGATGGATGCAAAGCAAGAGAGTCTTGACTGTTATGATGTGGAGAACAAGTGCGTCAAAAGAATGGACCATCTGATTTCTGGAGAATGGACTTGGCTGAGGCTTTACAATGAGAGCTTCTTTTCCTTGGGAAGTTGATAAATACATGTTCTTGATGCCAAATTTTTGGGCATTTCATGTTTCTTCTATTATATTTGTTGTTTTTTGGCTCTAATTTGTTGTCTGGGCTGCATTTGATTTTAGATTTCAGGATTTTTTTTTTAAAATCTTAAAACGTAAACCACTAGTTAACTAGTTTTTCTAGTTCACGTTTTGAAGATAGTTCCTCAGACCAATTGTTAGTTCCTCAGACCGATTGTTTTTATGGTCTTTGGATATTATTCAATACTCTACTTAATTTAGCTGTGAAATGATGTCAGAAATGACCTTGTGTTTGAATTAATGATTTGGTTTTGATATAATCTCCATCACAATTGAACTCACGATTTTTAGTTTGGCTAAATTTTACTCAGCTTGTGATATGTATTTTTATGAAAGCATAATTATTCGTGATTAGTCGACAAGGTGATACTGAAACACTGTAGTTCCTTTTTTTTTTTGTCTTCATGTCTACTTTGAAAGAACTGAAAGCGCTTGAGCTGCATTCATAGTTCTTTTTAGTAGTAGTTTCTGAGTTTTAGGGTTTCCTTGTATTCTTTACTTTAAGATTCACAATTTTTTCTTATCATGAATGAGCTTTGAAGACATCCAAGATGGTGTATCTTGTATATGCTATTCCTTGATGTTATAGTATGAGTCGATCATGTTTTTGGTACATGGTAACTCATTGATGACATTGCCGAGTTGATGATGGTGGAGAGAAATCAAACTCTGTGGTGTTTATATTTAATTATTAATAGAGATGGATTGTTTGAAAAGGATCTAATGTACAGTGACTTTAACCTCCTGGGAGATATCTATAAAGTCAAGTTCTACAGACCAATTATGCTTTGTCGTACTGAGAATTGGACCATGAAAGATGGACGCTCCATATGGTGAGTGCAATGGAAATGGAAATATGTGAAAATGGTCATAGTTGAATGGAAAAATGAGAAATGGGATATACACCTAAAAATGGATTATGTGGTTGAAACAGTTTTTGTGTTGACCTAAAGAGGCTTCTATTTGCAAGAGAGATATGATCTCAACACAATATTATAGAAAGGGGAGAGGTTTACCTTTCTAACTTATTGAGAGATTTCAGCACCATTGAGAAATCTATAAATAGTGGATTTAAGTGGTAGAAGTGCTGGTTGATTGCCCAAGTAATGTCCATTCTGTTGACATGGCTTCTTTCCTTCCAATGAGTCAGTGTGAGGCCACTAGCTTAGACTTGACAGAAGAATCAAGCAAGAGAAGATGGTGGAACAAGCTGAACCAATATGCCATAACATGGCTTGATGTGGTTGTAATGGGTTTTGTTTAATTGAATCTTGCGGCAGATGTAACAATACATCTAAAGGAGGGATAAAAATAAAAAAATAAAAAAAATACTTATAGTTGATATTTTAGTGGTTGCAGTGCCGGTTGACAATGCCTAAGGCCTTGTCAGGGATTTCCTTTTAGAGCCCCAACTTCCACTTGTCAAATAAGCAAAGCTGTTTTAAGTGCTTGGTAATAACTGCATATTGAAGAAACTGTAGCATCTGATAGCACAATCTGAGAACCAGCAAAAGAGAAGCTTCTTGAATTCTGCTTTTAACCTTTTCAATTAAAATGTTGATTTTAAACCCCCTTGGAATGTGAGAAGTCCATATTTCTCACCCTCCTAAATTTCAATCTCCTAATTATCTAAAACTCTTGCACGATTTCTCTCTCTTCCTTGCAGGATTCTTCATTCTTTCAATTAGAGTCCTTCATGATTCATCTTCAAGGTAATTCCCTCTCTCCTTATAAAACTTTTTAACTTTCATTCCCCATTCCTAACAACAAATTGTAATCGACATTCTAAGTTTCAACTCATCATGCATATTTAAAGAATGAAAGCATGCTAGTCTTTTTTGTTTTCCAAAATTGAGGTAAGCCTTTATGTTCCATTCTTATTGGAGTTGAATAGCTTCTTGCAAGCATATGCAAACAATTAATTCCTAAGATGAAAGTTATGAATATAAATAGATGTATTACCTAAAAAGGTATACGTCATTATAAATTATAATGAATGGCCAACTTAGTAATTGTATGCACGCCACGGGGAAAAAAAAAAAAAAAACTTTTGTTTACAAAATGCTCAAACATTGATTTTGAGATATGCAGCAATTATGAAAGAAAAGTTTACCAAACATCTCAATTATTCTTCTTAAAACTGACCTTTTTCAGCACAGTTAAAATTGATTCTCTTAAAACTTAAAAGCACACCAATACCAAACTAGCCTAAGTAATGTCCCCATTCTGTTTACATGACTTATCTCCATCCATTGAGTCAGTATGAGGTCACTAGACATAGACTTCAGAGAAGAATCAAGTGAGAGAAGATGGTGGAATAAGCTGATCCGACATGCAATGTTACATGGCTTGATGTGGTTGCAAAGGTTTAGTTTTCGGAAGGACAGAATTAAACTCGTGTAGTTGACTACAAATTTATTGTAACAAGTTTTACTTTGTTGTTTTATTATTCTATTTCCTTAACAGTGTTAGAGTATTATTCAGAATTTGGCATTTTTTACTTTTGAAAAGGAGCCCTTGGGGGTTGCTTATAAGAATGCTTATTGATTCCTGAGGAAGTGACAGTCGATCAAAGAAGCTTCTATGTGGCAAAATAATATGAAAGAAATATTGCATCTACATTGGAGAATGAATAACTAGTATGACTTACCTTTCTTGGAAAAACTGTTATAGCATTAAACGTGTTGGTGAATTTATGAAACACTGATTTTACCTTTTTTAGGTGCTGCCCACGGAAACTAGCAACTAGGGAATGGAAGCTTGTAATTAGTCTGCAGAAGCTTTAAAATAACAAAAATGTTTTCGTTGTGGGAGTAGGAAACTACTTGGAGCCTCAACTCAGAAGTTGTTTTTTAGCATGGAGGATTATAATCCATTTCTGAGGAAAATGATTGGTATTCTACGGTAAATCCACACATGGCTTTTAATAAAAGGGAAGTAAAACCGAACAATTCGTGGGCAAGGACTAATAGTCTAGAAGCTTCTTACTTCTTCTGGATGATATTTCTTCTAGGGAAACTCTGTGTAAAACACTCATGCATCTTACCTCAGACAGTGATTTTCTCATCTATCTTATTTGCATTTGGGAAAACTCAATGTCCATCCTTATTCTGGGCCTTTTGGCAGTATGGCATTTTGTTAGTTTGCTGCCTTTTACCATTATTTGCCAAGCCAGCATCGCATGGCTTCCACTCCATCATACTTCTGCTAGATACTGTTACTGATCAAGTAGGACACTGGTTCAACATCGTGATTAACGAAACAAAAGGCCCTTTGAAGAGCGGCACGGGGGCACTAACATCATTATTTTACCAGATGAATTTGAGGACAGCATCTCTTAGAAGTAACTTACCTTACACCCCCACCCATGGTGATAGATGATGACAAAGAAATTCACATTTGGGGAAATTACATCTTTTTTTTTCAGATTTTTTCCTAAGAAATCTGAACCAAAGGATTTTTTCAATTGAACAAAGTCACGGAGCTGTATAGTTGTTGGATTTTTAACAAACTACCATTTTATGTCACTGTCTGTTATTCTGCGATCTCACGTTTATTAATATATTCTTTCCAAAAATTTTGTTGAAGAATCTGGAGTATTTGGAAGCCTTTGTTTGGTATGGTGAAAATTGAGAAAATGACTGCAAATCAATACCTCAAAATAAAATGGGAGTGGTGCGTGCTGAGGTTAGTTGGGTTCCCTTGAATGCCCATTCATATGATATGAGGCACCAGTTCCCTCCACGGCTAAGGATAGAAGTCTAAGGCAGGCATCCCAAAACTTGGCTTATAATGACGAATATGAATAGATTGCTCTTTTCTCTTTCACACATGACCCTGCCTGCTCTCCTTGTTTTTCATTAATTAGAGGTCATACCAATGCCCCGCCCACGTGAGTTGTGCTGCACTTATTTTACTATGAATTATATGTGCCACCACCACGAGTGGTTTAAAAAAAAAATTGGTCATAGGAGGTTAGCATGATTTAGTTTGTGTTAGGTCTCAGAAGTTAAGGCACTACTTCATCTCTCCGTTTTGGCAAAGTAGGGTTTGAGGTTATTTGACTGCAGGCTCCGCTGCTGCTCACTTTTGCAATGAATATTTAATGATGAATACAAGGCTCTTAGAATACATTACTATGAAGTGTTTATGTTTTTCTTTTGATGCCTTTATGGACGCAGTGAAGCTAATATCCGTCGATCATAGAGATTTTATGTATTCTGTTTTACTCTTTTCAATAATATTCTTCTTGTAGCATGTAGGTGAGGTTGATGTAATTTGGTCACTTGTGCCAGAGTTTTGGGTATTAACTGATCATTCTTTTGCTGAATGTCTGCTCATTTGAATATTTGTTTGAAAGCATGACGTAAACAACAAGGTGGATACACCATTTTGTAAACAACAAGGTGGATACATGTAATTTGGTCACCATTTTGTTACCAAAAACATGTAATTATTGTGATTGTTCATGTTAAATAAAGAGAGGAGGTCTAGTACGTTGTAAGAATAGTAAGGGAGATGGTTCTGTTTAGTTCACAAAAATACGAAATGATGATTTCCTCCTTTTAAATCGCTTGAGTTGCCTAAACAACCGGAATGCTATGGTTTTGGGGTTGTAAAGAATAATATTTGCTCAAAACAGTAACAATTAGCGTCAATTGGATCTGAGAATGAACTGCTAACATGAATCGCTTATTTCATTTTAGGATCCTAATGTGAATGCTTTATCTATTTCGTGTCAATATATATCCAATGAGATTGTCGTTATTCTGTTTAACATTTTTCTCGTTGAAAATTGATTTTAGGATATACAGTGCAAAAGAGTAGCACGGATTGAGGTCTAAACCAATTTCTCTCTCCCACCCTAATATAGCAACATTTTTCTGATGATATAAAGTAATATTTGCTCTGAAGCTATGTTGACAGAGACATTCTTTGAACCATATTTGAAGGTTCATGCAACGACTATAATACAATGCAGAGGCTTTTCCAATAATGGGTTCCATTGCATGAGTTTAAAGTAGTCATGTTGAATCTTTTATATCTTTTCTGTAGTTGTTAATTTTGCTGAACCATCAGTTAGCTCTATTGTATTTGTCGCTGCCGATTTACTTCCTTTTTGGGGTAGTCTGGCATGTAGGTTCTTGAAAGCGATAGGAAACAGAAATTGTTTCAATCATGTTAAATTTGATATTTAAATTCTGATAAGTATTATTATTATAGTTTTATTGCCCTATTGGCCAAACAGCATCCTCATTTTGTTGACTTGATTCTTTCTGAACTTATTGGCTAGAATTGTATTATATAGTGGGAAGAGAAACTGACGAGGACGTCCACCTATATTTATTTTAATTTTATTTGGACTCTTATTTAGTGGGCTTGCCCTTTCTCTTTGGGGTTGTGCTTTGTTATTTAAACGTAGTTTGTCATATAATTGAGATATTTTGATGATTATGATGAATTGAGATTGGTTGTGGCATCTCCTTCCTCTTCCTTCTCCCTGAATTTCTGCTGCTTCTCTGATTTCTATCCTCCTTATGTTATCCCCTTCTTTTTTATTGCTTTTTTATTTTATCCTGCATCAAATTTGGTATTAGAGTCGGACATTGGGCAATTTTTTTTTTATAATAAAAAATTTCTTCTTATTTTTTCCTTAAAATTTGTCAAAACAGCACGAGCGAGAAGAATTTGGTGTAAGAGCAGCATATTACATTTTTTTCAGTTGTTTTTCTTTGTTAAAAAAAAAAAAAGTGAAAAAGATTACTATTCATGAGTACTATTCATAGCCAAAATTTTAGCTTAGAATTTTCTGTAATTTCAAAAAAAATAAAAATAAAAAAATGAGGATTTTCGTCTGTTAGGGTGCTGTTCCACAAAGTCTAACCCTAATATCCAAACCCACACGGCCGAATTCCTTGCAGCCCAATAACCTAAACGGGAAAATTAGGCCAAATACCCCCTAAAAATGAGAATTTTGAATAGTACTCTTCAAATTAATTGAAACATTTAATCACGTATTAAATACGCTCAAAACCTCACAGCCCCGAATCAAAACCCTCGACTCCAAAAAACTCCCATAGTCAGTGGAAGTGTTGGGATGAAACCACTGGTGGTGGAGGTACAGCCGATGGTAGTGCCGGTGGTAGATATGGCAATGCTGGTGGTTGGGATGGACTTGTTACTGGATTTGGCGGAGGTCGTGGTGGCGGCACTTGAGATGGCCGATTGGTTGAGTTGGAATCTATTTAAGACGTGGAAGTTCATGAGTCTGTTGACATAAAGCGGGATAGCGAGTCCGACTGTAGGTCATGGATATGGCTTGGCTCCGGTGCATTGACCTGAAATTTGCTCTGGTTGGAGCCCCATTTTGTGTGCAGCAGAAATTGCAAAGGCAACTATGAGAGTGGCTGCAATGATTGACTGGAATTTGAGCTTGGAAATTTTGGGATTTGAAGTGGGTTCATTTTCCAATTAGGTTCTTCTTGATGAAGCTTCAAGCTCAATTGATTCGAGCCTACCATAATTTGAGCTTGGATTTTTTGGGATTTGAAATGGGTTCATTTTCCAGTTGGGTTCTTCTTGATGAAGCTTCAGACTCTATTGATTCGAGTCAGCCATTACCCATTCTATTAAGCTAGAGAGAAAGAGAGAGAGAGAAAGAGGAGGAGAGGAGAGGAATTGTAGTATTGCACCGTGTTAAATTATGGCGGTGCTTGTGGTGGTGGGATTTGAGGTGGTTGATTGATTGAGCTGGAAGTTGGTGAAGCTGTAGATAGAGATGACTTTGTATGGGTGGTTGAAAGACTGTTTTGTCACATTTTTTTTTTTTTAAATTCTTTCACTTTTTTTTAATGTTTGTCACTTGTTTTTTTGTTTGGTCAGCATTTTTTTTTAATTTGCATCACTTTTTTCAATTTTGTCACTTTTTTTCAATTTTGTCACTTTTGAGTGTTTGTCACTTTTTATTCCGTCACCCTTTTTTAATACGTGTAATTTTTTTTAATTTGTGTCAATTGTTTGGATTTGTCAATCACTTTTTTTTTTTTAAGTAATTTGTCACTTTTTTTAATGTTTGTCACTTTCTTAATTTCTATCATTTTTTTAGTGACAAACATAAATTTTTAATAAATGTGATATTATATGTCATTTTTAATAAAAAGTGATATATAATTTTTAAAAGTGACATTGTGTCACTTTTTTTTAATTAAAAAGTGACAATTTTTTATAAAAAAAGTGACATTGTGTCACTTTTTAGTATTACACAGTATTTTTTACTTCTAAATATTATTCGTATGATTTTTCAAAAGACACCTAATTTTAAAGGTAGTTTTGTAAGTTGTCCAACCCTAATTACCTCTAAAGAAGCCCAAACTATTCAACCCACTTTCAGCCAACATCCCAATCCACCATTCCCATCCAAAACCCATACAGTAAATACCCATTATTCACAAATACCCCTCCAGCTCCACCCGATCTAGCCCAACCCCAACCCTAACCCCACAGCTCCTTACTCGTCAACAACCCAATTCTATACCGCTTCCCGAAGTCGATCCTCCATGCTGACGATCCCCAATCGCGTCGCTTGTAGATGCTATCCACATCGGCGATCATCGCTTCACTACACGCCTCTCATGTACCTGAGTCTGTTCTCATGTCTAGACAACCAAAAACCCAAACTTCCAGATAGATCACTCCGCCAAACGTCCACCAATTCGTACCATCACAGACCCCTCCTCTACAGTCGCACTTGGACGATGTCCTTTCTCGACTCCTATCGTCAACGTCACATATACTAAGCCGACGAGCCACCTCATTTCTTTCACCGCCACTCTCTCTCACTGTTCACCACACCAAAGTGACACTCATCACAACATATGTGCAAGGCTGCTTTACTAGATGCAATTGTAGTGATTTTTTACGCCAAGGACATTTGACACGGAGCATAGGACCTAAATCGGCCTGAAATCCACACGTTAGCAACTCATACCATCTGGACTACAGGGAGTCACTGTTCTTATCTATCTTTGGTCTATACTGCTGCTTCATTTTAAAATCGCATCATTTACATTACTTGTTTTGCTGCTACCGTTATAATTTTAGCCATAAGCCCCACTTGTTGTTATCTTGATAATTTTAGCCTTAAAACCCACTTGATCGGAATTATTGAACGAATTGACTTCTCATTGTTTTGCACTTATCAACGTGATTGGAGAATTTGATTATTGTTTGACCCTTGCTTTGCTATTTTACATGTACTAGCAGTATTAGCTTGCTTTGGATTTATTTAATTCCAAAAAGGGGGATCAAGTTGATATTTTCTCTTGTTTGTAGTTATTGTTCATTGATCTCTTTATTGTACGTCATTTAGCTGCTAATACAGTGCATTCATAATGGTCGATTGGTCATCTTGTTACTTGTAGTTTTAGTACCTAAACATGCACCATTTACAATTTGATGTACTCAGTAGATAATTAGCTCAACTTGTCACTAGCCAACAACACTTACAAACTCAGTTAGCAGCTGTTCAAACCGAGATGGCTGCTACTCGTGAAAATAGTAGAGAACTAACTGCTAGTCTAAACAATTTTAAGTAAATCCCTCATTCGACTGATGTTAATAATTTTGAAGTGTTCCACAATAGGCAATATTGTTGTCGACAAGGTGATCAAAAATATTTTCAACACGATCGTAGGGATAGGGACTAGGTTCGTGAGTGAGAGCGAGACCATGGTCATCATGGTACTCATTCTCTTCCTCGTCATAAGGAGCGTTTCTTTAGAAATATGAAACTAGATACTGTTGCTTTCGATGATTGTGTAGATTATGAAATTTTTATCCAATGGAACACCCTTACGCAAGGGAATCGACTAGTAACTGAGTATTTTGCTCAATTTGAATGAAATCTCATGTCGTTGAGGATGAGACCTTGACTTTGAATAGGTTTATACAAGTTCTAAGAGATGGATTTAGGCGTAAGCTTTTCTTTTGAGGCGTCACTACTCTTGATCATGCTTACTCTTTAGCCCAAGATTTTGAGTTACTTATTAATACTTCTTATGAAAACTGCAATCACCATCATCCACCAATTTCGTCATTACTACCTCCTCTTAAGTCTATCAAAGGACCTTTCCCGTCTAATGTTCTTCCTGTGTTGGAAAATAAAGATAAAATTTTTGAAATTCTTAGAGCTTTTTCTGAATGTCCTGGTCGAGCTTTAGTCATTGAAGAACAAAAGAATATAAGAGATGAGCGATTAAAAGATAAAATCTATGAACCTAAACTTGAAGAATTTGATGACTTGAATGATAGTAAAAACACCCCCTTAGATAGTATTTGAACTTTTTCTATGAATCTAGGTATTGTCCCCTTGTTCTCGATACCTTTCAGTTAAATGTTGTGAGTGATACTCTTATCCAGCCTAAAGGTACTGATGATTTGTGTAATTATGCCATTTTCAACGAAAATCTTGGGAATTGGGATTTGATCCTCTCAGCAATGCAAATTACATATAATAATTTTGTGAATCGGTCTATAAATACGAGTCCCTTTGAAGTTATTCATGGTTATAAATCTAGGAAAACTTTTGATCTTATTCTTATCTCCCCACATGCTAATGTGTCTGTGTCAGTTGAGGTAGTTGTATCACATCTTCATAACTTACATATTGAGATCAATAAACAACTTGAAACAAGTAATGCATTATATAAACTTCAAGTTGATTTGCATAAACGAAATTTGAAATTAATATTTGAGATTATGTTATATTGCAAGCATGTAGTGTTGGTCCTTATAAAATTTTAGAGCACGTTGGTACAAATACATGTGTCATTGATCTTTTATCACATTTTGACCACCACTCTATTTTAACCGTTGATGACTTAGTTACTTAAAAAGGTCTTTTTAATTGTCTTGATGATCTCTGTCTACTTTCATATATGGACCCCCAACCTACATATACCACAATTTCTACACCAATAAAACTCATCACAGCACAAAAAGATAAAATTGATGCTATTTTAGATGAATAGATTATGTTAACAATTGATGGAGAGAAGCAGTACTTCCTTGTTTGTTGGGTAGATCGACGTGCATCTTGTGCTCCTCATTATGTACAATCATGCGAAAAAATTGGAGATGAGGTACATGCGTATTGGTTATTTGGAGTCCAGCATTAGGACTTGGTTAGAAGGACAGACCATCTCCCTCGGTCGGATCATAATCTTGGGAATAAGATACCATTTTCAGTATTATCAATCATGGAATTTCAATATTTGGTTCGTCAGAAAGATTGTCCCCCGTGGCTTGACTTGAAGTATTTTGAGTATCAGATTGACTGCAGCCTCTTGTAATCTATCCACTCGACGGGGTCGAGTTTTCTCCCACACTGGAAGAGTTGATGAGGACATCCACCTATTTTAATTTTAATTTTATTTGGACTCTTATTTATTTTGTTTATTTTAGTTGGACTATTAGTTAGTGGGTTTTCATCTTTCTCTTTAGGGTTGTACTTTGTTATTTAAAACTAGTTTGCCATGTAATTGAGACAATTTGATGATTATGATGAATTGAGATTGGTTGTGGCATCTCCTTCCTCTCCCTTCCTCTTTCTCCCTGAATTTTTGCTTCTTTTCCAATTTCTTCTTCCTCTCTCTGGGTTTCCCCTTCTTTCTTGTTATTTTCTTATTTTATCCTGCATTAGAAATTACTCAGTTTTGTTGGATTTGATTTCTGGAAGAACTAATACCATGTACAATCCTAAATATTATTTGGTAAGTGATCATTTTTATCATTTTCTGGAATCTATGAAGTAGAATGTCTTGGTTTTTGTTATCATCTTTCTACTCTCTTGGCATATCCTTCTCTCTACTTTCATTCATTTGAGATAAAGGAGATAAATTTTGATTAGCCCCATAGATATTCATTTATGCTTCATGAACTAATTAGATTGAGGAAACTTTTTATTTCACTGTTTGGGGACAGCTATTCATAACATTTCGCCTATTTTATGCTTATACAAGATTGTTTGGTATATGGAAGGAACTTTCTGAGGTCGCCTGGAGGTGGTTTTTCTAATACATTCTCTATTTAAATTGGAATTTGTAGCCTTATTAGACATAGGTTATGCTATTGAAAACATAATATCAGCTCCAGCTCCAATTACCAGGTTAATTCGAGCCTCGTGGCTAATGAGGGAGTGAAATTTCCCATGTTATTAATTGCTATATCCATCCTTGACTTCTTGATAAATGTAAGTGAATTGCATCCTACTTTTTTTGATGATTACTACTGCTGAATCGAACTATTATTGTTTTGTTTATCAGTTGTGCTTGGATTATTTGTATCTCATCAAACGGGGATGCTGATGTGTTTCTGCATCTGAAGTTGGGCTATTTGATGCGAAATTTTCACTCCAACTTAGAGGTGTAAAGTGGGTTGAAAGGTCTACACACCTTTGGGGGTGGCCTAGTACGGATTGTCTAATGTCCATCGCCAAGCACTAGGAATTAGTTATATGGGAAAAATTCAAAAGTCGAGTGTTAATTTTGACACAATTCAATTTTTAGGTGTTATGTTTCAAAATGCAAAACTTAAGTATTAGCTAATTAATTAAAAATATTTATTAATTAAATATAATAATGCCACAATTATAAAATTAATGGTTACATATAATAATTATTGGTCACAACTTATTTATTGGTCATATATTATTAAATTAATTGATGACCAATTATTTCGAGGTCACAAATCAAAAATTTTGTAAATCACAATTTATTTCATTAGTCATAAATCAAAAAAAAGTTATAGGTCATAGTTTATCAATAGGTCATTTTTCAAATTTGTTCGTTACGAATTGTTTTTCAGTCACAATTTATCAAATTTTAAGGTCACTTGGTCGCAAATAACCAAAGAATTGGTCATATACACCAAATATTGGGTCACATACCACGGCCACCAATACTACTGCCATCGCTACTTATGACTACCCTCAGTTTATGACCGTCGCAAGCACCACAACACTACACTAGTGCACCACTACTATCACCATCACCATCGTCAATTGCCACCACCATAGCCACCATTGTCAACACCTCTACCTACACCACCACACAAAAATCATCTGCAGATCTACCATCGCCACGAGTACTTCTACCTGCACAACCAACAAAAGCCACTTAAAACCTCCCAACAACACCAAAACCACCACTATCACCACCACAAGCAGCATTAACACCACCACCACACCCCAAGTAGATTCACCATCATTGTCGACTTCTCACCACCGTAGCACCTCATCACCACTACGACGATAACATGAAAACCATCGCAAGCAAATCTGACAAGCACCGAATTGTGTACAGATCATCGAACCGACAAAAATTTTAGATCGTCAAACCCACCCCAAAACGGATGCTCCGATCTCTTCTTCATTACAACTGGTGGCGATGGTGTACAAATGCACTATCACTAAACCCGCCATCACTGCACAAACCTACCATCATCGAACGTACCATTACACCTACTGTAGCAACACTGTCGTTCTGAGCGCAGCACAGTGGCATTGAGAGAGAAGTCATGTGCAGCGGCAATATGTGCAGATTCGCGCTCATCGATGATGAACAACCACCACCGTCGATTTGTGTAGAGCCGCACGCAGCGACTTCATCGTTGTTGAGCACCTGAGAGTGTCTTTGTCGACGACGCTTTCCAACGGGAAACGACGGCTCATGTGCGACGAAACATCCGATGGTGTTTTGTGATAGAGAGAACGGAGAGAATATAGAGAGAAGAGGAAGAGGGTAGAGAGACAAAAGGAAAAATGATTAATGTTTGAAATAATTGGGTGGAGATATTGATTCCTGATTTATGAATAATGAAACTTCATCCCTGATTTTTGAGTTGTGATTTTTAAACACTTGTTATTACGTAATTTCCACTAATTATATTTTCCCAATTTTTAGGTTAATTTTTTGGAAGAAAAAAAAGATAAATTAAAAAAGTCCGGCCCACAGTCCACAGATTTACTGTTTTGTTATACCCTTGTGTTAAACGACTTTATTTAAAAGTAAACCGTTTTATAAGTTGTTAAGAGTAATTAATTAATTTGTATTTTACTTTCGATATGTTTTCGCATACGAGCTTAATTTCTTTTATTATTATCGAAAGATTGGCAAGTTAAATTTTTATAAATAGACCTTTCGGATGTTATGATTTGATGCGAAATCATGTACTAATTTAAAAATCAAATAAGTACATGTATTTATATATTATTTTCAAACAACTTGACGGTCTCACTCTATGTAATTCTGCCAAACTTAATAATGAACTCATTTTATGATTTGTCTAACCAAAAAAGCAAAATATATTGTAAAAATAAGTAGGGTGAATTAAATCTGAGTATTATACGAACTAGTGTATAAAAACAAAATTTGGAATCGAATCAAAATTTGGTTTCTTAGGTCACATCGAGAATCGGAAAAGAACTACTCGATTCTTAATTTAAAGATTTAACTCCTCGTTTGGCCCCCATTATTTGGTATTATAATTTTTGGAATAATATATATTTTTTTGGAAAATGTGCGATAAAAAAAGAAAGAAAAGTTTTTGATTTATGTGTAATATTATTTTATAGAAGATTATGTGTTTGAAAATAAGAGAAGAAAAATTATAATGTGAAAAATGAGGGCTTAGAATCGAATAAATTTCAACTACAACGATTGATAGTCACTCTCCCTGCGATTTAACTTCCTCACAAAGTTTTAGGGATGGGACAGTGGGGGCCATTAAGATTGGAGTTCAACCTTTAATAAGCAAAAGATATTTTTGTTGTCGATCTCTTAAGTATATTTTACTTGACGCTATTGATGTATCTGTGTCATCAATCGTTGTAGCACTCTTAATTGGTGTACAAATTCTGACTGACGTAGGAGCCTAAACAAAAAAAGTTAGAGACCTAAAAATGTAAAAATATAAAAATAAGAAATATGAATAACTTAAAACAAGAGATAGTGAGAAGTAGAGGATTCGAACAGATTACAGGAGAGTAATAAGAGAATGAAAATGAAATTGTATAATAAAATAAATTAAGGTAATATATATAGGTTGAACTACTTGATTTAAAAATTTATGTTTGTTGGATAGTGTTACTTATAATTATTTAAATATTACTTTCGAGGCATCTATAATACTCACCACAGCTATAACTAAAAATGGGAAAATTATGCGAATCAATGTAAACAGTGCCTTCTTAAATAGAAAACTTGAGGAGGTTGTGTACATGCGTGACTCAATCAGAAGGTTTTATTGACAAAGTGAATCCTACTCTTGTGCAAACTTGAAAAGGCTATTAACGGTGAGAGTAAACAAGGTATGTTCAAGAACGATTTTGATTTGTTTCTTTTTTCATGTGCTAATGTTTGAAGATTACTCTCATCATAAATTGTAACCTAAACAAAACATATAAAGCAAAAATTAATTATAAGTGAAGTTCGAATGTGCCTTATTCAGACTCGAGCTATATATCTATCTAGAGAGCCTTGCGTGAAACGAAGAGAGTCAAATATAGCCAAGAATAATTTGCCGAAAGCAATTGCAAGAACAAATTTTGCAGCAATATATAGATGCCGGCAAACCATTCCTGGCTGCATTCCACTCTCTTACCTCTTCATACAAAGGCACTCCGACAAAACGTTTCCTCAACCAAGTTTATGATACACAGCCCAGAGGGGCACAATACTTTAAATAAGAAAAAATGAAAGGCTTTATTATGTGATTTTGGTTGTGGTGGGGGTGGGATGAATGAGAGGAGACATATTCTCATCCCAATAAGCTAGAAAGTAATTTTTTTCGTGTTTTAGACTAATTCTTGATTGATTATTCAATTAGACTTGTAGTCGATCTGAAACTTATCCTATCTATATATACTTTTGAGTCCCGAATCCAACCAATGGGATCTCATTGCTTGAACTTTATATCCATTATGTATTGATCACGTGAAAGTATAAATTTGAAACTTTTTGCAACTACAAGATTATGCTATACGTGGAATCCATTTCAGATTAAAGAGAGTTGTGATTGGTTAGAATGCCTTCAAAACTATTCTAGGATGGAATCCATTGTGGATATTGAAGTTGACATGCAACCTTTGAAGTGTAAGAAATTTGATATGTCAATGTGGTTATGTTCTGATGTTTGACCAAGTAATCTACTTTGAGTTTTGACAAGAAAATGTCACATGTGGGTTGTCTTTTTTCCCCTTTTCTTAATGGTTGCGAATTTGAATAAGGTTAAAAGTAAATACACTTTGATCAAATGAATTATATCAGACAAAGTAAATATCATTACTGGCTCAGTTAAGTTGTTTATTTCACTTAATAAGAAACATAATTAGGGTGAGAATCCAACATAGAGAAAGCTTACAATTACTTTCATTGAAGCTTTATTTGGATATGGAGAATTTCTAGATAAAGCAACTCACTGATGTTGGAATCCATACTGTATGGATAATTTCAAAGAAAAGAGGAATTTGAGGTTTGGCCAAATAAATAAATAAATAAATAAATAATTGGAAGACAAAAAAAAGAGCATATTAGAACTAAAGTAAAAACCTAACAACAGTCACTTATGGAGGTGGACAAAAATATTGGAGCGAATGAGAACCAATTGGTTTGGTTTACTAATTAAATATGGAGCCTGTGGTTCTATTTATTTGATTCCTATGAATTTTGTGTTTAGTTCGACTCTCTTCAAAATCGGTCCAAACCATGCATGTATTCTAATGAACGTGGGTGTTGGGGTTTGTGCTTGCGCATCCTAAATGTCTTCGAACAGTCGATATTTTTTGCGTGTACCTGCCATTATACATTTTGCAATAGTGTAGACACTATGTAAAGGTGATGCGACTCAATTTCTGCACTTTTAACTGAAAGTTAGTTCTCAAAGCCAACATGTAAAGTTTGGACTGCGGCCCCTACTCATTGTGGAATATTTGGTTAATGTTGACGTGCTCTCGACTAGTTTTGACATTCCTAAAATTCATATGCAATCTCGTTACGATGTCAATACTGGTTGGAACTTCAAGCGGATTGACATTCAACTCATCCGCATCAATAGGTCCATAGTACACTTGATAGGAATAACAAAAAAAATCATAATATCTATTACCCGCGGGATCCAACCCAATCAAGACCGGGATTTTAAAAAGGGTAACATGGCATGAAGGAGATCATGATCCTCACCCCTAATCCGTCCCATTTAACTTGTATCTTGTAAAAAATAAAAAAATACAACAGCTAATTACAAAAACTAACTTCTTTATAATTTTGACTATTCCTAATTGGTAATAGTCTTGAGCAAAAAATTATGTTAATTAGATCTATATTTCAGAAATTAAATTGAAGTAATTGTTTCTGCCTATTTTTATTTTTTATTACATTCATGTATTTTTTATTATTATTATTTTTTTAACAAAAGCCCATTCTTTAGATTTTTAGGGTTGAATTACAGAATTTATTACCTGTTGAAGAAGAGAAAATTGGAGAACATGAAGAACTGATATTAGGAGCAAGGTAACTTAAATTCACACTTGTTTTTACCCTTTTTTTTCATTTCCACCATTCTCTACAAAGTAGTGCATCATAATTCAAAAAGTAAATAAATATTAAAAATAGTAAGCAGGATGATAATCCGGCATTATGGATTTATGGGTTCCTCGTCTCGCTCTGTCCCTGCATAAGCAGAGATGTAGGTAGGTATGGGATGGGGAAATTCCCGAAGGCCAGGGGTATGGACAGGAAATAGGATTCTTGGCCTGAATCGCCTTGTTATCATTCCTAGCGCTCGGGCTCTTCCAGTCGATCATATGAATCTGGACTGCAAGCTCAGCGTTATTCGCCTCATCCTCACCTTCACCTCCATTAGATAAATGTATTGGGTCTCCGTTGACAGGTAAGTCTGCATTCTTGACACCGACTTTTACCGTGTGTACCTCTTTAAGAGAGTGATAAATTTAATGATGCTCATTTCTAGAAGAATCTAGAATTACTTGCCCAGAATATCCTAGAATTCCTTGGTAAGCAAGTATAATAAAAAATTAGAATTGTCTAGATTCCACTAGAGTAACTTGAACACCAAAAAACCTTGTATGGGTTGTAGACACTTGTAGAATTCTCTAGAAGATATGATAAGAGTCTATAAATAGGGCACGATCCCTCATTTGTTAGTAAGAAAAAAGAAGCTAGACAAAGCTCAAGCTATTGTAAGCTATCATCGTTCTAATAAAATTCCTTTCTCCTACCCACTTTGTCCACCAAATTACTTTCTACCAAAATCTTCCAAACTATTAACTTTCAATAAAAAGCCAACTATTTTTTACCTCCAAAATTATTCCATACAAAACATCCTCAATCATCCTATCTCATCACTACAACAACACAAAAACTATCAGTGGTATCAGAGCCACGTTCGATTGATATTGGGCGTACGCATATATAATGGCAGACGTTTTCCGCTCATCAATTCCTATCCCAACATTTAATGGGGATAACTATGATTTTTGGTCTATTAAAATGAAGACCTACTTTTGTGCTCAAACTTTATGGGATGTCGTCAACGATGGGTATACTAACCCAGATGACATTTCCACTTTAACTTCCGCACAAAAGAAGGAACTTAAGGAGAATCAACAAAAAGATTCTCTAGCATTACTTTCTCTACAAATGAGCTTGACAGATACATATTTTCCAAAAATTATGGGAGCCAAAACAGCGAAAGAAGCATGGGATAAGTTGAAGGAGGAGTTCTACGACAGTAACAAGGTACATACTTGCCGCCTTCAAACTTTAAGAAGGAATTTTGAAAATCTAAAAATGAAAGAGTCGGAAGCCGCAAAAGATTATTATTCAAGAATAGATGAAATAGTAAATCAACTAAGGTCTTATGGTGATGATGTTCCCGAAAAGAAGGTCGTTGGAAAAATTTTAATTACTTGCACAGAAAAATATGATCCAATTATTGCAGCTATTGAGGAATCTAAGGATATAGATGAATTAACAGCTGCAGAATTAATGGGATCATTAGAAGCTTATGAAAAAAGATTAGAAAGGCGCTATGAAATGGAGATAGAAAACGCTTTTCAATCGAAACTTAATATGCGGTTTCAAAAATCTAAAGAAGGTGGGAGAAAATTTAAAGAGAATTCGAAAAATAAAGAAATTCAAGGAAAAGAAGTTGATAAAAATGACAAGTATTTTTCATGCAGTATTTGTAAAAGAAAAGGTCATCAGGAGAAAGATTGTTGGTTTAAAGGTAAACCACAGTGTCGTAACTGTAGAAAATTTGGACATGAAGAGAAATTTTGTCGCCTTAAACAAAATCATCAAGCTAATTTCTCTGAAGAAAAGGAGACAGAAGGAAATCTATTTTATGCCTCCAAGAAGAATGTCTCTGAAAAGAAATTAGATACGTGGTATCTAGATAGTGGCTGCAGTAATCACATGACGAAGGATGAAAGTATTTTCTGTAGTCTCGATAAAATAAATACAAAAATAAAAATTGGCAATGGAAATTTTATAGAGGCTACAGGTAAAGGTACTATTGCCGTTGAAACAAAAAAGGGCAAGAGATACATTAATGAAGTTCTCTTAGTCCCTACAATAGATCAAAATCTACTAAATGTAGGTCAGATGATGGAGAAAGGATACAGTATACATTTTGAAGGAGATTATTGTACAATTTATGATAAGAAAGATAAACATCTGGTAATTGCAAACGTCAAAAAGCGGGAGAACAGATGTTTTCCAATCCAATGGAGATACGTAGACAATGCCGCAATGGCGGTGCAAGTAGACGAGTCATGGTTGTGGCATAAAAAATTTGGACATTTCCACTTCCATGGGTTAAAGATTTTGAAGCAAAAGAGCATGATGAGAGATTTACCAGTCATAAAAGAAATTGATGCAATTTGCGAAGGATGCTTGAGCGGGAAACATCACCGTCAACCATTTCCATCTGGAAAAGCATGGAGAGCCAAGAAGCCTTTGGAGTTGATACATACGGATGTATGTGGCCCGATGCGTACTCCATCACATAACCAAAACAGGTACTTCATTCTATTCATAGATGACTATACTAGAATGACATGGGTATATTTCTTGCAAGAAAAATCTCAAGTATTTGAGATTTTTAAAAAGTTCAAAAGCTATGTCGAAAAGCAAAGTGGTTGCAAAATCAAAACTATCAGAAGCGACGGAGGCAGGGAACATACATCAAATAAATTCAACAAGTTTTGTGAAGATGAAGGAATGGAGCATCAACTTACTGTTGGGTATGCGCCGGAACAAAATGGCGTGTCAGAAAGAAAGAACAGAATAGTAATGGAGACAGCTAGAGCTATGCTGATGGAGAAAGGTCTTCCAAAAACATTTTGGACAGAAGCAGTAAGCACTACAGTCTATCTACTAAATCGATGTCTGACAAAGGCAGTGCAAGACAAAACACCAGTTGAAGCATGGGGCAGACGAAAACCATTAGCAAAACATCTCAGAGTTTTCGGCTGCATCTGCTACACAAATATACCTCAGGAGAAAAGAGGTAAGCTGGATGAAAAGACTGAAAAAGGAATCTTCTTAGGTTATAGTACTCAATCAAAAGGGTATCGAGTATATAACCTAAGAACAAAGAAGCTAATTATAAGTCGAGACGTAAAGTTTGATGAAGATGCCACCTACAACTGGGAGACTGGTCAAATTGAGAAAAAAGATGTCAGCACCCTTACACAACCACAAAAGTAGGAGAGTGATGTTGAGGAGAACAATCAACCAGAGTCTCCGTAGCATGGAGTTATAGAAGAACCAATTGACTCACCAGAATCATCGCCAAGAAAGACATGAAGATTATCAGAAATATATGAAAGATGCAACTTGATGATCATAGAACCTGAAAGCTATGAAGCAGCTTCAAAACAACCAGAATGGAGAAATGCTATGGATGAAGAAATAAAAATGATTGAGAAAAACAATACTTGGGAGCTTGTAGATCCTTCTCAAGATAAAGAAGTCATAGGAGTTAAGTGGGTCTACAAGACAAAACTCAATGCTGATGGCTCAATTAAAAAACATAAAGTAAGACTAGTTGCCAAAAGATACCCACAGCAGTTTGGCATCGATTACACCGAGACATTTGCCCCTGTTGTACGTCTCGATACTATAAGGGCGTTAATTGCACTAGCCGCACAGAAAAGGTGGAAGATTTACCAGCTGGACGTCAAATCGGCATTTTTTAATGGCTATCTTGAAGAACAAATTTATGTGGAGCAACCTCAAGGGTACGTGGTTCGAGGTAAAGAATATAAAGTTTTCAAACTAAAGAAGGCACTATATGGATTAAAGCAAGCTCCGCGAGCTTGGTACAATAGAATTGACAACTACTTCACTAAGCAAGGATTCAGGAGGAGCCAAAGTGAACCAACTCTATACATCAAAAACCAAGGTACAAATAGTACACTTATAATCTCTTTATATGTTGATGATCTCATCTACACAGGGAATGATGAGAAGATGATCAAGAAATTCAAGGAAGATATGATGAAAACGTTCGAGATGACTGATCTGGGATTAATGCACTATTTTCTTGGGATCGAGGTAACTCAATCTAAAGATGGGATATTTATAGCTTAGAAGAAGTATACCACCAATCTATTAAAAATGTTCAAGATGGAAGGTTGCAAAACAGTAGCAACACCTCTGGATAGCAACAAATCACTCAGAAAAGAAGACAGTACTCCAAAAGCAGATAGGTCACAATTTCGAAGCTTAATTGGAAGTTTACTCTATCTAACTGCTACAAGGCTAGACATAATGTATGCAACCAGCCTACTTTCAAGATTTATGCAAAATCCAAGTCAAGTTCACTATGGAGCTACAAAGCGGATACTAAGATACCTCCAAGGAACAAAAGACTATGGAATAAGGTATGAGTCTACGCCTGACTCAAGACTACTTGGGTATACTGATAGCGATTGGGCAGGATCAGTAGATGATATGAAGAACACATCAGGCTATGCATTTACACTATGTTCGGAAATATTTTCTTGGGCATCAAAGAAACAGGCAACGGTTGCACAACCATCAGCTGAAGCAGAGTATATTGCAGCAGCAATGACTACGAGTCAAGCAATATGGTTAAAGCGCGTACTTGAAGATATGGGAGAGCCACAAAATGAAGCAATAAAGATCTACAGCAACAACAAATCAGCTATAGCAATGGTCAAGAATCCTGTATTTCACAGCAGAACAAAACATATTGGCATCAAGTATCACTTCATTAGAGAAGCTGAAGCAAACAAAGAGATAGAACTTAAACATTGCAAAACTGAAGAACAATTGGCGGACATATTCACAAAGGCACTACCACGAGCAAAGTTTGAGCTACTACGAGAAATGATTGGAGTTACCGAAATGAGCATCAAGGAGGAGTGATAAATTTAATGATACTCATTTCTAGAAGAATCTAGAATTACTTGCCCAGAATATCCTAGAATTCCTTGGTAAGCAAGTATAATAAAAAATTAGAATTGTCTAGATTCCACTAGAGTAACTTGAACACCAAAAAACCTTGTATGGGTTGTAGACACTTGTAGAATTCTCTAGAAGATATGATAAGAGTCTATAAATAGGGCACGATCCCTCATTTGTTAGTAAGAAAAAAGAAGCTAGACAAAGCTCAAGCTATTGTAAGCTATCATCGTTCTAATAAAATTCCTTTCTCCTACCCACTTTGTCCACCAAATTACTTTCTACCAAAATCTTCCAAACTATTAACTTTCAATAAAAAGCCAACTATTTTTTACCTCCAAAATTATTCCATACAAAACATCCTCAATCATCCTATCTCATCACTACAACAACACAAAAACTATCTGAGAGTTATCTAGACACAAGCTGATAACAATGTGTTAGAGTACTGAGACTCGAATTCTATTTGGTTCAACTCAAAAAGTTCATAGTGCAATCGAATGTGTATTTTTTTCTTATTCCCTATTCCCACTTTTATGTAACAAACTAGTACTAAAGCTGATAAATAGGATTTTGATGGAGAAAGTATGTTTTATGCTTTCCAATGCTGGTTTATCTAAGTCATTTTGGGCTGAAGCTATTTCTATAACTTGTTCTTTTATTAATCGCTTATCCCAAACAATCATTGACAAAAAAATTCCAAAAGATGTATGGTTTGATACTTCTTCTAATTACTTTGATTTGAAAATATTTAAATTTCCTGCCTATGTTTCATTTTGATAACGGAAAATTCAAACCTAAATATAGAGAGTGTATTTCTTAGCTATAAGTCCGTGCTAAGGGACATAAGCTATGGTGTTTAGAAACTATTAAAGTCATCATCACTAGAGATGTTATCTTTGATAAAAGTGCAGTGCTACATGATTTACCTTCTAGAGATTCTTTTGATAAAAATAATAAGAAATTAAATGTATAGCTAGAGTTTGAGATTAGGTTCGAGTCTATACTGGAGTCGACACCTTAGCCTACCTCAGAATTATAGGATTGTACTGCTTTCTCACCACTTCCAGAACCATCACAATATTTTATTGCTAAAGACAAGCCTATAAGAGACATTAGATCTCCACAAAGGTACGATGAAGTTGATTTTATTGCTTATGCCTTGAATGTGGCCGAAGGTATTAATTTTAGTGAAGAATCTTCTACCTACTCAGAGATAGTTAGTTGTGACGACTCTGGTAAATGGATGATAGCCATGTAGGAGGAGATGGAATTATTTCATACGAATGTCACATGAGTGAGATTACCTAAGGATAAGAAAGATGTTCGTTGCAAGTAGTTGGTCAAAAAGAAAGAAGGAACGCCATGAGTTAAAGAAGTAAGGTATAAAGCAAGACTAATTGCAAAAAGCTAACTCAGGTTTTGGGTGTAGACTTTACATGTGTGTTTTCTCTACTTGTAAAGCATAGTTCGATTCGAGCTTTGTTTAGTATTGTGATCATGCATGATTTTGACCTTGAGCAGTTAGATTTGAAAATAGTGTTCTTGCATGGAGAACTTGATGACATTTACCTGCAGTAGCTAGAAGGTTTTATAGTTACCGGAAAGGAGGATTATGCATGAAAAAACCCCTTTATGTCCTAAAATAGTAGCCCAGACAGTGGTATAAGTGGTTTGTCATATTTATGCCACACATGATTTCAAAAGAAGTAGTTATGATAGTTCTGTCTACTTTAAGAAGAGTGATGATCAGTCAGTTGCATACTTACTCTTATATGTTGATTGCAGCAAGGGATAAAGAGAGATAAGAGAGGCTAAAGCCCAGTTCAGTAAGGAATTTCAGATGAAAGGTTTAGGAGCAACAAAGAGAATACTTGATGGAGATTTTGAGAGGTAGAATGGCATGCAAACTATAGCCAAGTTAAAAAGGATACATTGAGAAAGTACTTGACCGATTCAATAAGTAGAATGCAAAACTTGTTGGTATTTTTAGTAGCATGTTTCGGGCTTTCATCTACTTTATCTCTACAAACAGGTGATGAGGTTCATTATATGTCACGAGTTCTATATTCAAGTGCAATGAGATCTCTCATGTATACTATGGTTTGTTCACGCTCATATTTGTCGTGTCCAATTAGTAGAAACATGACAAATCCTAATAAAGAACATTGGAAAGCAGCTTGGTGAATTTTCATATACTTGCATGGCTCTACTAATGTTTGTTTGCATTTTGGGAGAACTAGAGATAGAATTATTAGATATGTCGATTACGATTTTGTTGTAGACCTTAATAAGAGAAGATCACTTGCAGGTTATGTTTTTGCTATTGGTGGTTGTCTTATCAGTTGGAAAGCTACTTTATAGACTACGATCATATTATTTACTGTTGAGGCTGAGTACATAGCTACTATAGAGTCTTGTAAGGAAGCTATTTGGTGAACTTAGTAAAGACTTGCAGATAACACAATCTTTTGTGATAGTCAAAGCGTTATCTTCCTCACAAAATATCAGATGTTTCATTGTATTATTTGAAATAGCCGCTAAAAACACTTATCCCTTCTACTTCTCTGAGATAGTGGAATTCCCCTCATTTACACGTTTTTTTGGGTCTTGAATTTTCACATAAATCTATGTTTGTCATAATATGCTACAACTAAATAAAGTCCATGCAATTAGTCTTCATCACAATATGTTGCAATAGAATAAAGTCTAGACAATTGGTACGTGATCTGGTCATGCTTGTTAAGCTATTTAAAGGCCCACCTGTGCTGGATAGATTAATATTTCAAATTGCATCTTTGTAAATATTTTCTTAGTTTCAATAAAAAGTTTTCCAGAAATATATCATTTCATATTCTGATCTAGCTTGTGATTTCAAAATAACTATTTTTTCTCTTTCTTTTGTTTTCAATGATAGACTTTAGTGATGCAACCGTATGTTATTAAGCAAGGAAGAAGCGCATAAAATTTATCAATCACAATATAATTTGATGTATCGAACATATCACTTATATTCGCAATTGTTGTTGACAAAATTTCACATAAAAAATATTTTGATTCCTTACTTCTATTATGTTTTTGGCTTCGATCTTTATTATTTTACCCTCCTCTTGCTATATTAAGACAAATTTTCATGTCATCTTATATTTTTGTGGTAGTTATTTTTTACCACAATTTGCAAAAAAGCAAAACATAGATCTAGGTCTGGGCAAAAAAATCGGTAAATCGCCTAAACCAATCAAATCAAACTGGTTCGGGTTGGTTTGATTCAATATTTTGGGTTGTTTTGGGTTTTATTAAGCAAAATTGAATTGGGTTGGTTCGGTTCACGGTTTGAAGGCTCAAATCGATGGGGAACTGAACCGCCCCAATCCACCAAGGTTTTCCCCTCCCTTCCAAATCACAGATTTCATTCCCAAATCACAATTCACTCCGTCACTCAGTTACCCTAATCTAATCTCGTTATAGTCGGTTTCTTCAATCTCTCCTCGCCGTCTCCAACTCCCGTTACAATCCAAATTCAGGCGCTTTTTCCTAGCTCCTATATTACTTCTAAAGCCTGAAAACTCACCAAGACTCCGACAGTCTGACTCCGTAGCCGCAAGGTAATCTAAAATTTGTTTCCTCGTTTGATCTGGTTCGATTTTTGTGTTTTGACTATTTAAATATTGACTATTTTGCTTGAGTGAATATATTTTATACAAATCTCTTGTTGTGGAGTTTATTGATTGAGTTAGCTTGTAAGCGACTGAGCCCCTGCTTTATCTCGTGGAAATTTGAAATCTGTTGCATTATATGTGTAATCTGAAATCCGTAATACATATTTGAGATTGTGAAATGCATCCAATACAATTAAACTACTATCCTATTTAACCTTTGTAACTTGTAAGTGTAAATTAACAATCTGAAAATAATTTATGTGTAAACTGTAAATCTGTAATCTGTCATTTTATGTAATTTGCCTTAGTAACTAAAATCTAAATTTTGTTGTAATACATGTACATAGTGTGAAGGTGTTTGAATATGGATATTGACAATGAGTGTGAATACATTGGTGAAACCCCAGCAACATCAATTCTAGGTAGAAATATTACGAATCTTCCTCCGCTTCCACCGTCATGTTTAGGGAAGAGAAAGCATAATAGGAAAACTTCGGATGTATGGGATTATTTTACGATAATGGGAGACCCAAAAGATGAAGATGTTGGGTGTGAGTGTAAATATTGTGGGTGATAAGACATAAAATGTCATGTTTTTCATCCATTAATACTTGCATTTTTATGATTAATTGATGTCTAAATGTACTCAGTATCCTTATATTATGATTTAGGTTGCAATTGGATGATTATGGCATAAATTAGAGGAAATGAGTGAAGAAGGACCAAAGTGAAAGAAATCAAAAGTTTAAGGACAAAATTGCAAATATCCAAAAGTTTAACCGAAAGCCGAAACGAAAGAGTGAAATATTTGAAGGTCAATTGATGGAAGACTTAAAGTATTTGACGAAGAAAAACAAGAAAAAGATGACAAGAAAAGAAAAGATGAAAGCTCAGGGACCAAGTTGTAAATAATCCCGAGATGAGACGAGCGACGGAATGAAGATTCAAGAGTTTTAGAGGTCAATTGGATGAAGAAAGAAGTCAAAGAGGTGAAATATAGTGGAAGTATAATCACACATCAATTTTCAATCGAAAAGGTTATGCACCGATTTTTAGCATCATATTGGGACCCATTTTCGACATGGTAGACGATCGAATTAGAAGATGAGTTCTGAAGTAAATTTTAGATCTTTAAGTTATCTTTCTAAAGCAACTTGAATCACCTCAATCGGACATCGAGAGAGAAAGTTGACCAAAATACTAAAAGTTGTCTAGCAGAAAAAACCGTTTGAACCATGCGGTTGCATTCATTTCCCATGCGGTCGCACTAGCCATTTCAACGATCTCAGGACCCTGTTTTGACATAACCATGCGGTAGCACACTATATAACCATGCGGTCTCATGGTAGAACCTTTTGACGCGATTTTTAATTTCCTTTTTTCGTCCAACCATGTATGGAAACAAATCTTCACACCTTATAAATACCTTAATTCACCCTAGAACGTGAGAGAATGCCCCCAAATCACCTTTCTCTCTTTTGTGCTCTAAAATTGAAGATATCTAGCTAATTTTTCATACTTGGTCGAGGATATTGAAGCCCCAGAATCTATACAACTGTGAGATCGAATTGTCTTATTAGTTTAATTCATGTTTTTGGGTATTGAACATTCATTTGCACTTATTTTCAATGATTGTTGTGTCTAATTGTTAGGATACATACTAATTTGTTATTCATTACAATCTACTGCTAAGTTAAACATCAAATTCGTAACTGTTTGATTGATTTAACTTGTGAAGCAACTAGGATTTGTGATTTGCTGGTTTGGAAATTATTGAATCTTAGGAAGAATGTTTGAATAGGTTAAATGCAAATGCATGGCTTGCGTTATCTAGTTCATCGATTTCTCTAATACATAAAGTTATTATTGAATTAAATCTTAGCGCTTGTCTATGGTTGTTTGATAATTAGGATTAGTTAGAAGGTCGTTGCCCTAACTAATTATACTTAAGGAGGAATAGGAAATTAATTTGAATGGTAATTATTTTTCCAATGGTGAATATTCAAAATATGAATTAATTCATAATTGCATCTATGATCAGTTGTAAAATTTCGAAGGTGGATATTGACTCGGACTAAGGTTAGGTTTTCTCATTGATTTAATCCAATTTATTAATTTGCATTGTTTTTAGTTAGAATTGATTTCAACCCATTCAAAACCCTCATTTTAGTTAATTTAGCATAAAAGATAGACTAATCACTCTTAGTGGGGTCGACCCCTTACTTTCACTACTACATTAATTTTAAGAAGTATTTATTTTAATTTGGAGTGCTTACGACAACACGTACCAAAATTTGGCGCCGTTGTCGGGGAGTGATTTAGTTTACTTTTGTACTTCTTTTTGCTTATTTTAATTCAAAAAAAATTTAAAATTTCGAAAATTTAAAAAAAAATATTTTGCTTACATTTTTATTTATTTTGCTTCCTTAATTGTATATGCTCATAACTAGATCCTCTAATCAAGGTGGATTGTTGTTTGATCCGGATATTGAAAGAACTTTGCGCAAATTGAGGAGTAACATTCGGAGAAATTTTGAAGGCTGGAAATCAAACTTTGAAGGAGCTTGTAGCTCCAAACTTGAATCAACAACCCCTCTGCATAACCTTCCCTACATTAGATGCTGCTATTACTTTTGAACTCAAATCGAGACTAAACATCTTTTGCCCATTTTTTATGGTTCTACAGGTGAAGATCCTCGTAAAAATCTAAAGGAATTTCACGTGATTTGCACAAGCATGAAACCCACTGGAGTAACAGAGGAGCAAATCAAACTACGAGCATTCCCATTCTCCTTGAAGGACTCAGCTAAGGATTGGCTATACCTACCATCTGGAAGTGTCACAACATGAGAAGAGATGAAGATGATGTTCTTAGAAAAATATTTCCCAGCTTCAAGGGCAACAAACATCCGAAAGGCTATTTGTGGTGTAATGCAAGACAACGGAGAATCCTTACATAAATACTGAGAGTGTTTCAAGCGACTGTGTGCAAGCTGTCCCTATCATCAAATCAGTGAACAACTTCTCATCCAATATTTCTATGAAGGCCTTTTACCCACTGATAGGAGCATGATTGACGTTGCAAGTGGATGAGC
Source organism: Olea europaea var. sylvestris (assembly GCF_002742605.1). Taxonomy (NCBI): domain Eukaryota; kingdom Viridiplantae; phylum Streptophyta; class Magnoliopsida; order Lamiales; family Oleaceae; genus Olea; species Olea europaea. The sequence goes on along the minus strand of NC_036253.1, from coordinate 10,789,130 downwards.
TTTGGTGGATAAAACTTCCAAGGGCGCGAGGAACTTGATTGCAAACATGGCAGTCAATTCTCAACAATTCAGCACTAGACTCGACACCCCTTCTAGACATGTTAATGAGGTAAATGTTTCATCTCTTGAACAACAACTTGTGATTCTAACTTCTCTTGTTCGTTAAATGGCTGCAGGTAATATGCAAACGACGAAGGCATGCAGAATTTGTTCGGTGATGGGGTATCAAACTAACGTGTACCTAACTCTTTAAGAAGACCCCAATGAACAAGTTAATGCAATAGGTGGCTTTCCTGGACAACCACAAAGGAATTATCATCCTTACTCTAACACCTACAACCCAGGATGGAGGGATCATCCTAACTTTAGCTACGGGAGTCAACAAGTGAATCAACCAATGCCTCCAAATTGCTCAAACTTCCAGCAATACAGGCAGCCATATCCTCCTAGACAACAACAGGGCCAAACTTCTAACTCAGGTATGCCTTTAGAAGATATTGTCAAGTCTCTTGACACTAACACTTTGCAATTTCAATAGGAGACAAGGGCAAGTATTAAAAGTTTAGAGAACTAGATGGGTGAAATGGCAACCTCAATCAATAGGCTGGAAGCACAAGGTTCGGGAAAATTACCCTCTCAAACAATGGTCAATGCAAAGGAAAATGTAAGTGCAATATTGTTGAGGAGTGGTAAGAATGTTGAAATTCCAAGGGCAACCCCTACATCATTGGAGCAGGAAAAGAAGAAAGATGCCACTGAAGAAAAGATTGTTCCCAATGATGATGGCTCACTTAAGCGTAAGTTTCCATCCCTTTTGAGTATAAACTGGTATCCCCTTTCCCTTAAGCTTTAGCAGAATCTAGGACATATGAACCAAATGATGAACTTTATGAAACGTTTCATAAATGTGAGGTAAACATTCCATTGTTAGATACTATTAAACAAATACCTCGTTATGCTAAGTTCTTGAAGGAATTGTGCACCATTAAAAGAAAATAGAAACTTCAAAGGTGTGAAAAGATAAACGTAGGTGAAAATGTCTCTACAATCATTCAACAAACACTTCCTACAAAGTACAAAGATCAAGGCATGTTTACCATCCCTTGCATGATAGGTAACACTATGTTTGAAAAGGCTATGTTAGACTCAGAAGCTTCTATTAATGTCATGCCATACTCAATATACGCTTCGTTAAAACTTGGACCTTTGAATGAAATAGTTGATAAATCTAATGCCTATCCTAAGGGTGTAGTTGAGGATGTTCTCATGAACATTAATGATTTGGTTTTTCCCCCTGACTTCTATGTGCTTGATATGGGACATAGTGATCAAACTGCCCCTATTTTGCTAAGAAGACCATTCTTAAAGACATCCAAAGCTAAAATAGATTTTTATAGTGGCATGCTTACTATGGAATTTGACGATAAACTTAGTGAATTTAATATTTATGATGCCACGAAACATCCTGATGAAACTAACCCTGTTTATTCTATTAAAGTGATTGATCATTTAGAACAGGAAATTTTAGAACCTGATGAGAAGAATGCAGTAAAAGTTGCCATGGATAAGTATATTGAGGATGTGGATCAAGAGATACCCTCGAATACTACCTTGTAGGAAACCATTTAAGCATTGAATGCTTCTCCAAAGTCACCAAAGTTAGGTAAAAATTCGCATAATGTTTTGTCAGCTTCTAACAAGAGACCTCTCTATGTAGGTTTCCAAATGAAGGAGGTGAGAACATGGGGCCTTGGGAACCCAATTGATGTCAGTTGAAGAAACAAGCAATAAGTTTAGCCAAAGACAATAAACGAAGGCGTTGCTTAGGAGGCAACCCAAGGGGAGTTCGTTCCTTTATATTTTATTTTCGTTTTCGTATTTGCATTCATATTTTAGGTTAAATTTGTTCTCTTCTTTGCATTTCACTTTACATTGGGGACAATGTAAATTTTAAGTGTGGGAGAGAGAATTTAGGTTAGGTTGTTCTTAAAATTTTTGATTTGGGTCATGCTTCCGTTACTTTTGACAAAACAAGAAAAAAAATTCGAAAAATTGAGAGAAAAGCTGTGATTTTAAATGATTTTTGGTTGTGTGCTATTTGCAAGATTCAATTAAGTCTCTAAAGAGTGCATAACATGATTGAATAAATGATCTTTCCAACTTAGAGTTAATTGGTTGAGTTTTTTTCTTTAAGGATGGTAGTAACCAAAATATGTAGACAAAAAGTCAGTGAGATTTTGAGCCTTTAGAATGACACATCTATATCAGTCTCACTATTTTCTTTCATGAGTGATTTTCTTCCTTGGATTTGTTTCTCTAGAACTTGCATTGATTCTCTTCGAGGTCATATTGATACATGCATTCACGAACAAGATTAAGGCCATCTTTGTTGCATAATTTAGCCACCTGAGCCCAATAGCCTACCGTGTAATTAATTGTCCCTTTGTTGAACCCCTTTGAGCCTTATAGCCTTTTCTTTTTGAACCCATGTTACAAGTTTTACATTTAAAAAAATAATAATCTTACCCAAGCTAAAAAGCTAGTGGAGTATTGTTCATCATTTTGTTACATATGGGAGTGCGAAGGAAATAAGTATGGAGGTATCTAAAATTTCGGTAGAAGTACAATTAGTGGAATGGAACATGTTCTCAATTACAATGCATAAGTTCCATTATTAGTGTCATACTTTGAGAAAACAAGGATGAAAAAAATTTATTGGAAAAAAAGAGAAAAAAAATTGGGGAAAAAAAAGATGAAAGAGATGAAAAAGAAAGAAGTAATGGAGGAAATAGTTTTCAATATTACAAAATTATTTTATGTTCAGGATTCCTCCTAATATATTACAAGAAGGAATTGGGTTGTGTGAAATAAATGAAGAGAAATAGTTAAGTGGAGTGGTAATCTTACATGTCTTATATATGTTTGAGCTTGAGGCAATTCATTTTCCTTACTCCACTAGTTTCAATGGCTTTTGAGTCACTTATCCAAATACTTCCCACCTGGACCCTAGGCCACATTACAACCCATGGAAAAGACCTTATGATTTGTGTTTTGCATGTGATCTAATTGGTGGAGAATGAGAAGATATGCAAGCATATGGTAGAACATCTCTATTGGAATGAACTTGAGCGAAACACTTACCCCTTAAACACATGAGAGTTGAGTGCTAATATTCCGCGAGGGTTTGCATGTTTGGTTTACTCCATCTTGATTTGAGAATGCTTGCTAATGGTTATAAGTTGTGTGAGAATATTTGTTCATGACGTGTTATGCGTTTTAACAGGTTTGATTGTTCTATGTTGATAACATTACAACTTTAACATTTTTGTGAAAGTGAACTTGAATTTTACTCAAGGACTAGCCAAAGCAAAGTGTGGAGGAATTTGATAAGACATAAAATGTCATGTTTTTCATCCATTAATACTTGCATTTTTGTGATTAATTGACGCCTAAATGTACTCAGTATCCTTATATTATGATTTAGGTCGCAATTGGATGATTATGGCATAAATTAGAGGAAATGAGTGAAGAAGGACCAAGGTGAAAGAAATCAAAAGTTCAAGGACTAAATTGAAAATATCCAAAAGTTTAAATGGAAGGCAAAGCGAAAGAGTGAAAGATTTGAAGGTCAATTGATGGAAGACTTAAAGTATTGGAAGAAGAAAAACAAGAAAAAAATGACAAGGAAAGAGAAGATGAAAGCTTAAGGACCAAGTTGCAAATAAGCCCGAGATGAGACGTGCGACAGAATGAAGATTCAAGAGTTTAGAGGTCAATTGGATGAAGAAAGAAGTCAAAGAGATGAAATATAGTGGAAGTATAATCACACATCAATTTTCGATCGAAAAGGTTATGCACCAATTTTTAGCATCATATTGGGACCCATTTTGGACATGGTAGATGGTCGAATTAGAAGATGAGTTCTAAAGTTTGTAGATCTTTAAGTTAGCTTTCCAAAGCAACTTGAATCACCTCAATCGGACATCGAGAGAGAAAGTTATGACCAAAATACAAAAAGCTGTCTGGCGAAAAAAACCGTTTGAACCATGCGATCGCATGGTTCATTTCCCATGCGGTCGTACTAGCCATTCTAGCGATCTCAGGACCCTGTTTTGACATAACCATGCGGTAGCACACTATATAACCATGCGGTCGCATGGTAGAAACTTTTGACGCGATTTTTAATTCCCTTTTTCCGTCTAACCATATATGGAAACAAATCTTTACACCCCATAAATACCCTAATTCACCCTAGAACATGAGAGAACGCCCCCAAATCACTTTTCTCTCTTTTGTGCTCTAAAATTGAAGATGTCTAGCTAATTTCTCATACTTGGTCGAGGATATTGAAGCCCCAGAATCTATACAACTGTGAGATCGAATTGTCTTATTAGTTTAATTCATGTTTTTGGGTATTGAACATTCTTTTGCACTTATTTTCAATGATTGTTGTGTTTAATTGCTAGGATGCATACTAGTTTGTTATTCATTACAATTTGTGCTAAGTTAAACATCAAATCCGTAACTGTTTGATTGATTTAACTTGTGAAGCAACTAGGATTAGAGATTTGCTGGTTTGGAAATTATTAAATTTTAGGGAGAATGTTTGAATAGGTTAAATGCAAACGCATGTCTTGTGTTATCTAGTTCATCGATTTCCCTAATAGGTAAAGATATTATTGAATTAAATCTTAGCGCTTGTCTATGGTTGTTTGATAATTAGGATTAGTTAGAAGGTCGTTGCCCTAACTAAATACTCTTAAGGAGGAATAGGAAATTAATTTGAATGGTAATTATTTTTCCAACAGTGAATATTCAAAATATGAATTGATTCATAATTGCATCTGTGATCAGTTGTAAAATTTCGAAGGTGGATATTGATTCGGACCAAGGTTAGTTTTTCTCATTGATTTAATCCAATTCATTAATTTGCATTGTTTTTAATTAGAATTGATTTCAACCCATTCAAAACTCTCCTTTTAGTTAATTTAACATAAAAGATAGACTAATCACTCTTCGTGGGATCGACCCTTACTTCTACTACTACATTAATTTTAAGAAGTATATGTTTTAATTTGGAGTGCCTTCGAGAACACGCACCAGTGGACAATCTTATGCCTGTGGAGCTAAGAAATATGGGATTAGTTCTTTAAGATGTCATTTAGTTAAACATTGTAAAAAGTATCCTGGTAGGGTGGGTGACAAAAGGAAAAAAATCTTAAGTTTTGATATATAAGTTGATGGTGGTTGGACAAGTCTTATGGTTATCGGGTTTAGTAAGGAAGCTTGTAGATTAGCATGTGCAAAAATGGTGGTTGTCGATGAACTACTTTTTAGTTATGTTGAAGGTATGAGATTTAGACACTTCTGTAGTGTAGCTTGTCCTAAATTTGATCCTCCATCACGTAGGACTATTGTGAGGGATATTTACCAACTATATTTGAGTGAGAAATTAGAGTTGAGAAATAACCTTACTACTCAACATCAAAGAGTTTCACTTACTACAGATACTTGGACATCCATTCAAAATATAAATTATATGTCTCTTACAACCCATTACGTTGACTCTAATTGGATGCTTAAGAAAAGAATTTTGAATTTTTGTGTGATACCTAATCACAAGGGTGAATCCATCGGCAATGTTATAGAAAGTTGCCTGCATGAGTGGGGCCTTGACAAGGTGTTTACAATCACAGTGGACAACGTTAGTGCAAATGAAACGGCTATTTCATATCTTAGAAGGAAGATGATTGGTTGGGATAATGATGGTTGTGTTTTGGATGGAAAATATTTGCACATGAGATGTAGTGTTCATATCATTAACTTGATAGTGTGTGAGGGGGTGAAGGAAGCACATGATTCAATAGTTAGTATCGTAATGTAGAGAAGTATGTAAAATCCTCGCCTGCTAGATACAAAAAATTGAAAGAGCGTGCAACTAAAGAAAAGATCAAATCAAAATCACTTGTGTTTCTAGATATGCCTACCAAGTGGAATTCTACCTATTTAATGTTGGAGTTTGCTTTGAAGTATCAAAAAGCTTTCGAGTGCTTAGAAGAGGAGGATGGACATTACTTAAGTTATTTTCGAGAGGATGATGGTGGTAGAAGAAGAGGTGGACCCCCTTAAGTAAGTGATTGGGAAAATGCATCTATTTTTGTCAAATTTCTTAAAGGGTTTTATGAAATCACTTTAAAGTTCAATACTTCATTACATGTTAGCTCCACAATTTATCTTCACAAATTATGTTCACTTGTAGCGGACTTGGTAGATTGGAGTTCAAGTGAAAATTATCTTTTAGGTGAAATGACTACTAATATAAAGAGAAAATTTGATAAGTATTAAGGGAATGTGGACAATGTCAATCAAATGTTGTTGATTGCTATCGTGCTTGATCCTAAATATAAATTGGATTACGTTTAGTATTGCTTTTGTGATATTTATAATGATAAAAGATTGGCTAGTTCAATGACCCAAACATTGAAGGAAAATTTGTTTTCTATTTATGATTGGTATGATCAGTATGAGGAAAGTCTACAAAGCAGTCAAAGTTTGATGGATACATCTGCAAGTGGGTTATCTTCTACAAATCAAGTCAGTTCCACTTGTAGTGCATCTTCTACTCGTATTTCCAAGTTCAAGGAACAACAAGCAGCAAAAGATTCCATTGAGAAAAAAAAATGACTTGGAAAGATATTTATTGGATGCTTGTGAAGATATATAGAAGAAGGAGTTTGATGTACTTGATTGGTGGAGGTACATGGAAGTAAGTATAGAACATTGTCTAAAATTGAAAAGATGTGTTGGCAATTCAAGTATCTACGGTGGCTTCAAAAAGTGCTTTCAGTATGGGGGGAAGAATTCTAGACCCATTTCGTAGTTCTTTAACTGCTAAGATGGTCGAGATTTTAGTTTGCACTCAAAATTGGCCCAAATCTACTCCAAGCGAAAACAAATTTTACATGGAGGATGCAGAGTATTATAATAAATTGGATGAAGGTAATTATTAATTAATTAACTATTTCATTAAGTGTGTTAATTACATGTTTTTCAAATTCATTTACTACTAATTGAATCATTTTATTTTTTAGATCTTTCGGAAGTAACAAAAACCGATGAAGATTCCAACGTCAAAGATAAATAAGTCATTTTATGTGTTTGCGTAAGGTAATTTTATTTTTTTGCGCATTTGATCATCTATTTACAATGAAATAAAATTTAAGTTACCACGTTTTGTAGGTAAAGGTGATTCAAAATAATGGCCGTGCTTGGTAGACAACTTTTGGAACTTCGATTTCACTTTCGTGGACATTTTATTTTCCTCGAGTCTATATATTAGATGTTAACAAAATTTATTTTTTGTGCTTGAGTTTCTTTCGTGTAACATAAAATTTATTTTCTAACTCTTGACTTTGGATTATATTGGGATGGAAAAAAGCTTGATGAAGATTCAGTTTGGTTATGGTTATGTGTTGGTTATTGACTATGTCAGTGTGAGTGGTTAAATTGAACGGCATATATTATTTTTGCATGACTTTTCATTTTTTATTATGCGATAATATTTAAAAGTCTAAACCGACAAACCAAACCAAACCGATTAGTTTGGTTTAAGAGCTAGAGTGAGTTCGTTTGAGTTGAAATTTTTTCAAACCAACTAATTTGGTTTTGATTTTGGGATGAGGTCGAAACCAACTCAAATCAAACCACGCCCAGACCTACATAGATATGTAGAGATCTAACAACAGCGTGCATCGTATGCTGTCTTATCATTCTACTCTAAGGGGGTTGTATTCAATTGAAACTTTTAATGACTTTTTGGGAGTTAAAAAATTTAGGGTATTCAATTGAGACTTTTTGAGACTCTCTAAAAGTTACGGTGTATTCAATTGAAACTTTTATAGACTTTTAAAAAGTTTCTAAAAGTTACGGTATATTCAATTAAAATTTTTTAGAAGTCTCTATAAGTTTTGTGGTATTTAAATTTTAATAACTTTTAGAGACTTTTATAAAAGTTTATTGAGTATTAACTTTTAAGCAGAAAGTACTTATATAAAATCTTAAAATTTATCTATCATTAATTATGAGATTTTGGGAGATTTTCACAAAAAAAATATTTTTTGCAATCTTTCATTCCGTTAACTTTCCATGGACATGTATGTTTAAATTTTTTTTTTCTATTGATTATATTCCATTTATCTTTCTTTCTCTCTCTTAATATTTATCTCCATTTTCTATGAAAAAAATAAATTGGATTCTTGTAGCTTTTTTTTTTTTTTTTTCATTCAATTTTTTGTGAAAAAGAGATATAATTAAATTTAAATATATTTATTTTTAAAAGTATACTATACTAATAATATCGAATCATATATATGTATAATTTTGATTATTAATTGTGGAAATTAACACCTCGTATGTGAAAATTTCACACTAGATCTATGTGAATTCTATTTCAAATGAAAGTTTTCAAAAGTCTTTTGAATTTCACAAAAGTCTATAAAAATCTACAAGAGACTTCTATTAATTTCATACAAATCCATAAAAGATCCACGAAATCCACAAGTTTTTTTGTCGCCTTAATTTTTTGTTGTCACCTTTTTTGACATATTACAACAAGTTTTTTTGTCGCCTTAATTTTTTTTTACTTATTCTTTCACTGCAATTTCTACAACAAACCCTAAAAACATGTCCAGCTGAATCATTTATTGCGGCAACTTTTTGTATGTTGCAAAATATCTTATTGCTAAATCACAATTTTGTTGTAATAGGCCTCTTGCAGAAAAAATATTTAGTATTTTGTAGAGATAATAAGAAAATAATAGTATTTTCTTAACCTTGATTAAATGGTTGTCGAGTTTGATTCTATAATTATAGAGCATATTCGTCGAATTCAAAATAAAGAGATTCAAGATCATTATCTTGGACTTATTCCAGTGGGTGAGATCAAGAAAATAGTCATTGAAAAACTCAGAATCAAATGCTTTTCTATTATACTTGATTGCCCTCCATATTCAAGTCATGAAAGAACAAATACCTATAGTATTGGGGTGTGTTGATATTTCAGTAAGTCCAGTTAAGGTAGAAGAATTCTTTTTGGGATTCTTATTGGTGGATGATACATTCAAAAAGTGACTTTTTGATGAATTGGTGAATGTATTGAATAATCTAAAATTTGATATTGATAATATAAGGGGTCAAGAATATGATAACGGTGCTAACATCAAAGAAAAATATAAAGGGGTACAGAATAGACTATTACAAGTAAATCTTAGAGCATTCTACACTCCTTGTGGGTATCATAGTCTGAATCTAGCAACTTGTGAAATGATCACTTGTTGTACAAAAACTAAATCTTTCTTTGAAGTTGTGCAATGTATATACACTTTGTTTTTATCATCTATTAACAGGTGGAAGATTTTCAAAGATAGTGTAAATGGCCTTACTTTTAAACCCTCGTCACAATCACATTGGAAAAGTCATGTTGAAAGTGTTAGAGCAATAAGATTTCAAATTCCACTTATAAAGAATGCTCTACTTCAATTGGCAATAGTTGATGATCCTAAGACAAAAAGTAAGGCTGAATGTTTGGTAATATATGAAATAGAGAATTTTTAAATTCTTACTTGGGATGATTATTTGGAAGTGTTGAATAATGTTAACAGAGTAAGCAAACATTTGCAAATAGAAGACATGCATATTGATGTTATTATAGACCATTTAAAATGGCTCATTTCATATTTCAAAAACTATAGAGAATCTCTGATTGAATCGGCCATGATTGATGTTAAAGAAATTGCAAGTGAATTAGACATTGAATATATTGTGAACAAAAGTTATACCCAGAAAGAAGCAATTTGACGAGACTTCTTGTGAAGAGATGACATGAACAATTGGAGAATCTCTTGGGGTCAATTATTTCTTATACATAGTAGATCAAACTCTATTATCACTTCAAAATAGATTCGACCAATTTCAGAAATATGATGATATTTTTTAATTTTTATTTGATTTGGAAAAGCTTAAATCTATTGATGATGCTAAATTGAAGTGTTATTGCATTAATCTTGAAAATTATTTGAAGCATAACATCGTATTTGATATTGATGGGATACAATTATTTTCTGAGCTGAAAGTTTTAAGGAAAGTGATACCTATAGAAACTAATGAAGCAATTGATATGTGTTAGATTATAATAAGAAAATGGATTGTTCTTTTACAACAGTCGATTTATGCTTCGTGCGTCAAAAATTTTTATATCCTACTTGACAGAATGTAATTGGACTGTTAAAAGAAAGAAAGAGTTGGCAGCCAATGAGATGCTATCAACACTGCATTTGTACACAAAGTGAGCAAAAATCCCTATACAAGTAGGGAAATCTATTCCAGACACAATTGTGTCCATTCAAAGAAGTTTTTCAAAGTTAAAACTTATTAAGCATTATCTTTGATTAGCCATGTCATAGGAAAGGTTGAATAGATTAGTTATGGTTTCTGTTGAAAAAACTATGTTGAAGAAATTTAATTGAATTATTTGATTACTAATTTTGCATCTCAAAATATGAGAAGGCTAAATATGATGATAATCTCTCGGGTTGTGACTGATATTTATGTGCAATCATATATTTTAGATTGTACTAAGTTTTCATTTAAATATAAATACATTTTTAAATTTAAATATTGCTATGCGTGTAAAAAAAATTATAGTCTCATAATAATTGGTCACTTAAGGCTTCAAAATTCTCAGAGCTGACCATGATTCTTAGGCATGAAAAATGCCTTCATCAACATGTTGATCTTGATTTTAAATGACATGTGATCTTATTTAACAATTTAAAATTTTAGATTAAATTTCACACGCACTTTATTGTGCTACACAGTTTCATTTTTACTCTTGAGTACTCTCTTGTGTATATCTTCAAATTCCCTACTCGCAATCTCTAGTTTTAGTTATTCATATGCTTATTTTATATTCTGAATTGGTTAAATTTATTACACATTCGTGCAAAGAGAGACAAGAAAACATAAAACAACATATTTAAATTGAAATTTTGTTAAGAAAATATGAAGGTATGAACTTTGAACTAATCAAGCGCAAAAAAAATAAAATAAAATAAAATAATAATAATAATAATAATAATAATAATAATAATAATAATAATAATAATAATAATAATAATAATAATAATAATAATAATAATAAATGAAAG
>NC_036253.1:10725764-10777769 GCF_002742605.1 Olea europaea var. sylvestris | reverse complement strand
CAAATAGAACTAAAGGTAAAAGATTGATTGTGCAAAATTCTCCAAAAAATAAGAAAAGTTAATTGTATGGAAGCTCGAATCCGAATACATGTGCCCGTAGGGACAGATTCAGAGCTGAACTATCTTTTTTTTTAACAAGACTAATATGTAAAATAAATTAAAATTTATACATAAAAAGAAGTATTTTACTTATAAAAAATACAAATACTTGCTCTTAAAAAATTGAAATCGGTTGGGGGACTTGGCTAAAGTCCAATCCAGCCTAGTCTTTACTAAATCCGTCGCTTGAGTGTCCACGACCACCAAGCGGAAGAGAATCTTGAAAATGTTTGTAAGGTCGCACAATCATTAACAAAAAAGTTACTTATAAATAAGTTCAAATTTGTCTTTAGTTATGTGTCTCGAGAGCCTTGCATTAGATGAAGAGAGTCGAACATAGCCAAGAATAACTTGCCATTTGAAAGCAATTGCAAGCACAATTTTTTGCAGCTATACATATAGACATCGGCAAATCATTCCTGGCTACGTTCCACTCTTCCACTTCATGCAGAGCCCCTCAGACAAAACATTTCCTCCTCCAATTTAATTATGTGGAGATGATATACATAAAATGGAGCACCACCCTTTAAATGGTTAAAAAAAAGTCTTTATTATCCGATCCTAATGGGTGAGGGGGGCAACAAATGGAGGAGACATATTCTCCCCCCAATACACTAGAAATGTCCTTTTTTAAGACTAATTCTTGATTCATTTTTCGATTTGATTATTTACTCTGAAACCTCATTGACTATGTAAATATTCAAGAATTTGAAAATTAAGAGTTAGTTAATTTATAAAGAATATCAAATGCCAAAGTTTGATATTAAATGATCAAGAACTATCTAACGATGGATGAAACCTAACTAGTATTAATTTTTACTTTTTAGAGAAAACTCTCCAATCCTTACTTTCATCTCTCATTAAGTCCCAAAATAATACCTAAACTATTAACAATAAGAAACAAACCTTTTTTTTTTCAATCCTGCTTGAAGTACAGGACTTGCTGCCAGGATACACACAATGGGGCCGCTGCAATTTTTTTTAGTATATGTGGGGCCTGTCTGCTGCAGTGAGGGACCTTCCAGGCCTGTGAAATTAATCCATGTACTCAGTGATTAATTCTTTTTTTTTTTTTAAATGAAAGGAAATAAAAAAAATAAACATGAGTTAGCCTAAACTATGTTCCATCTTCATTAGTAAAATGACTTTCGAGTTAATAAAAGAATAATGTTATCTTCTCGAGTCAACACAAATTCAACAAATGGAATGTCGTCTCACCCATAGAAACTTGCTCTTCTTTACGTTAGAGAGAGTGCAACTGTAAGTTTACTGCTATATCTGGAATCCAAAGGGGACGGACTCTCCATTATCTACGACGGGTGAGAATGCCTTCAAAATTATTCTGGGAATAGAATCAGCTGAGACGAGGAATTAATGAAGTTGACATGCAAACTTTTTAGTGTATGAAACTTGATATGTTATCGTGGCTTTGTATTTGATGTTTGACCAACAACACGAAAATGTCACATTCTAGTTGTCTGTTTTTTCTAATGGTTGCTTATATAATTAAGAAAAAGTTGATGAGTCAAAATAGATAAACGAAAAGCTAATAGTTGAAGTTATTATTTGATGCGCTTCCAATAAAAATTGGAGATATAACTTAGTCCGTGTTTGATGGGGATTAAAATCAATTTTTAAATAGGTTTTCGTGGTAGTTGATGATATGCATGGTAGAAAAATTGTGGATTCCATGAAATATTTCATTAAAATTAAATTTTGACTTTGATTTAAATTAAAATTTAGATTTTAATCCCTACCTACAGGAACTTAATAGGAAATATGATTTGGTTGAGAATGCAAGATTGAGAAAGGCAGCTAGCTACCTTGATGCTTTATATGGACTTAAAGAATTATCTACATAAAGTAACTAACCAAATTGCTTCATCTTGATCTCAAATATGGAAAAATATATGGCTCACATGCTTAGTGAATTAATTTAAAATTAAAATTTAAATAGTAAGTTAGTTAACTGTCATAACAACCTCTCATTAAGTTATTGAGGGGAAGGTATTGAAGGAGAAACCACCAACTCTATGATGATCGAAATTGATGTAGTGTTATGTAAAAGCAAGCCAGTTGACTTTCCTTTTTTCACGAATCCACAATATTGAAAATCTTATCTTTTCTGGGTGAGGAATTGCGCACATTGAGTAAAGATATCAAAGGGTCCCAATAAAAAATATACAGATGTGTTAGTTCCATGAATTAAAGGATTATCAAGTGGACATTGACTAGAAGACATGTTGAGATTGTGAGGTCTCTTTTAAAGTGCAAGTTTTCAAATGCATCTTGAATAACATGAGCGGATGTACGCAACTAATTTCTTACATGTGTTATCAGAGCCAGCCTCTATATTTGATTATTCAAATTTTACAAAAACTTGCATACATAAACCATCTCATAATTGTTCTTATACATGTAAATTTTTTTAGAATAATGTTATTTGTATATAAGCAATTATATAATGGTTTATATATAAATGAAGTGTCAAAAAGAGAATGTCAAAGTCCTTTTTTTTAATTGAAGAAATTCTAATCCAATCACCACAAAATGTATATGTAAATCATTATGTAAACTTATTATGTACACATAGTACAATCGAATTTTAAATATGAATTTGTTGCCCAGCTATTACTGCTGCTTTCCTGTATATAATATTTGTGGTGCAATTATTTATCAAAGGCGAATAAGTTTAATGGAAAGCATACTGTGTCCAAAGCAGCATATTATATCATGCCCAAATAAAAAAAATAAAAAAAATTGAGTGCTCATATTTCAAACATGGATCATTACTCTATGTACAACACTAAATTCATATTTTAAAATACAACAATTCCTCTTGAACAGAGGAATTACTTCTAGAATTGCACCACATGTCGCATTTGGTGCCTTTTTTTTGTTTTTTTGTTCTTAGCTGACAAATTGTAGTCAAGTGTGTCTGTATCATTTCTTGCAGCCCATTTTTTGTAAATATAGCAAAGTTGTTTAAAATATGAAAGATCACAATTCTGACCACGGAATGTCTTGGAATTTGTAATTGTAAAGTTCCATATGTAGTTATGGTATTATTATCCCAATAATCACAAAACATAGGTTGATATCTTCGATTATTTACTACAGTTTCCAATGTCAAATTTTGATCATTAAACATATCAAAATACGTTACTAACTGGAATGATTTTTGTTTAGTAACTCTCACAAAATAGCTGACTTGACAAATCAAATGCAGAGCTGTGCCCCAACACTATCATGTGATCAATCATGAAAGAAAGGCTTGTCACGTAACAAAGGCGTGCTTTTGTAAAACACGTTTTTACTGAAGAAAATGAGAAATAGTTCGAAACAAAGTCAAAAAACTGCTCGAATTAATTCCAAAGTCCCCAAACTTTGATTCTCCAAACCCCAAACACCCACCCCCCTAATTCTTCCTCTCCCTACACATTTATTGCGGAGAAGAAGGTCCCTAGACCATCAAAGAAGAAGAAAGCAAGATAGGGGAATTTCAATGAAACGAGCCTCATGATTCATAATGTTTTTTGAACAAATAATTTCTATCTACGTTAGCTATCTATAATATTTCTTTGTGGAAATTTCATAGAATGTCCAATTTCACCTAGTCATTTGCAAAAATGTCCACATTTTTTCCAATGTCCATTTTTGAATTATTTAGACAAAAATACCCCTATTAGGAAATTCTATTTCCACGCCCAAAGCAAGACTCTTGGTTCATTTTCCCAAGACTCGACTTTTGGTTCATTCCCTGCAAATTAACCCCAATTTTATAACCCTCCAATTCCAAATCTGCTGTGAAATCTAAAGGAGGAAATTCTATTTCCACGCCCAATGCAAGACTCTTGGTTCATTCCCCCCAAATCAACCCCAATTTCATAACACTCTAGTTCCAAATCTGTTGTGAAATCTGAAGGGGCGATTGGGAAGGTTTTGGGGCAATTTCGTGGTTGAAGGAGAAGGAAGTGGCCGCCAACCGGCGATTGGGGATTGGGCGAAGCTGAAGGGAAGGGGACAGCAGGTCGGCTTCTACTATCGGCTCCAACACACAGAGCTGGCCTTGAAGTATGTACGCTCTAAAAAACTATCTATGTTTGTTCAACTATTTTTCATTTCTTACATTTTCTGATGGTTTTACTCTGATTTCCATAAATTGAAAATGATTACTGAATGTGGCATTTGTGAAGTTTTAGGATGGAGTCAAAAGATGTTGTAGTGTATATCCAAAAGATAAAATTTACAAGATATTGCAGTGTAGTGCTTCTAACAGATGTAGAAAAGAAGGAAATTGGGGGAGATTTATAAACAGAATACAGAGTTTTCAATGCGCATCACAAATTTTTCTTTTTTTCTTTTTTCTTTTTTTTTTGAAGGAGGCAATGGTATCACAAGTTTTAAATTCTGTTCAAGTGGATTTGCCAGCTGAAAACATTTTGAGATATGCTTCGACCGTTCTACAAGATAACATTTCTATCGAGTGAAGTTATATTTGCGTTAAAACGAAAAAAATTGGACCTTTTAGAAAAAAGAGAAATGAAATGCAAATGGTCACTCCAAATTTAAAATTTCGGTCAAACAAAATCTCCAAGTTTTCCTCAAATGGTCACTCCAAATTTTAAATAATGTAACAAATTAAGGTTTTAAAGACACCAAATGAGATTCAAAAAAGTTACAGTAGGAATTTTAACTAGTAAGAATGTTGTCACATGATATATATATATATATATATATATCATTTCATTGAAGTATGAATTCCAGTTAATTCTTTCAAGGGGTACAAGAACCCAATCTATGGCAGAGAAGGAACTCTCAAATAACTGAAATGGTATGAGCAAATGGCATAACAATATAATGTTGAATAGAGAGCACAACGATGTTATTAGTTCGACCCATATTGTTTTTCCTGGGTCAGCCCCCATCGCATTCTTGGATATTCTTGAAATAGCCATATTGTCGGAATAGGAGGTAAGGTGGGAAATCCATCCTAAATATGAGTTAAGTCAGGAAGAATTTTGTAATCCATATGGTTTTTCATAGATCTCAAACGCATAAAGAAATATGTACCATTTCAGATATCTTTGAAAGTATAAACCAATATATATAGATAGTAATAAAGAATATAAGTAATGAGATTTTCCTTTCAATCATGTAGCATGACAGTGCTTTGGGGAATTCGATATTATGGTTAAGAAGGATTCCTCGTTAGTTGATGTTCTAGAGGAACAAGGAATACTCTATGAAAGAGTTCACTAGTGAATATCTAAGACTGACTTTTGTCAAGTGTTGAACATACTTGTAGGGTTAGGAGTCTTTGACAGGATCCATCTTTCGATTTCTTTCTAGTACAACGTATCCTTAATTGGATTAGTTGTGACCAAAAAGTGCAATATCTTTCAATAATGCATATCTAGATATATCTCTTAGGGAAAAAATACAAATAAAATTTCACCTGCATAAAAGTTTTGCTTACATTTAAAATGCAGAAACTTGGATTTCAAAACATTGAGCCTGTGCCGAATTTTCAAACATCTAACCACATGTCATAATTATAAAACTATTTAGAAGATGACAAAAATTATTTTTCCTAAAAGAAATAAAGTTATTGAGGTCTTTGTATAAAGTCGTAATAATATAGGTCATATTTCATTAGTGACGTGCCGTTAGATTATGCTAAATATTAGCCCTTTCATTGATGATGTATGCTTAGATGAGGCTAATTCTTAACCCTTTGTTGCATTATCTATATGGGAAAAATTATTTTTCTTTTACTGCATTATAAACAAAAATGCTATATTTGATGTTGTTTGTACGTTCTCATATGATTTGTTAAAGTGTTGTTTTCATTTGTTTTGATTTGTAGGTGACTATGGCACATCGATATAAAATTTCGTAGGAAGAACGTGTTCCGGCCCATGTGTCGCAGGTGAGCAACACAAAAAACATATCAGTTGTCCTCCACAAATTGGATCCACAACAAAAGCGTCAGTTGGAGGAGAGTTGTATAGGACATGTTGCAAGGTTACTGGAGCTGAAACTATTCGCTCAATTAATTCATAAAATGGTAAACAGATCGGTGTTCTGCGAAAAGCGGTTTGAGGCTTGGTTTAAGGTGAACCAAAGGTTCGTACGTTTGGACTGTCGAAGTTCGTATTAATTACTGACTTGAAGTATGGTCCAGTGCCTAAAGGTACCGAAGTTGACAAAATCCTAGAAAAAACCTGTCTACATGATAGAATATTTGCTAATATGGACTGGATAACTTTCAGCAACTTGGAGAAAGTTTTTTTGAAATGTGTCAACTGTAACGATCGTTACAAGCTTGGGTTGACACTAATTATTGAAGGGATATTTAATTCAAGAGATTGAAATGTAGGAATACATCCGACAGCTCTCTCTATCGTTGACGACTTGGATTTCTTCAATGCTTATCCATAGGGGAGGGTATGTTTTCAATTTCTCATCAAATCACTGCTACGTGGATGGGGAAGAAAGGCGGACATGAAAAAAGTGAACGATTGTGATAGGATGACTTATACGTTGTACGAATTTCCTCTTGCCGTCTAGGTATACATCTATTTTGGTTTATTTCAGTTCTTTTCATCGCACATTGTTATTTACCTCAAAATATGGTTATTACTGTTATAAATGTCATGCAAATTTGGGCGTACGAGACAATCCCAGAGTTGGGAGCTCAATTATCGAGTAAGACTTATGACGATGTCCCGAGGATGTTGTGGTGGTTTGGCACGAAACAACCTCATTCCTGGACATATTCAGATTTTTTTAGAAGACAGATGTAAGCGATTTACATACGTAATTGCCTTACACTTTCGCAATGTAAAATATTTTATTTCACCTATTTTTCCTTCCCCTATAGGTGCACTTGTAGGTAACGCTGCGCACAACTGTTGCAGAAGAATTGCAGCCGTACTTCGTCGATCTAGTTCCGTTGGAAGACGCAGCTGACCCCGTTCTAGATGGTCTTGTTGCTCAATCAACAGAAATACAAGATTGCCCAGTTGAAGATGATGTCATACGGAATGATGACAACAACCATCGACCAAATAAATCCTAGAGAGACAACAAAGATGGACCATGTCATCGAGGTTTGCATCACGTTGAAGGCAGAGAAGAAGAGCATGGGGATCCGATCATCGAAAGACCTGTGCCTTTAGATGAGATAAGAGCTATCTTGAATGAACAATAGGAGATAGTTGAGAGCAAGATGGGCAATTTGAGGGAAGAGATGAACACAAGATTCACTTGTTTCCAAAATGATCTGGGAGGTCATGTGTGTGGTTTGAGAAATCATGTCACTGATGAGATCAATGTGCTTCGACGAAGGTTTGATGAAGTTGTTACAGAAATTGGGCAAAACAATGTTGCTGATGAGTATGGTGGATTTGGTCTTGACGATCGCGGTGGAGATGAGCCTCGACGTAATGTTTTAACTCCCAATATTTCTGTGGATAAACAGGATGTCGGAGAGACAACCAAACCAGTTGTTTGCAATATCCCTGATGTGTCCATAACGTTGGGAGGTGGGGTTGGAGTACTTGGGTGAGTATACGTTGCTTGTGATATTGTGAAAGAGGTACCAGCCATTATACCTACAGTTGGTGTGACTGTTGATGATCAGCTGATTCATGACAGCATCGTTATTGGACCTTTGATGGCAGCTGATCCACCTAGACATAGACCTCAATCATTGAGGCTGAAGAAGGCTAGTGCAAACACAAAGATGCCATACACCTGATCTGGTCACAAAATGGATAAGAGGGATGCGTAGTCTGTGTATTTTGGTTGACGGCACATAATGGTGATTGCATATGAACTTCAGGTTGATTCAAATTTAGAGGTTCGCATATTTTGGTTTATATGGTGGTTTTGCAATGTGTATTTTGGTTTATGTCGTGGTACGTAATATGTATCTTGGTTTACATAGTGGTTTGTATATTTTTGTTTATATGGTGGTATGTAATATTTTATAAATGCAAACTTGTGGTTTATATGTTAGTGGCATGTTTGGAAGGTTGTATGTTGAAAACAGTTTATAACTTTATTATCTCCTATAGTGTACTAGTATTATGCATTAGTAAATATTCAGACTAATTAGCGTTGTTCAGAACATCCGTTTTTTCAGTCGAAAAATATTATAGACTTCATTTGGCTATAATGACTTCAGTTGCTATTTTATTTCTTCGTATCTTCGTTCTCATTGTGTTGCCTTGCCTAATGTGATGTAGTAACCGTTTTCAACATGGTTGTTATTCTTGATGAAGATTCATGTGTTGGTACAGAGAGTAAATGTTTTACTGGCAAGCATTGTTACGACTAGTTGACAGTTGATTACATTTCACAAACAATTGCCATGTACTGTGTTCTTTGCTGTATTTTGTTCTTTTCACAGTTGAACTGTCATTCTACACAAATGAAGTATCAAATGTCGAGAAATGCGGACATTTCATATCCTGAACTACACGCCAAATGTCAATGTACTAATGAAATGTGGAGAAATAATATACTTTAGTTGAAATGTCATTCTATATAAGTGTAATGTCGAGTGTCCAGATTGGCAGGCATTTAATGTCGAGAACTACACGTCAAATGTCAAGAAATGAATGAAATGTCAAGAAATATATTGTTTCAATATAAATGTTAATGTCACACGTATTTTTGTAAAGCATAAAAATTCGGTACTCGATCATTCAATTAGTTTCAATAATATGTGTGATTATGTATGTGAAAATAAATTAAAGAATTAAAAAAATATAAATTATGTATTTTGAAACTCCTATCTAGGATAACAAAAGAAAAATTTTGTCTTTCGTTATCCTACTCGAACATAAAAAAAAGAGATTCAAGGAAAAATTGATTAACTGGTTAGTTTTAATAAATTAAAGAAATTTAACAAACCTTTTTTTTTTTGTCGATATAAAATTTTATATATAAAAACTTCAGTAGAAATTATAAACATTGATAAAGTTTGAACTAAAATAGATTTATTTATATTACAAAATGAAAAGAATTAAACAAAAATTTTAATCGAACAAAAAGTTATTTACAATATGAAGGAAAAATGGGTGATATAATAATTTTTGAAAATAATTTCATAAATTAAACAAAAAAAGTTACGAATATTAAATATTAAATAAAGAATATATACATAATATTTAACTAAAATTGAAAAAAATACATTTTAGCATAAAGAGAAAATAAATACAAAAATTAGAAATCTGAAGAAAAAATATTTTCCATATAAACAAAAATAAATAAATAAAAAAGGAACAAAGTGATAGAGAGATACCTCTCCATAACATGGAGACTTTCTCTCCATATTGGAGACTGTTATGGAGAAAATTTTCTTTCGTCCATTTATTTTAATTTTTTTGAATCAAAATTAATATTAATTCTTTTATCTTCACGATAAAATTTAATTATTTCAATTTTAATTAAATAATAGTTATATATTCTTTATTTAATTTTGTAACTTTCTTTTGTTTAATTCGTTTTGTTTTTAATATTTTTTTATGTCGAGAAATGTCTGAAATGTATAGAATTCTAGGATATGAAATGCAATGTCGAGAATTAATATATGCACGTCAACTGACGAGTTATTTGGTTTACACGATGAAATGTCAAGACATACATGGGGACACACCATAAATACGGTCAAAATGTGAGAGTTGGTTTGAGTTCTTATAATGCGATTACACATCTAATATGCTTTACACCTCTCTCTCTATATATAAGGAAACTTTGATTAATTCGGTTAGCTTTAATCAATTAAAGCAATTTATAATTTGTTAAAAAGTTTCAATTATTGTAACACAACAAGTCACAATATTGATGCGTAAAGAAATTGATATATATATCTATAATGTGTGAAAAAGATTAAATTATCACAGCACAACTAGCGAATATATTCACTATATACAGAATTTATCAACAACATTCAATTATCATAACACAACAAATTTTTTCTGACATTTACTCCTTTTTACACAATTAGCTAGGTCTTGTCACATGCACACTTTTAGCTACTTCTTCTCACATTCACTCATTATCCTCACATTCACTTCCCCATCCACACATTTAGCTAGAGTTAATTGTCACGTTCACTCACTCTCGTTAACTCAATCTCTATACGTTTTAATTAAAGTCTCATTCTCACATTCACTTTGAAAGACATTTAGCCGAAAAGATTTTTCCACAACAAAAATATTAGATTTGTTTGAAATATTAATTTTTGAACATTTTTACACTTAATTTTAGTTTTTTTTTTGTGTATACAAGATGTGTAAATTTTTTTTTATATTTGCTTGAAAATATTAATTTTTAAATAATTTTACACTTAGCAGTACTTTGTTTTAGTATGCTAGAGATGTAAAATCAAATGAAAATATTAATTCTTGAATAATTTGACACTTACTTATAGTATGTTTAGTATACAAGCTTTCCTAAAAAAATAATTAGATTTGTTTACAAATATTAATTCTTGTATAATTTATGCAGATATCTTTAGAATACGTTCTCTCTCCAGAACAATGATTTTTTGCTACCATCGTTCAGTATCTAAATCGTGAATACGTAAAAGATTTTGTAAAATTTACAGATACAAATCAACAATGTTCTTTGATGTGTAGTAATTTTTATGGATTTATTTATGAAATTGTTTTCAGAGGAGAAGAAGAACAATTTACTAGTAAGTTGGTACACGAGTTTATAATGAAACTTGTACATTGTGGCAAAAATAATGAACTTTGGGTACGATTAGATGACCATCTTGCTAGGTTTGGCATGCAAGAATTTTACCTCATTACTGGACTACCTTGCCATGAATCATCCATAGAAATTGATTATAGTAACGATCGTCCTAAAAATCAATACTTCAATGGCGCAAAAAGAATTAACGATAGAATGCTTTTTGAAGCTTTTCACATGTGTGGAGATGAAGAAGATAAATTTAAGCTATGATTAGTTATGTTGGTTGAGTGTGTGTGGAAATCGACTTCAAGAGAAATTGATTATAGAGCTCTGGGCATGGTTGAATATCTTGATGAGTTCCTTACGTATCCATGGGGTCGTATAACATATTTCGTTTTGTTCATTGAAAGAGTCACAATTGGAAAGAATACTATGGATGCAACAGAACCAACAAATAGAATATAAGTATGCACTACAAGGCTATCCACTTGTATTTCAGGTATTCTATTCCTATTCTAATTATTGATGTATTATGTATAATTTTTTTGTACAAAGAAAAAATTATATACATCACATTTATCTTTAATTACGTTGCAGTATTGGATATATGAAGCATTTCCACAGATTGGACAAAAGTTTGGTCGTCGTAGATACAAAACGATGCAGATTCCATTAATGTATAATTGGAAGCCTAATACAATACTGAAGGAATCGAATGTTAAGAAATTTTTGGATACTGAAAATGTATGAATTTTTTCTTTTCAATGTAGAATGACATTCGCATTTAATTATTAACAAGTTCAATTCAACAAAATGGATTCTAATAGTTTGTTATGATTACAGATTGAAGTCATTATAGTGTTGCAGCCTACGAAAGACGAATTATAAACACCGTGGTACACAAGTCTTTCACTGCCAGCTGACAATGAACGTAATATATTAGATGTAATTGTCAATGGAGAATTAGATGATATAGTACAACCAATACCAGATAATTTCAGCGTGCAAGAATCGACCAGTCGTGGTACATCGAGAACTTCAACTGGAGTTGGGCCTAGTTCTGTTTCTGGTGCCTCAAGATATGTAATTGAAGATCGATTGGACGAAATGTTGGATATGTACAGGCAGTATACGATATCAGAAGTGTCCAATCTATGTGACAACTTGAAGGTAGAATTTGTTGAAGAATCAACAGCCCTAAACCATGCGATCCTTGAAAGCTAAAAGCAGTTGTTCGAACAACATAACAAATCGTTGCAAGATTACATGCAATGTGGTATGCAGTTATACATTGATAATTCTCTATCAAATTTGTTTAACACTCATATTGCCTAGAAATCGCAACAAAAAGAAGCCCGTTATCAGGCAATTCTCCAAAAGCAAGAAGAATTATTCCAACAGCAACAAGAGCACATACAGTCTTATGTTGATACAAGTTTATGTTCTATGAGATCTTACATTGACGAAAAGAATGAGAATATGCTAAACAGATTATCTAATTGGGAATCTAACATGGAAGCCATTATAGGTTCCACGCATCAGGATGTTCCTCCTCATGCAAGTCCAAATCCTACTGATCAACCACAAGAGACATTAACGTCTCAACCAGTAGAAAGTGTTGAAATGTGGAGAAGAGAAAGGGAAAAGAAGATGAAATACACACGGTCTTTGTCATCCACAGGTCGACCCTTAGAAAACTACGACATGAAAAAGTACAAAAACATTAGAAATTGGATATCGAGAAATCAATCTGGGTAACAAATTTAACTCATTCTTAATAGTCCAAATGCTGAACATTATTATATCAATGTAAAAAATTCTTTGTTGATTTATTCGACATTAATTTAAATTATGTTATACAGTGCATATTTGGATGATTGTAGTAGCAATGCCTATGGAAGAGACATGCTGAGAATTTTAATGGATTCGATGAAGGATCTAAATATTGCGGTGAGTGAAGGTTAGCTATCACAATCAATTTGATTTCATAGTTAATATGTCTAATATATGTTACATGTATTTATTTCATTAGATATTGAGTTGGAGCTGAAGTTATTGAGGCAGCATATGAATGAGGGTTGTACTCTCGTCAATAAACAATATGTAATTTTGGACTTTCAATTTGAAGAGGAGTGTTCTCATCAAATGAGGTGACAATTAGACTTTCGAATGTGAAACCAGAGAGGTCAACATAATGGAACTCGCCTACAAGACTACGTCAATGGTAGATTGCCTGTAGCTAGTCGTCTATGGATAGGATGCAAGTATTTATTAATTTCAAGCTCATATCTAGACAATGAATGTTATTTTTTTGTCAATATTCCTGAATGGAAATTTCACATATACGACTGCAGTAATAATGTTCACACACCAGATACAATCAAGACACACGCAAAAGCAACATACACTATCGTTTAAGGATTATTGTAGTGTTCACACCTTTCCACCAGCCGAGATATAAATAAACATAGAAATGAAGAAATGAAGCTGGAGATTATACCTTATCTACCATGTGCGAACAATGGGTGAGCATTTCAACTCTTGTTATTTAATACCATAGTTAATTTATCCTATATACTAATTTCGACTATGTAAAACCATTTCTTGTACAGGCCAAATTGCGTAATGTTTGACTCAAATATATAGATGCTTCATTCTAGGGTATCCAAAAGAAATCAGTTTCAGCAAAGAGGATGTCACTAGACAGACTAAAGATTGCGGTCGATCTTTGTCATAACGAATACTTTCTTCATCCCCGATAATGAAAAAGTTGTAGTGGCTAGTTGTACTTTAATTGTATGACTATTGATGATCAGTCAGTTCATGATAGCATCGTTATTGGACCTTCGATGGCAGCTGATCCACCTACACGTCGACCTCGATCATTGAGGCTGAAGAAGTCTAGTGCGAACGCAAAAATTTCATACACCCGACTGGTCACAATAGGGGTAAGAGGGATGCGTAGTCTGTGTATTTTAGTTGACGGCACATAATGGTGATTGGATATGAACTTTGGGTTGATTCAAATTTAGAGGTTCGCATATTTTGGTTTATTTGATGGTTTGTAATGTGTATTTTGGTCTATGTGGTGGTACGTAATATGTATTTTGGTTTACACAATGGTTTGCATATTTTGGTTTATATGGTGGTTTGCAATATGTATTTTACTTTATGTGGTGGTACGTAACATGTATTTTGGTTTATGTGATGGTACGTAATATGTATTTTGATTTACACAGTGATTTGCATATTTTGGTTTATATGGTGGTATGTAATATGTTCTTGAACTGTCATTCTTGAAAAATGAAATATCTAGCATCGAGATTCACAGCTATGTAATGTCGATAATGATATATCGAACGTTAGGAAATCGTTAAAATGTAGAGAAATCTTCTCTTTTGGTCCAAGTGTCGTTCTAGACAACTGTAATGTTAAGTGTCGAGAGTAACAACTATTTAATGTGGACAACAATGTTTCAAATGTCGAGAATGGCATCAAATGTCAAGATAAATACGATCCAACCAATTTTAATGGAGAGTGAAGACAACCAATTGGAGTATTAACTGCAAAAACTATAACAAACAAGTTTATAATTACTATAACAATTAAAATTGGTATGCCAAGCACAAGTACATTCTCAACTATATTGATGTGAAAAAAAGTTATAAAATAGTCACCATAAATGACTTCAACCATATTGGTTGGTGAGATATCTTCTCATGCATTCAACAGACAAGTGTTTCTCCACTATAAAAGGCTGGACTTTACTTGAATATGCACAGATGAGAATTTAATAAATTTATAGCACTAGTTAGTTTTTCCATTGATTATGTCTTCACCAACTCAACATACTCCTTTTATTAATGTTACTATCACTTTCGACCCCCTCGGGTCGTTCGCGGACAACCTAATCATCATAGACTTGGACTCGGATGATGAAAGCAATGTCTTTGTTCGATATGTTCGTCAACTTTCGAACCGCCATCGTAGGGTTTGCCTTCAACCCATTTCTTTTCCGAATCTAATCGAAGAAATTGAACCAATTCAAGTTCATCGTGAAATCTTCCCACTAGAGGTCCAACCGGAAGCACATCATGTGTTGATGGATGAAAATGTTGGAGCAGTTCCCGTCAAAAATGAAGACATGATCATCATAAGCTCCGACGAGGAGTATAACAGTAATATATCCTCTTTGTCCGTGGTAGAGGATATGTAGAAGATGCAATCATCGTAAGTGAAATGTTTACGTACATATACTAGTGCTATAAAATCCATATAGGTGATGGATATTTTTTGGGGTGATCACCATTTTGTATAATAGTTGTCTACGATATGCATTGGAGTTATGACTTCCTTTTGTTGTGATTACTATTTTATCTACTCCAATGACTTAGGAAAACGATTCATTCATGGGTTGCTTTTGTATCAATTATCACATTGTGTTTACAATGATTAAGAAAATTCCAGTGATGAATTAGATATATGATTATTCACTTATATGATGAACGAAATGATATTGTGATGAAATACTCATATAAATATATGTGATTATCATTTCCCTTGTTTTTAGTTATACCCCAAACCTGGACTTTCTTGTTTGTATCCATTACGACATTCTAAAATTAAGTCTTGTTTCTACTTGGTGAAATGCCTATACGAATTTTCCTGTTCGTGCGCTATAAAATTTTGAACGATAAGGATAATATAAGAGAAAAATCACAAAAAAAAGGGATGAATCCGTATAAAGGATTCATAATGTATTACGAACTTAGTTTTAGAATAAGCAATTGCAAATAAGTGCTATGAAGAGAAAATGAAGAAAGAAACAGGAAGAAGTAAAAGTCAAAAATATATTCAACAACATTCAAAATAAGAGATGAACAACTAAGATAGAAAGCAAGTAATAAAAAAAATAAATTCAAAACATTGATAATTCCTAGGCATTTGATGAACGGAATACATAATGTCATTCAAGTATACGCGTCACTTAAAGGTTTCAAATTCTGACATGTTTGCCTGTTATGTCCAGAACCCCACATCGACCGTATTTTCGTGTCAAAGTCGACCTTTTAGCTCTCGGACTGAGGAATAAACCCAATTCGACCAACGGGGTGAAGTACTTCTTTGTACGCAGCTTGCCAACATTCTGTGGTATAGTAAGGGGAGCTTAAATTATACAATGATTTTATTTTTGACCAAGTAGCTCGGGATGCATGTGAACATGGGATTTATCATATCTGAAACTCTCGACATGAACATGTGTTACCTATAAGGTCGACAGTACAAAGTTCGATAATTACACCTATCTCAAAAACGAGGTCGTCCAAATTTCGTACTGGAAAGGTTTCACCGGCGTCGAATGATTTTCTCAATTTATTATCAATTTTTGGTGTCACGATCATATTACATTTGGTGAATGCTCTTTTTCTCTCGTAGAATCATTGTTGCATCAACAACGTAATATTTTCGACCAAACCTTGTAATTGCCCACTTATTGCTCTTTTTCCATTCCGACAAAAACACTATCTGGTTTGAATCATCAACATTTTTCAACTTCGCAAAGAACTAATATCACAATACATTTGTTTCCCCATCGACAACACCCTAAAGAAGAGAATATATTTGTAGGTTAGCATCTTGCGCAGCAGCTACTAGTAGTGTTTCCTTATACTGGCCCTTCAAATGACTTCCATCAACACAAATTACTTGCCTCATGTACTCTCGAAAATCACGTACACTTAGCTCGAACGCTAAGAAGAAGTACAAGAACCTGTTATTCAAGTCGAGTTCAATGTGTGCAATAGTTCTTGGATTTTTCTCGGTTAACAAGTGACAGTATGATGGCGATTTCTGAAAACTTTCTTCGGGTGTACCACGAAGAAATCGAAGTTCCTTCTCTTTAGCCCTCCACCATTTGTTGTAGGTAATCCGTACACTAAACTCACGTTCCATATCCCCAATAATACTAGCAGGAATGTATGATTGGTTTGTATCGTCCAACCTTCGCATTATGTGATGCACAATTATTGCACTTGTTGCGTGAATTTGTGCATTTCGTCGAACGTTTAAATAACATGTGTGCTCAGGTATGTACTTTTGTATCTTAAACATTTTTGAAGTTTTTATCTTAGAAGCTCGCATTAGCCAATGGCATGTAGTATTGACACAACACATAGTAAGAGATCTAAGATTCGACTTTTTAACCTTGAAATGAAACTTCTCTTTCAAAGCCTTAAGTTGAAGCCTTGTGTGTAACCGTTGCTTGCTAAAGAATATCTGATTCTTCATAATGTCCTCTTCATCAATCGACTGAATTGCATTTTGAATAAACAAATTTCCTTCGCTTAAACCTTCATCCGTATTATCAATCGTTCGTGGTTCTTGTAGTTCGCACATACCGACTTCGTCGCGTTCACGCAACGTATCTTCTATTGGTGAGAAAGGGTAAACTCCGACATGCAGTTCGTGCTCTCTAGCATTATATTCATCTACAATTACACACAACACCGCTTCTGTGTGAACAATAAAAAACCATTGCATATCCTCATCGTCGACTACATCAGCATGGGGTATATTCATGTTTGGAATTGTAAATTTCATTTGAATTCTGAACTTCATTCTGTCAACTTTAGCTTCTCGAATAATTTATGTACAAGCTCTTCATATGTAATATCATGTCGAACAACAATTGATGTTGTTCGGTTTCTAACCACTTCCACCCATTGTCCATGTTGACGAATCTACGACCATACGAGACAACAAAGCTCTTAACATCTCCTATAGCTGCATGTCATAAACAAAAATAATGCCAGCCACTAATGAAAATCGAAAACGAAGATGCTACCTGCATGCAATATGTGAAACGTTATACACGAAATTTTCCTAACTTAGTCAAGTTTTTAATATTATTGTCGACATTTGATAGTGTCGAGAATGATAGTATAAATATCATTTTTGACGTTTATAAATGTCTAGAATGACATTTATACTATCATTATCGACATTTCTAAAATGTCGAGAATGACATGACGGGATTCCATGCATTTATCACCTTCTTCAACTTCAACCACCATTTTTGCAAAAAAATTATTCCACCATAAAAGATATTCTAAATACAGAAGTATATTATTTAACTAAATTATTTAAGATGAAAGGTACAACAAATATCTACTCAGTGTTTGGATAATTTCATCCATTGAAGTGAAAAATACCTTATCAAAAATTTGAGATTTGAACATATATAACAACAACTACTAAATACAGCTTATAAAAAAATGAGAGTTCAAAGAAATATACATTCGACCGAGAAATGATGAGAGCCTAATCAACTTCAAATTTTGACGACAGTAAATTTCTTCACATAAAATAAAATGATTTCTTTGGAGTTGGAATCATATACTTGTATGTGTTAATGAAATTTCTATTTCTTCTTAATTTGTTCTAGAATAATTGATCAAAATCTAATTAAAAATGTAGATAAGTTGACTCACCTAGGTAATAGCAACATTATTGTGGCTTCTTATAGAAGTTATTTGCTTTTCTAAAAAATTGTGTCAAATTGATATAAAATTGATTAATCCTTTCACGACGGTAAAGTAGACAATTTGGTATGGAAATTGGACATTTTTACAAGGATTATCAAAATATGACACTTTTCAACTCATACCCCTTAAATTGAACATTCTTGAAAATGCCTCTATTTCTTTAACGAAGTACAAATTATTTTTTTAAATTTTTTTTCGTTGTAAAAATATTCATATTCTAATTGACAAATGCTGGGATGCATTTGTTACCAAAAGAAATTGTTGAAAAAATAATTGCTATTTGGCCAAAGGATATAGAAAAAAGGTGGAAAAAATAAAAAAGAAAAAAATGGAACAAATAAAACCGTAATTACTGAAAAAATTAGAGGACAAGTTAGTCATATCACTCATATGATACCTAACTAAAACCCTGGATCCTTTCCTTGGTGTGTCAGTGTGTCAGTATCCGCCTCACTCACAAGCCCTAAAGCACGCCAAATCCGACCAAATTCAGAGGGGAAAAAAAAGGAGAAATGGGAGTGTTCACGTTCGTGTGCAGGAGTTCAGATGACGAGTGGACGGCTAAGCAGCTGAACGGCGAGCTGGAGTCGTCCGCTGGCTCCAACTTCGAGCTGCAGCGCAAGCTAGTCCAAGCCGCCCTCTCGGTTGACTCCTCCGGTGCCGTCCAGTCCTCTTTCTCTTACGTCACACCTTCCTCCGCCGTTTTCCAGGTTTCTTTGTATATTGAATTATATATATATTTTTTATCTTTACTCGTAACTTAATTATTCGATGAGTGTAGATCTGATTGATATGCGTCATTCCCTCTATTTTGTGTTTGGGTCTAGTGTGGCAAGTATAAGACTTTATTGCGAAGCGAGCAACACTAACGTGTGTACATTTGGCTTCGGAAAGTTCTACCTTTCTATTGCAGGAATTATAATTTACTATTTGTGTTCTTTTCCTTGTTCAACGTGTGTTCAGTTGTGTCATTAAACCCCGAATTCTCATTATTTTATAGTGTGAAAATCTTGTGTTATAGTCGAATTTTCTAGAACTCTTGTTAGGTTCGTCCTAGGGATGCTTGTGTTGCAGTATATAATTGAATCTGTTGCAATGGCACAGGTGATTATTGGTGGTGCTGTTGGTGGTGGTGCATTCATTGGAGGAGGTGGAGCTGCAGCAGCTGCTGCTCCTGCTGCTGGCGATGCAGCTGAGGCACCTGCTGCTGAGGAGAAGAAGGAAGAGAAAGAGGAAAGTGACGATGACATGGGATTCTCTCTCTTTGATTAGTATAATTTTTTCACATTGTTGCCTACTGAATGTTACTACTTGGTTAAGCTGGAATTTTGATTATATGAATTATGGGTTTATAGACACTGCTTGCTTTTATTGGGTATTGAATATCTATGGTAAAAGATTGTTTATGCTTAACTGCATTTTCCCGTAGAATTTACCCCTGTATAAATTTGTGTGGCCATTTATATGCATTTTCCTTTTGCCTTGTATAGGCTCTCAGCCTCCTTTTTCGATTTTTTGTTTTTTTGCTTGGGGGCTGTGAAGAAATATTTCAATCTTTATTGTTAGATAGTTAGCAACAGGTGCTTTCATGTTGAATATTCATCCAAGAAACTGCATATTACATACACAGAACTGTATAATCGGCAGGGAATTTGAGAAGATAGGTATAAAGGGGTTAATGAAAAGGTAACCTATCTAATATCTGATATTTCCTTACAGCCTGCATTTTAGCTGTGCCCTTGATGTCTTCTAAGCTCAGCTTGTCTATTGCTTCGCTCTCGCCTCGATTGGTTCAACCCAAAACTTAACTAGAATCTTGAAAACAATTCAATGTTAGGCAGGTGGGCTATTGAAAATATGAAGCGTGAAGTCATTCCAATGCTTAAGTTGTTGGTTGTTTACTACTAGGGAAGGATGATTGATGCCCTGTTTATTTTGAAAAAATACAGTCTAAAATAGTTTTCTTATATCATTTCAACAATCCATTTTTCAATAAAATAATATTATATGCAAATTTAGAACTTTTACATAATTTTTAATCATACATTTTCTATCAATATACTACTCCAAAATATATTCTTCAAAAATAATGCGACTCAAATACACATTGAATTCTGAATTACACTTTTGCATGATGATGTCCTTGAATATATAGGATGGGGTGTAGAGTCGGTAGCTTGTTACAGCAGGAGAGTTACATAGATGCACTATATTTTTTCAATGCCAAGTAGTTGGGATCTTGAGATATACATTTAGTTCTGGAACAATGCTGCAGGTATAGGATTATTTGATAGAAAAATATTACAAACAATAAATATACACATTGAATTCTGAATTACACTTTTGCATGATGATGTCCTTGAATATATAGGATGGGGTGTAGAGTCGGTAGCTTGTTACAGCAGGAGAGTTACATAGATGCACTATATTTTTTCAATGCCAAGTAGTTGGGATCTTGAGATATACATTTAGTTCTGGAACAATGCTGCAGGTATAGGATTATTTGATAGAAAAATATTACAAACAATACATCTGTAATTCCTGGCAAAACATCAGAGTCAATGTCTTCCGCTTTCATCCGACGAGGCAATTCCCAGTCGAATGAGTAAAGAAGATTGGCGAGTGCAAGCTCCACTGTTACAAGTCCTAGAGACATTCCGGGGCAATTTCTTCTACCAGACCCAAATGGGATCAACCCGAAATCCTGCCCTTTGATATCAACAGCACTGTTTAAGAATCTTTCAGGCCAGAATTCCATTGGATTTTCCCAATACTCAGGATCTCTTGCAATGCCCCAAGCATTGATGTAAACTAAGGTTCTGGGCTGGATTTCATATCGCTGTATAATGCAGCTTTTCATTGTTACTCGTGACTTTATTCTCAGTTCTGAACTGCTTATGGCCACTTTAGGACTGACTGGCTCGAGAAATATTAGTTGCTGTGGTCGAAAATGTGGACGTAACTCTCCATACTGTGTCCATGCCTCCCCTCCCAATCCAGCCTTCTAGATGGCCTTGATGATTTCCATGTTAGCACTGTAGATATCGAGGTTTGATTACAATCTTCTTGAATTCAATCTTTCACATCACGAGCAAGCTAATTATGTGATTACAATGAATATCTCTAACCATTACGAATTTTTTGATTAAAAAGAAAATAATAAAATCTAAATCCAGCTGTGGATTACCAAGTCGATAAATCTTCTCTGATAAGTGAAATTGAAGATTAATATTCAATCTTTATTTTGAATAGAAATATGTAATATACAAGGAAAGTAGTACAATACTGGGAGACATAATTTCTCAATGAGCCTTGCCAACAAACCTACTAGGGTACGCATCAAGTTTTCTATATTTTACATTGTTTTGAAAGCTGAAATCATTCATTCATGAGCATTCAAGTACACAAGTAGTTTCTAGGCACAAGACAAAGTGCGTTTTTCTTGTGTACTGTAATTCCTGGCAAAACATCAGAGTCAATGTCTTCCGCTTTCATCCCACGAGGCAATTCCCAGTCGAATGAGTAAAGAAGATTGGCAAGTGCAAGCTCCACTGTTCCAAGTCCTAGAGACATTCCGGGGCTATTTCTTCTACCGGACCCAATTGGGATCAACCCGAAATCCTGACCTTTGATGTCAACAGCACTATTTAAGAATCTTTCAGGCCAGAATTCCATTGGATTTTCCCAATACCCAGGATCTCTTGCAATGCCCCATGCATTGATGTAAACTAAGGTTCTGGGTTGGATTTCATATCCCTCTATAATGCATGAAATTGTAGATTAATATTCAATCTTTATTTTGAATAAAACTATGTAAATACAAGGAAAGTAGTACAATACTGGGAGACATAATTTCCCAATGAGCCTTGCCAACAAACCTACTAGGGTACGCATCAAGTTTTCTATATTTTACATTGTTTTGAAAGCTGAAATCATTCATTCATGAGCATTCAAGTACCCAAGTAGTTTCTAGGCACAAGACAAAGTGCGTTTTTCTTGTGTACTGTAATTCCTGGCAAAACATCAGAGTCAATGTCTTCCGCTTTCATCCGACGAGGCAATTCCCAGTCGAATGAGTAAAGAAGATTGGCGAGTGCAAGCTCCACTGTTACAAGTCCTAGAGACATTCCGGGGCAATTTCTTCTACCAGACCCAAATGGGATCAACCCGAAATCCTGCCCTTTGATATCAACAGCACTGTTTAAGAATCTTTCAGGCCAGAATTCCATTGGATTTTCCCAATACTCAGGATCTCTTGCAATGCCCCAAGCATTGATGTAAACTAAGGTTCTGGGCTGGATTTCATATCGCTGTATAATGCAGCTTTTCATTGTTACTCGTGACTTTATTCTCAGTTCTGAACTGCTTATGGCCACTTTAGGACTGACTGGCTCGAGAAATATTAGTTGCTGTGGTCGAAAATGTGGACGTAACTCTCCATACTGTGTCCATGCCTCCCCTCCCAATCCAGCCTTCTAGATGGCCTTGATGATTTCCATGTTAGCACTGTAGATATCGAGGTTTGATTACAATCTTCTTGAATTCAATCTTTCACATCACGAGCAAGCTAATTATGTGATTACAATGAATATCTCTAACCATTACGAATTTTTTGATTAAAAAGAAAATAATAAAATCTAAATCCAGCTGTGGATTACCAAGTCGATAAATCTTCTCTGATAAGTGAAATTGAAGATTAATATTCAATCTTTATTTTGAATAGAAATATGTAATATACAAGGAAAGTAGTACAATACTGGGAGACATAATTTCTCAATGAGCCTTGCCAACAAACCTACTAGGGTACGCATCAAGTTTTCTATATTTTACATTGTTTTGAAAGCTGAAATCATTAGTGAGTGAGCAGTCAAGTACACAAGTAGTTTCTAGGCACAATACAAAGTGCATTTTTCTTCTGTACTGTAATTTCTGACAAAACATCAGAGTCAATGTCTTCCGCTTTCATCCCACGAGGCAATTCCCAGTCGAATGAGTAAAGAAGATTGGCAAGTGCAAGCTCCACTGTTCCAAGTCCTAGAGACATTCCGGGGCTATTTCTTCTACCGGACCCAATTGGGATCAACCCGAAATCCTGACCTTTGATGTCAACAGCACTATTTAAGAATCTTTCAGGCCAGAATTCCATTGGATTTTCCCAATACCCAGGATCTCTTGCAATGCCCCATGCATTGATGTAAACTAAGGTTCTGGGTTGGATTTCATATCCCTCTATAATGCAGCTTTTCATTGTTTCTCTTGGCACTAGAGGTGGAGCTGGAGGGTATAATCTAAAACTCTCCTTTCTTACTGCCTTTAGATAGGGAAGTTTCTCCAAATCATCTTTGTCCACTCGGCCTTTATTTCCGACCTGATATCTGATTTCTGCTTGCACGTTCTTCATCGCATTCGGATTCTTTATCAGGCTTGTCATTGCTCAAATTATTGTTGCTGCACTCGTATCCGTTCCTGCAATAAATATATTCTACCAAGCAGCACTAAAAGTCACTATAAGTTAGTTAATCATTTAAACGTCTAAAGATAAACTTAGTCGTCATCATTATCAAAAGTTGATAAATTACCATCAGTACTGCTTTTATATGATCCAGGGTGAGCTCGACAGCACAAGATTGTTGTTCTTTGAGCTGGATCAAGAGATCAAGAATATCCTTATTCGTTGATTTCGACCTACTAGGCTTCAAGTGCTCGTCGATGAGTTTTTGATAGAATGAATCCAAGTTTTGGAACGTCTTCTCGAGTCGAGTTGCCATACCGGAGAGTTTATCCACCCAACTAAATGAAGGTAAATAATCAGAAACAATTAAGCCACCCAGCATCGCGTCAGCTTGATGCGTAAGTTCATGAAACTTCTTAATTTCTGATTCCTGACCATCAATCTTCTTTCCAAAAGCAATTCTATAAATTAAACTGCTCGTGAAAGTCAATACTGTTTCACTTAAGTTAGTAAGATGACCATGATTTGAACGTGCCAAATCTGAGATCCTTGTGATCATACGAAAAACTTCATCTTCCTGAAGAGAGGTAAAAGATTGCACTTGTTTATTGCTTGAGAAATGAAGAACACAGATTTTTCTAATTTCCCTCCAAGATTCACCATAAGGCGCAAAGGCTACATCCAAGCCATTATAGGATAGCTTTGAAAGCTAATAAATTTAGGCCTGCTACTGAAAGTAAGATCATGGGTTTTAAGTACTTCTTTGGCCATTTTTGCTTAAGAAACCACAAGTACTGGAACAGAACCACGCTTCATGGACATAAGAGGACCATATTTCTTTGCAAGTTGCCATAAATATAGATGAGGAGTGGCAGGAGCAAATTGGAGCAGATTTCCAATGAAGGGGATACCTGGAGGACCTGGTGGAACAAGGTTTTTCTTCACCAATCTTTTCTGGGTCAAAATCAGGAAGAATAAAATAACAGGTAGAGACGGTAGTAGGAAGAATAGGATCATTTTAGTCTTGATTCGGATATGGAAAACTAAAAATGAGAATTTCTGAAAATCACAGTGCCCTTAGTCTATATTGGGTTAGGCATGTATGTGAGATTTTTTCTATATATATACATGGAGATTTCTATTTTCCCAAAAAAAAATATAGGATTTTTGTTTTTATTGCTGACTATTAATAGCTTTGCCAGAATTGTATGTGTGATAAGATCGGAGCACCAATAACATATTGGTTTGAGTCTATCCCTAATCAACTACTTTCCTTTTGTTCGAGTTATGGCTATTGTCGCCTGCCCCACTCGCTTATCGAAAAGTCGCTATTTTTTTTTTAATTCAATAAAGGGTTGTAACATTCTAGAAAATTGCAACGCGGCAATATAAAAATCAGTCTTAAAAAAACTTGTTCTCGATAAGAAAATCTCGTACATAAACGAGTAATTATTGTGTAGTCAAGTTTATTTTGAAACGATTAAACGACTAAGAAATCTCTCAAGATACTTTTTTGTCATACTACAGAGGAATATTAATGGAACTAGGTTAGAAGTACCCACACTAGGAATTATTTTCGTATTTATGTGGATAAAGGAGTACAAATTTATGGGCAGACATGCACTAATTAAAGGATACACCTGGTCCTCTATCATTTCTTTATGCACGTTTTATACTGGCTGCTCTGAAGAATTCAGAAAGAATATGCAATTTAGGACTGCAAAAATAAGTTGCCGCTAAATGTGCTTATCTCACCAGAAGTAACCTTTCCATGAGCGATGATGGATTCACAAGTAATCGTTATAATCCACCCGCTTTACAGTAAAGTCCCCATTTATTCCAACTGAATTCTGCGAAATCAAGTTCTTTACTGGAATTAGCCATCTCTAAATACCCGTCAGAGACGAGGATCCCCCAACCAGGGACACTTGCTCCGATACCATTATTGTAAACGAATGGGGGTGAACTCGTCTTTAAAACCAACTTCTGACGGACGGTGTTTAATGTGCTTACAAATCCAGAAGACAAAACTCCCACATGCAACATGGGATTCAAGAGTAATTGCTGCAGCAATACTCTTTTTGCGTATCTGATCGTTCAACATAAATTCGACCTCATGAACGACAACAAAAATTACAGGAAAAAAACAGAAGCTACCTTCTACTTCACAGGTTGTAGTGTATATGGGGAAGTCAGGAATATTAGATAGCCACGCACGAGAATTATTATTATTATTATTATTTTGGAAAAATATTATCATCTGCAATCTGCACACACCAATATATCCACACATTGGAGTTGTGTGGAAGAATAATATATCGTTTATGTATTCTGAACTTTACATGTTAACCTATTAATATACAGATCGCTTCTGAAGATGGAAGCTGAAATGATAGGTCTGAGGCCAATTGGAGCAAGAATGGAAGCTGCGGATGTATGTGATCTGGATCACTAGGATTCTGATGTTTGAATTTCGGACTGCATATAAAATGTAAGAGAAAATTTATCTTGGAGAATAAACATGCACTATCTCTGAACAAAAACAAAAATTGAACTCGGACAAAAAAAGTCGAATGTATCTATCTCCGCATCTCATTTGTCAAGTTTATGATCCCTTAGAAAGTAGGTCAGTTATATTTATTGAAGAAAAAGAGGTCAAAAAGCTGAGGATGTTCTTGAGTTTGAATAGAGATAAAAAGTCTCATACCTAAAAAAAAAAAAAAAAATGCTGACATTATTTACATTGCCTTGTAGTCAAAGACTGGATTAGAGTCAAAAGCACAAAGATGTGCCAAGCAAGTTCCAAGGTGGCATAAATCATAAATGCCTAGAACTGTATAAGATTGAATTGAACACGGTGACATTGACGTTTGGGTACCAATATGACCATGAGTTTTGCTACACGTACACCGGGTGTACATTCCCCTCACATGGGGGATCCCAAGATTTTTTACAAATAGCATTTTCCATATGAACATATTGCCAATCCCATGTTC
This sequence comes from Olea europaea var. sylvestris, assembly GCF_002742605.1. Taxonomy (NCBI): domain Eukaryota; kingdom Viridiplantae; phylum Streptophyta; class Magnoliopsida; order Lamiales; family Oleaceae; genus Olea; species Olea europaea. Next base: position 10,750,962 of record NC_036253.1, on the reverse strand, counting down.
CTTCTGACATTCTCAACCAAAAGATCACAAAGAATCATGACAAAACCCTAAAGCCTTTTTGCAGAAGGCAGTAGCGAGGTAGATGGCTAAAAGCCTTTAACTGATACAATATAAGGTAAGACCAGCTTTCTTCGCATGCTCAATTGCCTAGCATACAGAAACTTATAGTGAGTTTAGGCTGAGATTAGGATAAAAGCACTCCTAGACTTGGTCAACTGATGGTTCAACTTAGTAAGAATGTAAAGAAAGATAGTGGGTTTGTACAGAGGTGAAGATCAAAGAGCACAGAGAGATTCTTTTTTCTTACTGGAAATTGTGTTGGTAGTTCTGTAAGAGCAATTTTAGTGTGTTTTTTTAACATAAAGTTATTGCTGCATAACCAGATGGTGAAAGAGATGCATAGGAATTATTTTAAAACATTGTTAAATTAGGAATTGTGTTTTGGAGTATTATTATGGAGATTTTGGAAATAGTGAATATAAAGAGTCAAATAACAAAAAAATTTAAAATCATCACTTCCCCAATGAACCCCTTTCTATAGCAACTGAATTGCAAAGATCCTTGAGCAAACAAGACATTATATGCTAAAAACGAAACAGTTCAACTTTGATGCTTTTTCAACCAAATCAAGATTGCCAATCCTAGAAAGGAAAACTAATATACGGGAAAAGACGAGATGTTTTGTGGAATGTATATTCATCTGTTCACTTCTACATTGACCAGGAATACCAGCGACCGAGATTATTAGGCTGCTTCTAAAACCAGACCTCTGACTTGTCCCCTTTTCGTGTCCAGTGGTGGGAGTAACTATATTCACCAATCATCGTATAACACGGTCGAGAGAGAGGATCTTGACCATATTTGGGTCAGTAAATAAGTTCTCAAAAACAATTCAATTTGAAACATTTATAAGCTTCTAAATCTTTTAAACTTGGCCCATTAAGCTAATTAGGGAAAACACAAAAGAAAAGTACCAAACTGTGAAAGAAATAGAAAGCAAGTAAAAGAAAGTACGTGCCTTGTTCTCACAGATTTGCCATATGTATATTTCTTTAAAGCAGTAAGATGATTTCTTATTAAACCAACACTTCCCTCTGAATCTAGAAAAATAGTTTATATCTCAAGATTTTATAAGGTACAAGGAGGTTGAACAAAATGACGTACTGTAGAATTTCTGTATGAAAACAATAGCATCCTATCTGTACTATCTGTAAAGTTAAACCACTAATTAATTTTGAAGAATAATTATTAGACCATTTATCCTCTATGGTATCGTTAATGGAAAAAATATCAATAAGATTATCATAATAGAAATGATTGTGATGAGATGGTTTTATCCATGCTATAATGGATATAAATAAAAATGAAATATATGCATTAACAAGTTAACGTGGCACCAACCAAGGATAAATGTAGGGAATAACTTTGATTGTTGGTGTTAGTTTGATGCCCTTTTTTCGAGTAGGATTCTGTAAAATCAAGTTATGAATTGACGTTCGTTTATTTACGTGTTATAATTTGAAGCTATTATTTGAGGTTTCATGATCATATATGATGTCACAAATTGTATACTTGATGGTTCGAGTATAGTAAGACACAATTTATGATATGATCAAAATATGCCGTTCACAATCAGTACGTAAAGTTGGACACTTTATGTTGATAAGATTGCATTGTTCTTATTAATATTTTTCTAGATTTTGGAATAAGAACAATAATATACTTCGATACACATTGAACAGGACTGCGTAGATAACTTATTTGTGATTGCTTGAAATGAGATTCTACTTGATTATCAAAAAGTCACCTAAATTTCAAGTGAGTAATGTACCTTTGATTGCTAGTTCAAGTTCTTTGAAGTACTAATGAGTGAATTCTTAAATAAAAGATTGATCTTGGTATTTTGGGAATCGAACCGAAACAATTAGAGATCATATACTTGCGATAGTGGAATTCATCAATCAGTGAGATGAGACGATCATCACTCAAAGATATATTCGATAGGCAAATTGAACCGGAACTTAGTAGTCCAATGATGAGATCGTTGAACTTTATGTTTTGATTTGATCACAATAAATTTGAGGTATGAAAATGGAACTTAAAGGGTAATACATATTGAAGGGCAAAATGGTCATTTTGTCAATTTCAACATATTGATGGATAAATGGGGGTTGACTTGTGAAACGATAATAAGAGAATATTGTTATTGGATCATAATTTACTTCTATAAATATCACTCGACTCGAGAGTGCAATCTCGATTTTTTAATGGAACAAGTCGAGATTAATAGGTGTATCTCGATGGGTCAAGAATTCACCCAATTAGATACATCTATTGGAGCTTGAGTCATGTGAGTCCAATTATATCCCTCTTTTGGCTCCAATAAAGGAGTGAAACTTAATTGGTCCACTACAATAAAGTCCAAGAAAATTTGTGCAATTTTGAAACCTTAATTGAGTATTATAAATATACCCCTTATGGGCACATTTTCATATGCTTAGGGTTAGCCATTTTTTCATTTTCCAAAAAGAGGAAGGCACCTAAAGGAGAACAAGGGAGAAGATCTAAGGGAGAAAGTATTTGGCTAGGCCATTAAAAGGTCTTTTAAGGTTATCATCTTCCCTTTTTTTATGTATGATGATTTAGAACATCCAATGATCTCAAGGTTTTTTATATGGGTTTAATATTCAAAGGAAAATTAATTTCCTATTGTTATGATTAAATCCAATAACAAACAGTTGGGTAATAGCATGTATAGAAGCTCTCATTTACAAGCACACCTTTGTCCTAATAGAACAGTTTACAAGAATAGGATAACAAAAAAGCTAACAGTTGCAAACAATTTGATTTAACCAGGTCTTTCGACAATTATGCAATGGTTTAAACAAAGTGTCTAAAAAGGATTCATGAAGTAAGCCTCAAACATATTGATAATACAGCATAGCTTGTTATCATGTGAGCAATGAACCACAACCAAATGAATTCTTCTAGGGGAAAGAAGTGGGATGATCTATAGATACACAAGGTGCTCAAGTAAAAAGAAGTTATACTAGAAGCATATAAAATACTAACTCTTCCTAAATACACCCAATACACACGAAAAGATACACAGGTGCGTAGACGAAAAGCTACAAAGGTGCATAGACTAACACAACACTTCTTCTAACCCTTGAATTAGTTAAAACTAAGACTGGGCTAATACACCACTTCTTCTGACCATTTTTATGCTGATAACGCGCGAGATATTTACTGCTTCTCTAAACAAATAATTTACTAAACAGATTTAAAAAATTCGATCTAAAACAAGTAGGCATTTTTTTTTCCAGTTTCTCAAATTATATGGAGACTAAGCCCCCATTTGGTCCCCATTATTTGGGTTTATAATGGGAAGAATAATATTTTTTTAAAAAATGGAAAATTGTAAAAGAATGAAAATTTTTTAATTTTTGTGTAACATTATTTCATTGAAGATTGTGTGGATGAAAATAGGAGAAAAAATTTAAATTAAATTGAAGAGTTTTAAGGGGGCAAACGGGGCATAAAATAAATAACCTCCACCAACTTAGCCAAGTACATCCACCTAATAAGTACTTTCCACTATGTATCCTAGGTTTTCCTGACTTCCAGTTGGAGAATTGAGTTCCTCAATTTAGCCTTTGTTTGACCACCCCTCCTTATTTTATAAAAATATATTTTTCAACAGTAATCTTACCTCATTTTAACTACCCATTTTTCGATAAAATAACGTTACATGCAAACTCAAACCTACCTTTATTTTTTAACCACACATTCTCTATCATAACATTATTTCGAAATGCATTTTTATTTGTTGAAAAAATGGGGCTCAAACAACCTCTTAATATAGGTATATCAATCAAAACCTCTTTGTCAATAAATCTAATCATAGTGGAACTAATGCTACAAACTATTGCAATATGGTTGTTCAAAATTAAAATGGATGAAGGATGAATTGAGAAAAAGAAGGAAGAATTTGCCCTAAAATGATCTATACGACCGCACAAGCCATTTTGGCTTGTGGTCGCATATGGGTTTGCCGAAAAATTTGACGCAACAAATGCTATAACTATACAACCGCATAGTTATAGCCTAAGTGGTCGCATAGTTGAAAAATATGACCATTGGTTGGAATTTTTTCAAATTTCTGGTGGTCGTGAATCCATGCACCTGATTGTTTGAGTTGGAATCACTTCATGTAGGAATGATTGAAATCTATAAATATATGTTGTGTTCATCCCAAAAACACATGAAAAAACTTACTCTTTACTATTTTGTCCCTCTACATAATCTGATTCTTCTTTTTTCACTTGTTCATTTGAATATCGCTTTTGATTTTCGTGTTTTCATTAAGGCTTGATCAATTCTACAAATATTTATCAATTTTAATCCTTAAAAGCATTATGAAGGAGGCAAATATCGTTTGAGGACAATGATATATTTTTCATGTTCAAGCCTACTTTGATATATATATATTCATCTTCTTCTTCTTAAATTTGTCTTCCATTGTTGTATTTTTCTTAATATTCTCAAATGATATTTGTCATTTTACTACGATGGAGACGAAATCTACGCTCTCTACAATCAAAATGATGAATCAAGATTTAGTGCGTTTGGATAGATTTCATGGATCAAATTTCACGAGATGGCAGGACAATCTCAAATTCGTTCTAACGGCGTTAAAGATCTTCTACGAGCTTGATTCAAATTTGAGCTAATTTTCGATGCAACAGACAAAGACACTGATGAAGTTCGTGCAGAAAGAAATAAACGGGAAGAGGACGGATTAATATGTCGTGGTCACATCCTAAATGCGTTATCGGATCAATTCTATGATCTCTACACCAACACTACATCAATAAAAGATATCTTGTACGCACTTGAAAGCAAATATAAGGCTAAAGAGGAAGGTATAAAAAAAATTTTAATTTCTAAATATTTTGATTTCAAGTTTCTAGATAATATTTCCTTATTACCTCAAGTGCATGAGTTGCAAATAATTGTAAACAAATTGAAAGCGGTGAAGATCGAATTCCCGAATATTCCAAGTGGGAGCAATTATTGCTAAACCTTTTGATTTGGAGTTGAAATTCATTTTTGAATAGTGTGGATAAATTCCCATTTCCTCCCTCAAAAGAAGAGTTATTTAAAAGAACTTGAAAAATCATCACCGGGAAACCGAAACTTAGGGAGAAAGAAAGATGTAAAAGATGAAGAGCATGAAATAGATTAAAAGAATCGGGCCACGGGTTGTCCTTATTACACGGTGAGATGTCATCTCTAACTCACAACTCTTTTACAGATTTCGTATGAATGGAAACAAAAAGCTGATTATCCCTCATAGGAAGAGAAGAGTGATTTTGACCATTTGGATTTGGTCTCAAGGTGCATCCAAGTTTTCGAAGTGGAAGAACGCACCACCACTTCGTGGTTTTGGACCAAATATCAGAAGCATTTTTGCATTCGAATTGAACTTCTATTTTTTCTCTATTAATCTTGTGTAAATTCATTATATTAATTCTGTAATGATTTAATAAGTCAAACGATCAATGAAACCTAAAGATTACAAGAGCAACTGTGACGATCCGAATCCTTAACGATTCGACTGCCACTAAATCATAAACTAAAACTAATTTAAAAAATATTCAACTCAATCATATAAATTATTAAAACATTTACCAAAATTGAAATAATGTAACGAGTTTAATAAACATTTACACATGCTCAAGTTTAATGTTTTTTTTTCCCTATTGCTCAAAATGAAAAAAGAAATTCCAAAATCGAAATAATATTTAAATATTTTCTGGTAAGGGTAGACAAGAAATAATTAATCAATTTTTGGCATACTCTTAATAAGGTTATCTTTCAAGGTACAAATCCGATAAATAATGTGGTTTTAGAGCTCAAACGAACTACTCTCAAAAGCATAATAAAATTTTAAGATTATTGTTCTTAAATGAGTCGCCATTCTTGATGATATATTAAGGGTAAATCTTATCTGTTGATATATTAAGGGTAAATCTTATATGTTCTCAAATGTAAAAAAATTAATCGACTTAAAAGCTTTTATTTAACTCTCTTAACAAGGTTGATTGAAGCTCAATACTCTTTCATTTGATTCGAGTTATCTTTCAAATGATCAATAGGCATACTTCTTGCCTTTTCATCGAATTTTCCATGTTCAATTCCACTCAATTTACAATATATATTGTGGGCTCACTTAAATTTTCTCAATTGATTGACGTCCATAATTTTGTTTCAAAGTCTTTTTGACTTAAAAATTTCAAAGCCTTCATTCTAGAAAGCAACTTTTTGGCCTCCCCCTTTTGGCATTTCGGCTTGACCCAGCAGTAATAAGAACAGTGTAATATATATTGATCATATTATTTTATGGGGCATTTTTGCAGTGTGCTGTATGGAATCTTAAGGAATTACACGGTTTTGAATGTTTAATATTGTGTCTATCTAAAACACATTAATGTCATATCCATGGTTTTTGTGTTAATATTTTCACATTGAGACTACAATATATTATTTGTCAATGAATAAATTATTAAGTTGTGGAATCTAATTTATTGTCTAGCTTAATTGTTAATTTATGGAGTCCTCGGACCAATAATTTCGGGTTTGTACAATTTTTTCTTGTAAATCTTTTTTTTTTAATCGTAGTGAAATAATGAAGTAGTGGAAGAGGACGTAGTCTCATATTAAGGTGAATCTTTATAATTATTGCATGTTCTTGCGTGTTTATTTTTCTTTCTGTAAATTGATTATTGTCGGTGGAATAAAATTGGTGTCATACTATATGAAATCATATCCTTAACATTTTTGTAAGATGATGCTTCATTTTAAAATATTAATCTTTGAATTTGGCTTAGTTACTCATCCAAATTTTAAATCGATTGAATTGTTCGTTTGAACTTTTTCAACTTTGATACGTGGAACCTTTGAAAGGCCAATATGAGTAGGAGTAAAAGAGAAGACACACATGAATGAAATAAATGCCATGGAACCATGTTCTTCCAATCCCTCGAGCCTATTATATATCGACAATATTAATTCAAATGTTGACCAATCTACTTCTTTTCTTGGATTCCTTTCTCATATATTCTATTCCCATTATTGTTTTAGAATTCAACCATTAGACCACCTCTTTGCTTGTCAACTCTTTGGCAAGCTTTGGTTGTTTCCGAGGACATGAGAATCTTAATGATTTTGTGTGGCTGCTAACTCTGTGCATACAAGGCATGCCCTACGATTTTCGGCCTCTATTTCATCGAACGACTTAAACTACTATATGCTTTTCTAAATAAGTCTAACTAGTTTAGAATTTTTGTAAAAGGAAGTCTTTGTTTGCTGCGATAAAATGTTGATAAGCTTGACCTTTTAGATGAAATAAGTGAGCAGATTGGGTGTGACAGAATATTTCGGGGGCCACTCATGCACTAATAAATTAATCATCCTTTACACTCTCCATTCTTTTGTGCCTATATAAACACAAGACAATGCTCAGTTGAATGTAGAATTAGACAAGCCTTCTTGAGAGTTTTGCATGAAGAGGTAGAGAGTAAATTGCAGCCAAGGATGACTTGCCGAAAAATGGCAACTACTGTTTGAAAGGTCCGGCAAGTTGTTCTCGGCTATGATTTGCTCTCTTCTTCTCATGCATACTCAATAGATTTCTCTCGGTTCATCGGCATTTGAGGCATGCATTTTCACGTACACGGCCACAATATAATTAGAGCTTGTGGGCACCCCAATCTTGGGATGGTTCGCCATGTTCCTCAGCTCTTTTGGTTTGGTATATATATTTAAATCTCGACACCTTTGATCCATACAGATAGATAGATAGATGCAAGTCATGTATATAGATAGATAACGCATATACTTATCCTGGGTAGCTGTAATTTAGGCAGCTATACTGACACATGACACCCATAATCTTAGATGAATCCCTCCCAATTGAAAAGGAAACTATTGATTCTCTCCCGAATGACACCCATTTTCAGTTTGTAGACCAAGGAAAGGGTCGTGTATCGGTCTTAAACCGCAGGTAAAAACTGGTTGCAGATGAGGTTCTGCCATGTGTATCTCCTCCATATTATCAAGGCTAGCCAGTTGATTGTTTGATGGATTTTGCCACTTTCACATAAAAATTTTAACAAATGCAATAACATAATCCCAATTGGCAATAGACGATTTGATGGGACGTTGACCGTGTTTAAAATAACCCAATGATGGAATGCCATGTGGCATTATGTCAATAATTATGTCGAACATTATATTACTGTAGCATAATTGTTGTTTGATCATAGACGTGTGAAGATTTACTTTAGGAATAGCATCTTAGATTTGAAGCTGTTTGGTGGCATTTGTTAAAAGGTAAAATCTCGTATTAATCAGTTAAGTATAAAAAATAAATAAATAAATAAATAAACTAACTTCTTTTATTAAGTTGACATTTTAAAATAGATCGGGCACATTAAGTTCAAATGATCAACAACTTCATGTTTAGAAATTGAATTTCATGATTGGTGAAACTTCAAATTTTAAAGTATGTTTTAGATCAATTAAGAATGGTGTAAGAAGTATAAATATGTATGAAATAAGCAATGGAGCCTTTCATTAAAGCAACATTAATATTTTAACATGATTTCTAAGGAATGCAGAATAATGTGTTATAATGTAGGACTTATATTAAACCTTGTTCGATTTAGTTAAAAATTTTCAATTAAAATTTAATCAAAATTAACAATTAATTTTAACCATAGATTTTATGGGACCCACAATTTTTCAATCATATATTTCATTAACTTTTTATCAATTCTACTAAAAAAAATTATTTTTATCTAAACAAACAAGGCTAAAATTATATTTGCGTGGAAAATCCCCCAAGTATAGGGATACAGTGAATTGCAAAAAAAAAAATTTTGTTTTGTCATCTGTCAATAAATCTGTCCCATGTGAAATTCAGTAAAATTTCTGTGAAAATTCCCCTATATATGTTACATAACTCTTTGCATTGTAGAAGAGAGATACCTTTGTATTGTGGTGTTTCTCAATTCTCTATACGTGGAGGTCCGTGTCAAATCCATGGGCTCCCATATTTCAACGTTAATTATAGTTAGCATGTTTCGCTAAACTTAAAAATGTAAAAACATTTATTCGAAAGTAAAAGATTAAGTTTTTAAGCTAAAATTCATAAAAAATACTTTAATAGTATTTAGCGTTAAAAAAAAAAAAAGAAAAGAATTGTTCTACAAGTACAAGAAAAAAAACAAACAAAATCTGTCCTTTTTTATGCTTTTATCGTAAAAATAACTTGCTTAGGTGAACATGCTTACATATTCTATAAGAGAGTCTAGATGAATAAATTGGATTAGACCAAAACGTTTTTGGGTGAGTTAGGCCAGATACAACTGGGGATGCAAACGAGCCGAGTTGGCTCGCAAGTCGAAACTCTTGGCTTGAGCATGAGACTCAAGCTCTATTATTTCGAGTCGAGACGAGCTGAGCAAAAGCTTGATCCAAAAGTTTAGACTCAGCTCAGGACCTTATCGAGACCAGTCAGCTCATTTTTTTAAGGCAACATGGTTGCCTCCTCGCTACCTATTTAAAGGTGGTCGGGACAACTGCCTTAACAGGCAGCTACACAATTGCCTTTTTATGAGGGCAGTCGTAGTTTCAAACACCGGACCATTTTTGGCTCGTGGTTGTTTGGCTCATCACGGACCAAAATGGCTCGTGATACGAGTTGGCTCGAGCTCAAATCGCCTATAAAAATAAGGCTTGGCTCGAGCCTCATCTCTCTTCCTTTGAGCAACGAGCCGGGCCAGGTTGAGCTTTTCCCAAGTCGAGCAACGAGCCGTCGAGCCGACAAATCAAATTGATATCCCTAGGCACAATGTACACTTTCCTGTAGAATTGGATTGGCAATTTGTTCAGCACGGTGTGAGATTTGACAGGGGTGTTAACTGTTAAGGACCGACATAGATACAATGCTCAACTCCCTTTATAATCCATATTAACTTTTCTTTAAACATAAAAAAAAAAAAAATTAAAAAAATTAAAAGAATAAAGAAAACAAAACAAAAAGACTCCCGTGGGAAAATCGACACATGATGGGCTTGAGCTCTAACATATCCCTACATTGGCTAAACAAGATTGTGATATTTTTCATATACATATCATGTGTGTCTGTGTGTGAATTGAGTAATTTAGGGATTTTACGTAAAAAAAAAAAAACATTAGAAATTTGTTTAAAAAATATAATAATAAATTAAATGATGCAAATGATCACCGAAAAAGATACCATCGATGATCGCCGACAACTTTTCTTAGATGAATTTGATGGGAATCAACTTTGGTTGATAATTCATTTTCGAAATGAATAACCAATAGTTTGACACCAATATTATTGATAATCACATACACACCAACTATCGAAGATAATATGTCGTTATAGTCATCAATGGTCACCAAAGGCGCTTCGTCGTTGATCGTAGACAAAAAGGACAAACAGTCAATTATTATTCCCAACCTCTTTCAAATATGAATGTATCTGATTCATAAGGGAAGAACTTGCATCAATATCTCAACCTCAACTCAACATGTGTTTAATTCACACTCCATATTTTGAGAAATAAATGTCAAATAAGCTAATTTTCAAATTGTTAATTCATTATCAATGAAAAAAAAATTGACATTAATTTTTCATATTTCTAGTAATTTATTTAAATACAAAATTTCCATCAATATCTGAAAATAAGTGTTTTAATTATTGCAGAAGAAAAAAAAATGATTCAAAGATTGCAATGGCAAAGCTATTTGGAAATTAATTTTATAAAATTTGGAGGGTTTTCCTAAAGTTGGTGACCGCCTTTTTTGTTTAGGGATTGATCCGACTCTGAGTGAATTAAAAAAAATAATATTAGATATATCTTGTGTGTATGTATATCGTGTTGAGTAACAAATAAATGCTTATCTAATCACACTTATTTAGGCCATGTTTGGTTCCATTTTAATGTAATTTTGGGAGAAAATGTATTTTGAAATAATAATTTTTTAGAGAATGTGTAGTTAAAATATTAAAAAATAAAAATAAAATTTGTTTATGGGTAATATTATTTTATGGAATAATGTGTAATTGAAAATAAATTTTGAAAAAATAAAGCCCAAACTTGAGCTTAATAGAAAATATTTTTGCGTTCATTGATATCTTTTATGGTATATTTCATGTCTCTGTTTATTTAATTAATGTTATATTTCTAAAAGAGCTTAGTCATGATTTTTAGAATCCATTTAACAAGATTTCTACATTTTGAAAAAAAAGTATTATAAGAAGTTATTATGAACGGTTTTCTCTAAGAGCTTTTCTAACGAGTCAAAATATTTTTTGAAAATTATCTAAATAGAAATAAATGCAACGTTTTAGTCTTGCAGATAACTTTTGACTTTTCAAAATATATACTGTCAAACGTGGCCCCAGCCTTTGCACATATGTTCTCCCACCGAACCCTTGAAATTGAATAATATTATATGAGTCAAATTTAGTTGTTTATATTTTCCTATTAAAATCGGAGCACAAGTAAAGGTGGACAAAATGAACAAACGAAATCAGAATTGAACCAAATCAAGAGATTCGATCCAATTCTACAAAAAAATTAGTGATTTTGATTCTTAGAACCAAGAGCTATTTGGTTATGGTTTAGTTCCAATTTAAAACCTTAACTAAGAATCAAACTATATATATAATTTGAATACGATAATCAGTGATTCATTCTTCTATATTAGTAAACCATTGTCATTAGACAATATTTTGTAAGATGGAACTTAATTTTTGTGTATTTAAATTATGATTATATTTTGTTTGCTTGTTTGGACTTCTGTAAATAAATTTTATTACATACATGAACATCAGAACATGAATAATGAAATGTATTCTTGAATGCAAAATTCTAATTAACTTATAATCAGAATTAATAACACTAAAATGCATAAATGAAGATGAATATTAATTAAATGAATGTGAATGTGAATATTAATTAGTTGAGAATTAATAACAAAAAATTCATACATGATCAGAAATTTTGTAGTATTTATTACATTACAATTGAGTTTTGTGTGTTGAAAGCACACAAGTAAAATGGATATGTCAAATGTACATTGATGGTGACTAGATAGTTGGCAAAATAAATCATGATAGTATTGTCCAAATGGTTAAATAAATTAAACACATATTAAAAAAATGAGAAATAAGGTATTATTGAAATAATTGAATTATAGTAGTGTTAGAATTGTCAAAAATTAATTCTCACTTGATATGAGAGTATAAATGTAAATCAAAACAATATAAATTAAGAATTTCCAACAGATTTGTACCATAAGCTTAAAAGCTTGCACTTCTCCTCATTGACTATAGGTTCAACCGAAAATAGCTCCGGAGGATGAATGGCTTTATATTTTTAAGAATAAAACTATTTAGCCAGATTGAAATACGAGTGAAAAGACAGACGGATGTGTCAAAAAATGATTAGGTGTTTTGTTTTAATTTTTCAAATTGTCCAATCCGAATTTGAGTTTGGATTTTAACTTGGATGTGTAGCATGATTGTATTTTTAAACCTCTATTAATTATTTTGGAATAAAAAAAAATATCAGTTTGGCGAATAGTAAATAATTTATAAGTTAACAATTTATTAATTTATCCATTAATCAATAGTTATTAATTTACCAAGATATTCCTTTTTGTACATTGTATTTAGTTCCCCATTTCATAAAATGACAAGTCCATGTATTTCTTTAATCAAGTAAAATTCACAGCTCTACTTATGGTTGGTTAACTTAAATTAATAGATGGATTTATACGCATGCAAGCGAGTAAATTGATGGTACATAGATTGAATATATAGTTGATTACGAAAGTTTTCTGCGAAAGGGAAAAAAAAAGTTGATATAATTATGTAAAAAGGACAAAGTATGCAAATAGTGTTGGGCATGATTGGTAAGTAATGCCCAAATCCCCTAGGCTATGATGAAAAATCGAGGCCCGTTTTAACTTCATAGGCTATAAGCCCAGGATTGAAGAATTAAATCCACACCACAATTGAAGTAGCCCAATTATGTTGGGTATTTAGAGGTAATCAGCCCATTGGGTTGGATGCCCAATACCCAACTTGGAGGGAATTTGAAATTCACATGAAAAGATGGATAAATATTATCGTTATCTTTATCAAACCAATTTTATCTCATTTTGTTGGATGAGCTCTATCTTTCAGTTTGGATATAATCTTGCAGTTTTTATTCAATCTAATCTTGAAGATTCCTGTGAAATTCATTCACTCCTATAAGCCTATAAATATGAGACTCTTCCCTTCCATTAAACACACCAAAAACGAGAGCCAAAAACAAGAGGAAGAAAAACTTCCCTACTTAGTGCAAATTAATCTTCTCTTGCCTTTTCTTTGTGAATCTGTCTATGTGACTGATAATGGCCTTCAAATTGGAGATACTTTTGTGGTGTGGATCAAGTTTCTAAGCCGAATCATAAAGGGGAAAACCGTTCCTTTTATTTTAGATTTTGGTCTTGATTTTCTTCAATTTACTTTGCAAATCCTTACACTAATCAATTGTTTTGGTTAATTTGTAGGTGGGTTTGCTTCTCAATTGGTATCAGAGCTTGGTGGTGGTGAAAATCCGGCCAAAAACTGACAAGAAACCGGCAGAAAAGCAAAAAAAAACGAACTGCCCAGTTTTTGCACTAAAAACCGAACCTGCAAACGCGTTTTCCCGTCAATCCAGAAGTCCATTGGTGAAATGGAGACCGGGGTTGAGACGTGCAGGTGAAGGCGGTGCTGGGTGTTCGGCGCGTGATTTCGACGGCGGCGCGTGGCGACGGCGCGTGGAGATTCCGGTGACGACGCGTGGAGGCTATTTCGGCGAAACTGTCTTCAGGCAGTTTGTTCCTCTCGTCATTTCTAACATTTTTTGTGTTGGAAGTTTTCTGTTTCAGGTTACGTAGAAAAAGTTGGACGATTTTGCCCTTGGTGAATTAACGGTCGAAATTGCCATATATTTACTGAATTACTTTAAGCCAAAAAAAAAATTGCGGCCTAAAGTATTAAATTCGCATCTCTCGTAATTTACGGACTCAGACAAGTCCGCTCTAGTAAATTGGCCGAAACTCTACATTATCGCACTAGTAGATCATCGTGTGGGGTGATCATTAGGATTGGGGGTTGTCATTGCTAGGCAACCATTGCTTGTTCATAGAACCTAGGATTACTTGCCATTATTTGTTTAATTTTCATTAGATTAATTTGTTGAACGTTGTTGCGTTATCTCGTATTATTTTAGACTTGTACCCGGACTCCTATTCTAGTTCTTCCCTTGATGTGAGAACTCGATTCTCACGAAACCCTGGGGTTCTAGAATAGTGCATTATTGTGAAACCATAGGAATCTTGTTACTCCGTGTAATCTGTGTGACCTGTGACTTTTACATATCTGAATTTGTGTTTTGTGCATTTTTTGGTAAAATGTCTACACATCACTTTGAGTTGGGTGTCTTTAATGGTAAAGGAGATTTTTCAATTTGGCAACAAAAAATGAAAGGTATTCTTGTTCAACAAAAAATTTCTAAAGCTATTGATGACTCTTATTCTGCAAACTTGACTAATGAAGAAAAAGAAAATATGGATGAATTGGTATACGCTTCTATAATATTACACCTGTCTGATGCGGTATTAAGAAAAGTTGGTAAATTAAAATCAGCTCAAAAACTTTGGGAAAAATTGGAGGAACTTTATGTGTCTAAGTCAACTCCAAACAAACTTTTTCTACTTGAAAGCTTTTTTAGCTTCAAAATCAATTCTTCAAAAGATTTTGATGATAATTTGGATATCTTTAATAAACTCGTACAAGATATTACTAACTGTGGTGAAAAAGTATCTGAGGAATATAAAACAATAATTTTGTTAAATGCTATCCCTGAAACTTATAGAGATGTTAAAAATGCTATTAAATATGAGAGAGATACTTTGACAACTGAAATTGTCATAGACTCGTTAAGAAGTAAAGAAATGGAAATGCGAGCTGAGAGAGTCGAGAGAAGAAGTGGTGAGATACATATTATGAGAGGTAGGTCTCAGTCAAGAACCCTTGATGACCAAAGTGGATAATAAAAAGAAAAGTAGAAGTTTATCTAGGTCAAGAAATAAAACTAAAGGTAGAAAATGTTATGGTTGTGGTAAAACTGGACACTTCATTAAAGATTGTTATGTTGAGAAAAACAAACAAAAGGAAAGGGTTCACGATGAGGCAAATGTTATTACTTCCTCTGATGAATTTTGTGAAGTATATGTGCTATTAAACTCTGAACCTACTGAAGTAAATTTGACTGTGAAATCATAATTAAATGAATGGATACTTGATTCTGGTGCATCATTTCATGTTTCAGCAAATAAAGACTGGTTTGAAAATATGCAAGAATCTGTAAGTGGTCATGTCATTTTATGCAATAATCATGCATATAAAATTGCTGGCATTGGTGATATCACGTTAAAATTTGACACTGGTTATGTGCTTAAATTACATGGAGTTAGATATATTCCTGAAATGGCTAAGAATCTTATTTCAGTTGGAGCATTAGAAACTGATGGTTTTACTAGTAAAATTGGAAACAATATGCTTAAAATGATTAAGGGTGCTCTTGTCACATGTAAAGGTACTAAAAAAACAGTATTTATGTGACCACTGCTGAAATTGTTAAAAAATCAATTTCTTCTATAAATTTGACCAACACTGATGACACACACAAGTGGCATAATAGATTAGCTCACATAAGTATTAAAGGACTTAAACTGCTAAATGATAAAGGTGTATTTGGAAAAGACTGTGTGTCTAATATGTTTTTCTGTGATCACTGTGTACTTGGTAAACATCGTAGGTCATCTTTTTCATATAGTATGCATAAAACTACTAAAGTCTTGGAATATATTCATACTGATTTATGGGGGCCTGCTACTAATCCTACAATGGGTGGTAATAGATATTTTATGTTCATAATTGATGATTACTCTCGTAGGGTGTGGGTGTATCTGTTAAAAGATAAAACTGAAACCTTTAAATTTTTCAAAATATGGAAATTGCAAGTTGAAACTCAAACTGGCAAAAAGATAAAATATCTAAGAACTGATAACGGCCTAAAGTTCTGTAATAATGATTTTGATGATTTGTGTAAAAAGTGTGGAATTACTAGACATAAAACTGTTCCTTATACACCTCAACAAAATGGGGTGGCTGAACGTATGAATCGTACTTTACTTGACAAAGTTAGATGTATGATGTTGAGTTCTGGAATTCCTAAATCTTTTTGGGGTGAAGCTGTTATCACTGCATGTTATCTAATTAATTTGACACCTTCTACTGCATTAAATGGTGATACTCCACATGAAAAATGGTATGGTAAATGTGCTGACTATACTATGTTAAAAACTTTTGGCTGTGCTGTTTTCTCTCATCAAAATGAGGGAAAACTAGAACCTAGAGCTAGGAAATGTGTTTTCTTAGGATATCCTGAAGGAGTTAAAGGGTATAGGCTTTGGGATAGAAGTCAAAATGGAGTTAAGATTATCATAAGTCGTGATGTTACATTTAATGAGTCTGAAATGCCATGTCTAAAATCAGAAAATGACATCTTGAGAGAAAAACAACAAGAAAACATTAGTAACAAATCTCAAGTAAATTTAAGGTCCTTAAGTGTTCAAACCCCCACTACCTCAATCGAGGTGGAGCATCAAAATCCTGAACTAGAAGATAATCAGAGTGAAAATATTGAGAGAAATGAAGTTATAGAGGAATATCAAGGAAAGCAAAACCCTTTATCTGATTACCAGTTAGCTAGAGACAGAGTTAGAAGAACACATAGAGTGCCTCAAAGATTAGAGTCTAATTTTGAGCTTGCTTATGCTAGTTATGAAGAACTAGTTGATAGGGAACCAAACACGTATGAAGAAGCCTTAAGGAGTGAACAATCTGAGGATTGGGTGAAAGCGATGAAAGAAGAAATAAATTCCCTCGATAAAAATCAAACATGGGAATTAGTCCCAAGACCTAAAAACAAGTTAACAATTGGGTGTAAATGGGTTTTTAGAATTAAGGAGGGAATTACCAAAGAAGAGGGTTTAAAGTTTAAGGCTAGACTTGTGGCCAAAGGTTACACACAAAAGGAAGGGGTAGATTATAATGAGATCTTTTCTCCAATTGTTAAGTATACCACAATTAGGACTATGCTTGCATTAGTAGCACATTTCAATTGGGAACTTGAACAACTTGATGTTAAAACTGTTTTTTTACATGGAGAACTTGATGAAAAGATTTTTATGGATCAACCTAAAGGTTTTGAAAATAAACAAAAATCTGATCATGTGTGTTTTCTTAAACGCTCTTTGTATGGTTTAAAACAATCTCCTAGACAATGGTACAAACGTTTTGATTCGTTTGTTAAAACAATTGGTTTTAAAAGGAGTGAATTTGATCATTGCTTGTACTATCAAGGTAATGCAAACAATAATGACTGTGTGTTTTTGTTGCTATACGTGAATGATATGCTTTTGATTGGTCCCAACTTGAAGTTGGTAAATGATGTAAAAACTACTTTAAGTAATGAATTCGATATGAAAGATCTAGGTAATGCTAAAAGAATATTAGGTATGGAAATTCAAAGAGATAGGTCTAAATCAATTTTATTCTTACATCAGGCTTCATATATCATGAAAATTTTGAAAAAATTTGGTATGAATGAATGTAAACCTGTTACATTACCTTTAGCTAATCACTTTGTATTATCTAAAGAACAATCACCTGCTAATGAAGAAGAAGAAGAATATATGAAACGAATACCATATACAAATGCCATTGGTTCTGTGATGTTTCTAATGGTGTGTACTAGACCTGACTAAGCTTTTGCTGTTAGTACACTTAGCAGGTATATATCCAACCCGGGTCCCAAACATTGGGAGGCTCTGAAATGGTTGTTTAGATATTTGAAAGGAACATGCAATATTGGCTTACTATATAAGTTTAGTACTGAAGGAATAAAATTGAAAGGTTTTACTAATGCTAACTATGCTGGTGATAGAGATAATAGGAAATCTACATCTTCCTACATGTTTACTTTGTGTAATTCATGTGTTAGTTGGAAATCACAACTTCAACATGTTGTTGCATTATCTACTACTGAATCAGAATACATTGCTGCTACTGAAGCCTTTAAAGAATCTTTGTGGTTTAAAGGTGTATTAAATGAACTTGGTGTTTTGAAGGACAATGTGATAATATATTCTGATAGTCAATCTGCTATTCACCTATGCAAAAATCCTGTCTTTTATGAACGTACTAAACATATAGATGTTAGATTGCATTTCATTAGAGATATGGTTTCTCAAGAACTGGTAAAACTTGAGAAAGTCCTTTCAGAATATAATCCTGCTGATATGGGAACTAAGGTGCTCCCATTGATAAAGTTTAGAAGCTGCCTTGATCTTCTAAATATCGGCACAAACTTGTAAGTCTCTTCCCTTAAGCTATTTGTTATCTTATCTGACTTGCAGGATGATTTGGCATCAAGGTGGAGATTGTTGGGCATGATTGGTAAGTGATGCCCAAATCCCCTAGGCTATGATGAAAAATCGAGGCCCGTTTTAACTTTATAGGCTATAAGCCCAGGATTGAAGAATTAAATCCACACCACAATTGAAGTAGCCCAATTATGTTAGGTATTTAGAGGTAATCAGCCCATTGGGTTGGATGCCCAATACCCAACTTGGAGGGAATTTGAAATTCATATGAAAAAATGGATAAATATTATCGTTATCTTTATCAAACCAATTTTATCTCATTTTGTTGGATGAGCTCTATCTTTCAGTTTGGATATAATCTTGCAATTTTTATTCAATCTAATCTTGAAGACTCCTGTGAAATTCATTCACTCCTATAAGTCTATAAATAGGAGACTCTTCCCTTCCATTAAACACACCAAAAACGAGAGCAAAAAACGAATCAATCTTCTCTTGCCTTTTCTTTGTGAATCTGTATATGTGACTGATAATGACCTTCAAATTGGAGATACCTTTGTGGTGTGGATCAAGTTTCTGAGCCGAATCATAAAGGGGAAAACTGTTCCTTTTATTTTCAGATTTTGGTCTTGATTTTCTTCAATTTACTTTGCAAATCCTTACACTAATCAATTGTTTTGGTTAATTTGTAGGTGGGTTTGCTTCTCAAATAGAACTAAAGGTAAAAGATTGATTGTGCAAATTTCTCCAAAAAAATAATAAAAGTTAATTGCATGGAAGCTGGGATCTGAACACAAGTGTTCGTAGGGACAGATTCAGGACTGAACTATTTTTTTTTTAACAGGACTAATATGTAAAATAAAATAAAATTTATACATAAAAAGAAGTATTTTACTTATAAAAAATATAAATATTTGCTCTTAAAAAATTGAAATCGGTTGGGGGACTCGGCTAAAGTCCAATCTAGCCTAGTCTCTACTAAATCCGCCACTTGAGTGTTCACAACCACAAAGCAGAAGAAAATCTTGAAAATGTTCATAAGGTCACACAATCATTAACAAAAAAGTTACTTATAAATAAGTTCAAATTTACCTTTAGTTATGTGCCTCGAGAGCCTTGCATTAGATGAAGAGAGTCGAACATAGCCAAGAATAACTTGCCGTTCGAAAGCAACTGCAAGCACAATTTTTTGCAGCTATACATATAGACATCGGCAAATCATTCCTGGCTACGTTCCACTCTTCCACTTCATGCAAAGCCCCTCAGACAAAACATTTCCTCCGCCAATTTAATTATGTGGAGATGGTATACATAAAATGGAGCAGCACCCTTTAAATAGTTAAAAAGAAGTCTTTATTATCCGATTCTAATGGGTGAGGGGGGCAACAAATGGAGGAGACATATTCTCATCCCAATACGCAAGAAATGTCCTTTTTTTTAGACTAATTCTTGATTCATTTTTTGATTTGATTTTTTTTTTATTATTATTTTTTTTGATATCCAGGTATCCCAACTTACACTAGACTAAATCCTGGACCCCCAAAACCCTTGCCCCTAAAACTTTGGGGGGGATAAATCGCGGATTATGCCTCAATTAAATCACATGTTCCCCCCATCGCCTGTACATTTCTGCGCACAAGAGATCCTCCTCCAAAGTGATTGCTCCATACCAAATTTTTGGTCGCAGGTTCCCACCAGGATTCGAACCTCCACCCTGCCGCTGGAAGCAAGACTAATGTTGATTGATCCACCAATTGAGCTGTGTCCCGGGGGGCTTTCGATTTGATTATTTACTCTGAAGCCTCATTGACTATGTAAATACTCGAGAGTTTGAAAATTAAGAGTTAGTTAATTTATAAAGAATATCAAATGCCAAAGTTCAATATTAAATGATCAAAAACTATCTAACAATGAAACCTAGCTAGTGTTAATTTTTAGTTTTTAGAGAAAACTCTCCAATCCTTACTTTCATCTCTCATTAAATCCTAAAATAATACCTAAACTATTAACAATAAGAAACAAACCCTTTTTTTTTTCAATCATGCTTGAAGTACAGGACCTACTACCAGGATACACACAGACAATGGAGTCGCCGCAGTTTTTTTTATTTACATGTGGGGCCCGCCTGCTACAGTGAGGGACCCAACAGGCCTCTATGAAATTAATCCCCGTACTTAGGGATTAATTCTCTTTTTTTTTTTTTTAAATGAAAGGAAATAAAAAAATAAACATGAGTTAGCCCAAACTGTGTTCCATCTTCATAAGTAAAATGACTTTCGAGTTAATAAAAGAATAACGTTATCTTCTCGAGTCAACACAAATTCAACAAATGGAATGTCGTCTCACCCATAGAAACTTGCTCTTCTTTACGTTAGAGAGAGTGCAACTATAAGTTTACTGCTATAATTGGAATCCAAAGGGGACGGACTGTCCATTATCTACGATTGATGAGAATGCCTTCAAAATTATTCTGGGAATAGAATCAGCTGAGATGAGGAATTAATGAAGTTGACATGCAAACTTTTTAGTGTATGAAACTTGATATGTTATCGTGGCTTTGTATTTGATGTTTGACCAACGACACGAAAATGTCACATTGTCTGTTTTTTATAATGGTTGCTTATATAATTAAGAAAAAGGCTGATAAGTCAAAATAAAAGCCAACAGTTGAAGTTATTATTTGATGCACTTCCAATAAAAATTGCAGATTAACTTAGTCCATGTTTAATGGGGATTAAAATCAATTTTTAAGTAGTTTTGAGTAAAAGCTTATGACGTGCATGGTTGAAAAATGGTGGATTTTATGAAATATTTTATTAAAATTAATTTTTGAATTTAATTTAAATTTAAATTTATATTTTAATTCCTACCAAACAGAAACTTAATAAGAAATATGATTTGGGTGAGAATCCAAGATTGAGAAAGGCAGCTAGCTGCCTTGATGCTTTGTATGGACTTAAAGAATTATCTACATATATAAAGTAGCTAATCAAGTTGCTTCATCTTGATCTCAAATATGGAAAAATATATGGCTCACATGCTTAATGAATTAATTTAAAATTTAAATTTAAATAGTAAGTTAATTAACTGTCATAATAACCTTTCACTAGGTTATTGAGGAGAAGGTATTGAGGGAGAAACCACCAACTCTATGGTGATCGAAATTGATGTATTGATATATAAAAGTAAGGCAGTTGACTTTCCTTTTTTCACGAATCCACAATATTTAAAATCTTATCTTTTTCTGGATGAGAAATTTGTGTATATTGAGTAAAGATACAAAGGGTGCCAATCAAAATTATACAGATGTGTTAGTTCCATCAAGTCAAGGATTATCTAGTGGCTACTGACTAGAAGACATGTTGGGATTGTGAGGTCTCTTTTAAAGTGCAAGTTTTCAAATGCATCTTGAATATCATGAGTGGATGTACGCAACTAATCTCTTACATGTGTTATCAGAGCCAACCTCTATACTTGATTATTCAAATTTTCCAAAAACTTGCATGCATAAACCGTCACATATTTGTTCTTATACATGTAAAATTTTTTAGCATAACGTTACTTGTATATAAGTAATTATATAATAGTTTATATATAAATGAGGTGTCAAAAAGAGAATGACAAAGTCCTTTTTTTTTATTGAAGAAATTCTAATTCAATCACCACAAAATGTATATGTAAATCATTATGTAAACTTATTATGTACACGTAGTACTATCGAATTTTTAAACATGAATTTGTTGCATATTACTGTTGCTTTCGTGTATATATTATTTGTGGTGCAATTATTTATCAAAGGCGAATAAGTTTAATGGAAAGCATATTGTGTCCAAAGCAGCATATTATATCAATACCCAAATAAGAAAAATAAACAATAAAAATAAATTGGGTGCTCTTATTTCAAACATGGATGATTACTCTACGTAAAATACTAAATTCATATTTTGAAATACAACAATTCCTCTTGAACGGAGCAATTACTGTCAGAACTGCACCACATGTTGCATCTGGTGCCTCTTTTTTGTATTTTGTTCTTAGCCGACAAATTGTAGTCAAGTGTGTCTGTATTATTTCTTGTAGCTCATTTTCTGTAAATATAGCAAAGTTCTTTAAAATATGAAAGATCACAATTCTGACCACGGAATGTCTTGGAATTTGTAATTGTAAAGTTCTATATGTACTTATGGTATTATTATCCCAATAATCAAAAAATTTAGGTCAATGTCTTCGATTATTTACTACAATTTCAAATGTCAAATTTTGATCATTAAACATATCAAAATACGTTACTCACTGGAATGATTTTTGTTTAGTAACTCTCACAAAATAGCTGACTTGACAGATCGAATGCAAAGCTGTGCCCCAACACTGTTATGTGATCAATCATGAGCGAAAGGCTTGTCACATAAGAAAGGCGAGCTTCTGTAAAACATGTTTTTTACTGAAAAAAATGAGAAATAGTTAGAAACCAAGTCAAAAACTGCTCGAATTAATTCCAAAGTCCCCAAACTTTGATTCTCCAAAATCCTATCCCCCAAACACCCACCCCGTAATTCTTCCTCTCCCTACACATTTATTGCGGAGAAGAAGGTCCCTAGACCATCAAAGAAGAAGAAAGGAAGATAAGGGAATTTCAATGAAATGAGCCTCATGATTCATAATGTTTTTTGAACAAATATTTCTATCTACATTAGCTATCTATAATGTTTCTATAACAAAGTAGAAATTATGTTTTTAACTTTTTTTCGTTGTAAAAATATTCATAACGTTCTAATTGACGAAGGCTGGGGATGGATTTGTTACCCAAAAAAAAAAAAATGTTGAAGAAAAAATAATTGCTACTTGGCCAAAGGATAGAGAAAAAAGGTAGAAAAAATAAAAAAGAAAAAAGAAAAAAATGGAACAAATAAAATTGTCATTACTGAAAAAATTCGAGGACAAGTTAGTCATATCACCCATATCATCCCTAACTAAAACCCTGGACCCTTGCATTGGTGTGTCACTGTGTCATTATCCGCCTCACTCAAAAGCCCTTAAGCAAGCCAAATCCGATCAAATTCAGAGGGGAAAAAAAAAGAGAAATGGGAGTGTTCACGTTCGTGTGCAGGAGTTCAGATGACGAGTGGACGGCTAAGCAGCTGAACGGCGAGCTGGAGTCGTCCGCTGGCTCCACCTTCGAGCTGCAGCGCAAGCTAGTCCAAGCCGCCCTCTCCGCTGACTCATCCAGTGCCGTCCAGTCTTCTTTCTCTTACGTCACACCTTCCTCCGCCGTTTTCCAGGTTTCTTTGTATATTGAATTATATATATATATTTATATATCTTCATTCGTAACTTAATGATTCGACGAGTGTTGTTCTGATTAATATGCGTCATTCCCTCTATTTTATGTTTTGGTCTAATGTGGCATGTATAAGACTTTATTGCGAAGCGGGCAACACTGACGTGTGTACATTTGACTTCAGAAAATTGTACCTTTCTATTGCAGGAATTATAGTTTAGTTCTGTCATTAAACCCCGAATTCTCATTATTTTATAGTGTAAAAATCTAGGGTACTAGTCGAATTTTCTAGAACTCTTGTTAGGTTCCTTCTAGGGATGCTTATGTTACAATATATAATTGAATCTGTTGCAATGGCACAGGTGATTATTGGTGGTGGTGTTGGTGGTGGTGCATTCATTGGAGGAGGTGGAGCAGCAGCTGCTGGCGCTGCAGCTGAGGCACCTGCTGCTGAGGAGAAGAAGGAAGAGAAGGAGGAAAGTGACGATGACATGGGATTCTCTCTCTTTGATTAGTATAATTTTTTTACATTGTTGCCTACTGAATGTTACTACTTGGTTAAGCTGAAATTTTAATGATATGAGTTTTGGGTTTATAGACGTTGCTTGCTTTTATTGGGTTTTGAATATCTATGGTAAAAGATTGTTTATGCTTAACTGCATTTTCCAGTAGAATTTATCTCTGCATAAATTTGTGTGGCCATTTATATGCATTTTTCTGTTTGCCTTGTATGGGCTCTCAGCCTTCTTTTTCAATTTTTTTTTTTCGCTTGGGGACGGTGAAGAAATATTTCAATCTTTATTACTAGATAATTAGCAACAGGTGCTTTCATGTTGATTATTCATCTAAGAAACTGCATATTACATACACGGAACTGTACGATTGGCAGGGAATTTGAGAAGAAATGTATAAGGGGGTTAACGAAAAGTTAACCTATCTTGTATCTGATATTTCCTTACAGCCTGCATTTTAGCTGTGTCCTTGATGTCTGCTAAGCTCAGTTTGTCTATTGCTTCCCTCTCGCCTCAATTGGTTCAACCCAAAACTTAACTAGAATCTTCAAAACAATTCAATGTTAGGCAGGTGGGTTATTGAAAATATGGAGCGTGACGTCATTCCAATGCTTAAGTTGTTGGTTGTTTTCTACTAGGAAGGATGATTAATGTGGTGCTTGAGTCTCATTATTTTGAAAAAATACATTCTTAAATAGTTATCTTACATCATTTCAACAACATATTTTTCAATAAAATAATATTATACGCAAATTTAGAACGTTTTCATAATTTTTAATCATACATTCTCTATCAATCTACTATTCCAAAATACATTCTT
>NC_036253.1:10706269-10724150 GCF_002742605.1 Olea europaea var. sylvestris | reverse complement strand
TGCAGCTGAGGCACCTGCTGCTGAGGAGAAGAAGGAAGAGAAAGAGGAAAGTGACGATGACATGGGATTCTCTCTCTTTGATTAGTATAATTTTTTCACATTGTTGCCTACTGAATGTTACTACTTGGTTAAGCTGGAATTTTGATTATGAGTTATGGGTTTATAGACACTGCTTGCTTTTATTGGTTGTTGAATAATTATGGTAAAAGATTGTTTATGCTTAACTGCATTTTCCAGTAGAATTTACCTCTGTATAAATTTGTGTGGCCATGGATATGCATTTTCCTTTTTGCCTTGTATAGGCTTTCAGCTTCCTTATATGATTTTGTTTTCGCTTGTGGGGGCGGTGAAGAAACATTTCAATCTTTATTACTAGATAGTTAACAACAGGTGCATTCATGTTGATTATTCATCTAAAAGGTAACCTATCTTATATCTGATATTTCCTTACAGCCTGCATTTTAGCTGTGCCCTTGATGTCTTCTAAGCTCAGCTTGTCTATTGCTTTCCTCTCGCCTCAATTGGTTCAACCCAAAACTTAACTAGAATCTTCAAAACAATTCAATGTTAGGCAGGTGGGTTATTGAAAATATGGAGCGTGACGTCATTCCAATGCTTAAGTTGTTGGTTGTTTTCTACTAGGAAGGATGATTAATGTGGTGCTTGAGTCTCATTATTTTGAAAAAATACATTCTTAAATAGTTATCTTACATCATTTCAACAACATATTTTTCAATAAAATAATATTATACGCAAATTTAGAACGTTTTCATAATTTTTAATCATACATTCTCTATCAATCTACTATTCCAAAATACATTCTTAAAAAATAATGTGGTTCAAATACATACTGAATTCTGAATTACACTTTTGCATGATGATGTCCTTGAATATATAGGATGGGGTGTAGAGTCGGTAGCTTGTTACAGCGAGAGAGTTACATACATGCAATATATTTTTTTCAATACCAAGCAGCTGGGATCCTGAGATATACATTTAGTTCTAGAACAATGTTGTAGCTACATGATTTTTTGACAGAAAAATCTTACAAACAATTTATGGCGCGGCATCATTGGAAGATGGAAAAAATAGGAAAAAAAAAAAAAAAATAGTCCAATCATGTTTTGCCACATTAGTATTGATACAAGTTCTGTTAAAATTTTCGTGTACTCGTGACTTTATTCTCAGTTCTGAACTACTTATGACGACTTTAGGACTGACTGGCTTGAGAAATATTAGTTGCTGTGGTAAAAAATGTGGACGCAACTCTCCATACTGTGTCCACTCCTCCACTCCCAATCCAGCTTTCTAGATGGCCTTGGTGATTTCCATGTTAGCACTGTAGATATCGAGGTTTGATTACAATCTTCTTGAATTCAATCTTCCACATCACGAGCGAGCTAATTATGTGATTACAATGAATATCTCTAACCATTATGAATTTTTTGATTAAAAAGAAAATAATAAAATCTAAATCCAATTGTGGATTACCGAGTCTATAAATCTTCTCTGATAAGTGAAATTGTAGATTAATATTCAATCTTTATTTTGAATAGAACTATGCAATATACAAGGAAAGTAGTACAATACTGGGAGACATAATTTCCCAATGAGCCTTGCCAACAAACCTACTAGGGTACGCATCAAGTTTTCTATATTTTACATTGTTTTGAAAGCTGAAATCATTCATTCATGAGCATTCAAGTACACAAGTAGTTTCTAGGCACAAGACAAAGTGCGTTTTTCTTGTGTACTGTAATTCCTGGCAAAACATCAGAGTCAATGTCTTCCGCTTTCATCCCACGAGGCAATTCCCAGTCGAATGAGTAAAGAAGATTGGCGAGTGCAAGCTCCACTGTTACAAGTCCTAGAGACATTCCGGGGCAATTTCTTCTACCAGACCCAAATGGGATCAACCCGAAATCCTGACCTTTGATGTCAACAGCACTGTTTAAGAATCTTTCAGGCCAGAATTCCATTGGATTTTCCCAATACTCAGGATCTCTTGCAATGCCCCAAGCATTGATGTAAACTAAGGTTCTGGGCTGGATTTCATATCGCTGTATAATGCAGCTTTTCATTGTTACTCGTGACTTTATTCTCAGTTCTGAACTGCTTATGGCCACTTTAGGACTGACTATAATCTAAAACTCTCCTTTATTACTGCCTTTAGATAGGGAAGTTTCTCCAAATCATCTTTGTCCACTCGGCCTTTATTTCCGACCTGATATCTGATTTCTGCTTGCACGTTCTTCATCGCATTCGGATTCTTTATCAGGCTTGTCATTGCCCAAATTATTGTTGCTGCACTCGTATCCGTTCCTGCAATAAATATATTCTACCAAGCAGCACAAAAATTCACTTTAAGTTAGTGACTCATTTAAACGTCTAAAGATAAATTTAGTCGTCATCATTATCAAAAGCTGATAAATTACCATCAGTACTGCTTTTATATGATCCAGGGTGAGCTCGACAGCACAAGATTGTTGTTCTTTGAGCTGGATCAAGAGATCAAGAATATCCTTATTCGTTGATTTCGACCTACTAGGCTTCAAGTGCTCGTCGATGAGTTTTTGATAGAATGAATCCAAGTTTCGGAACGTCTTCTCGAGTCGAGTTGCCATACCAGAGAGTTTATCCACCCAACTAAATGAAGGTAAATAATCAGAAACAAATAAGCCACCCAGCATCGCGTCAGCTTCATGCGTAAGTTCATGAAACTTCTTAATTTCTGATTCCTGACCATCAATCTTCTTTCCAAAAGCAATTCTACAAATTAAACTGCTTGTGAAAGACAATACTGTTTCACTTAAGTTAGTAAGATGACCATGATTTGAACGCGCCAAATCTGAGATCCTTGTGATCATACGAAAAACTTCGTCTTCCTGAAGAGAGGTAAAAGATTGCACTTGTTTATTGCTTAAGAGATGAAGAACACAGATTTTTCTAATTTCCCTCCAAGATTCACCATAAGGCGCAAAGGCTACATCCAAGCCATTATACGATAGCTTTTGAAAGCTAATAAATTTAGGCCTACTACTGAAAGTAAGATCATGGGTTTTAAGTACTTCTTTGGTCATTTTTGCTGAAGAAACCTCAAGTACTGGAACAGAACCAAGCTTCATGGACATAAGAGGACCATATTTCTTTGCAAGTTGCCATAAATATAGATGAGGAGTGGCAGGAGCAAATTGGAGCAGATTTCCAATGAAGGGGATACCTGGAGGACCTGGTGGAACAAGGTTTTTCTTCACCAATCTTTTCTGGGTCAAAATCAGGAAGAATAAAATAACAGGTAAAGACGGTAGTAGGAAGAATAGGATCATTTTATTCTTGATTCGGATATGAAAATCACAGTGCCCTTAGTCTATATTGGGTTAGGCATGTATGTGAGATTTTTTCTATATATATACATGGAGATTTCTATTTTCGCAAAAAAAAAAAAAAAAATAGGATTTTTGTTTTTATTGCTGACTATTAATAGCTTTGCCAGAATTGTATGTGTGATAAGATCGGGGCAGCAATAACATATTGGTTTGAGTCTATCCCTAATCAACTAGTTTCCTTTTGTTCGAGTTATGGCGCCTGCCCCCACTCGCTTATCGAAAAGTCTGCTAATTTTTTTTTTTTTTTTAATTCAATAAAAGGTTGTAACATTCTAGAAAATTGCAATACGGCAATATAAAAATCAGTC
The DNA here is from genome assembly GCF_002742605.1 of Olea europaea var. sylvestris. Classification (NCBI taxonomy): domain Eukaryota; kingdom Viridiplantae; phylum Streptophyta; class Magnoliopsida; order Lamiales; family Oleaceae; genus Olea; species Olea europaea. Next base: position 10,720,456 of record NC_036253.1, on the reverse strand, counting down.
TTAAAAAAACTTGTTCTCCATAAGAAAATCTCGTACATAAATGAGTAATTATTGCGTAGTCAAGTTTATTTTGAAACGATTAAACGACTAAGAAATCTCTCAAGATATTTTTTTGTCATACTACAGAGGAATATTAATGGAACTAGGTTAGTAGTACCCACACTAGGAATTATTTTCGTATTTATGTGGATAAAGGAGTACAAATTTATGGGCAGACATGCACTAATTAAAGGATACGACTGGTCCTCTATCTTTTCTTTATGCACGTTTTATACTGGCTGCTCTGAAGAATTCAGAAAGAATATGCAATTTAGGACTGCAAAAATAAGTTGCTGCTAAATGTGCTTATCTTACCAGAAGTAACCTTTCCATGAGCGATGATGGATTCACAAGTAATCGTTATCATCCACCCGCTTTACAGTAAAGTCCCCATTTATTCCAATTGAATTCTGCGAAATCAAGTTCTTTACTGGAATTAGCCATCTCTAAATACCCGTCAGAGACGAGGATCCCTCAACCAGGGACACTTGCTCCGATACCATTATTGTAAACAAATGGTGGTGAAATTGTCTTTAAAACCAACTTCTGAAGAACGGTGTTTAATGTGCTTACAAATCCAGAAGACAAAACTCCCACATGCAACATGGGATTCAAGAGTAATTGCTGCAGCAATACTCTTTTTGCGTATCTGATCGTTCAACATAAATTCGACCTCATGAACGACAACAAAAATTACAGGAAAAAAACAGAAGCTACCTTCTACTTCACAGGTTGTAGTGTATATGGGGAAGTCAGGAATATTAGATAGCCACGCAAGAGAATTATTATTATTATTATTATTTTGGAAAAATATTATCATCTACAAGCTGCACACACCAATACATCCACACATTGGAGTTGTGTGGAAGAATAATATATCGTTTATGTATTCTGAACTTTACATGTTAACCTAGTAATATGCAGAGAAACTTCTGAACATGGAAGCTGAAATGATAGGTCTGAGGCCAATTAGAGCAAGAATGGAAGCTGCGGATGTATATGATCTGGATCACTAGGATTCTAATGTTTGAATTTCGGAATGCATATAAAATAAGTTGTAAGAGAAAATTTATCATGAAGAAGATAAAAAATCATGTCATGAGATTGCAGAAAATAATTTTTTTTTTTTTTTTTTGTTTTTGGATTCAAGTCATAAGAAAACCATGAAGCAATCTGTCGTCTCTCTAGAATTATTTATGAGCAGCCTTTATCAAAGTTGGTGATCTAGTCGTCAGGAATCAGGAATTTATTGAGACGACAGGTGTGGGTGCCATCTTCAAAGTGATATTTCTCTGTTCCATGTTGATGATAAAGGTCTAACTTTTCAGTCAAAAGTAGTCCTCCAAAGCAAATCATGGAAATTCGAGAATATGAACTGTCGGCTGCTGAAATTTGTTATACATACACACAGGGAAATTGGTGGCTGGAATTAATGAACTGGTGGCTACAAGTGAATTAGCAAAAGACAAAAAAAGGCTCTTCTTTTATGTCTGTAGCCGCCCATCTCAGTTTTAGAAAATGCCAAAAGTTCAGACATGCTGGAAAGACAGAAAAATTTGGTACAATCCATCATCGCCTTTTAAACAATGGGAAATTGTAGGCTTGATCCATATATTGCCAGAGGCTTGGTTTCAGTGAAAAGTTGGCCGGCTCTCTTGTTTTTACAAATTTTATTCTTGAGGAAATTTCATATAATGTCCAATTTAACCTAGTTATTTATAAAAATGTCCACAATTTTTTCAATGTCCATTTTCGAATTATTTAGACAAAAATATCCCTGTTAGGAAATTCTATTTCCACGCCCAAGACTCTTGGTTTATTTCCACCCAAATTAACCCCAATTTCATAATCCTCAAATTTCAAATTGATTACATTTACTTGCTGTGAAATCTGAAAGAGTGATTGGGAGGGATCTAGAGCGATTTCGTGGCTGAAGGAGAAGGAAGGGGTCGTCGATCAGCGATTAGGTTTGGGCGAAGCTGAAGGGAAGAGAACAGTAGGTCGGCAACGTAATAGCATTTTCTGTAGAATGTGAGCCATTTCTCTTCTCTCTCTCTCTTTCTTTTTTTTTTTTTTTTTTGGTTTTGTTTTTGTTTTATACCACTGCATCCATGATTTATCATCTATGTTATGTGAATTGTGAATGTTGAAAATTTTGAATGTTGAGTTTGAGTTGAGTGTTGACTTAGATTGTTCACTGTTGCACTGTTGTCTATTATCTGTTGGAACTTGGAAGACGAAGTTGGAAGTTGGAAGTGCTTGGAACTTAGGTTTGGCCGTTTGGGTCACTTTGAAAAAATATTTGATTTTCGGGTGTTTTTCTAAGTCAAGATTTACTGTTATTGGGTTTATTTGTATTCCAAGAAAATCACATGGTGATGAGTCGACAATAATGATTAATCCCAATAACTTCCCAAACCTTGAGACCAAAAATGACAGTATTCTTAGAGAGTTCCGCATTCAAATCAGAAGCCATATTTAGGATGTCAAACAACCTGCAGGAATTTGTAAAAACCCTATTTCATCTTATTTCATTTCAAACTCCTAAATGAATTAGCATCAAGATATGTATAAGATCCATTTGTAAAAATCCTATTTCATATCTCACATCATTAAGTTACATGATTAAGTCATAGGAAAAATACCTATAATTAATTGCACTCTGTAAATAAATTCAATAAAATAAAGAAATCTCATTTACATATATATTGAATAACTTTTAATATTATTTAATCAAATTTTAATAAACAACTGGGCTATTATGATTGTTGATTGTTGACGGTCAATGGATAATGGTCAACCTCCACCCTAACTAGACTTTGGTGTTGGATTCGCCATTGAGCAGGGTATAAGATTTTAGAACTACCCATTCTCTATTTTTGCTTCAATAACATGAACTATTTTAAAATATTTTGGTATTAACCGAGGTTTGTTTTAATTTCAACAATTAAAGAGCTTAGTTTAGATATAGTATTTTATCAAACCACTGTATTGTAAAAATCATTTTTCTTTTACTGCATTATACAAAAGAATGCTATATTTGATTTTGTTTGTACGTTCTCATATTATTTGTTAAAGTGTTATTTTTATTTGTTTTGATTTGTAGATAAGTATGACACACCGATATAAAATTTCGGAGGAAGAATGTGTTCTGGCCCATGTATCGCGGTGAGCAACACAAAATACAATCAGTTTTCCTCAACAAATTGGATCCACAACAAAAGCTTCAGTTGGAGGAGAGTTGTATAGGACATGTTGAAAGGTTACCGGAGCTGAAACTATCTGTTCAATTAATTCATGAAATGGTAAACAGATCGATGGTCTGTCGAAAGCGATTTGAGACTTGGTTCAAGGTGAACCAAATGTTTGCACGATTTGGACTATCAGAGTTCGCACTAATTACTGGCTTGAAGTGCGGTACAGTGCCTAAAGGTACTGAAGTTGATAAAATCCTAGAGAAAACCCGTCTACAGGATAGAATGTTTGCTAATATCGACCAGATAACTTGTAGCGACATGGAGAAATTTTTTTGAAATGTGCTAACCGTAACGATCGTTACAAACTTGGTTTGGCACTAGTTATTGAAGGGGTATTTAATTCAAGAGATCGAAATGTAGGGATATATCTAACAACTCTCTCCATCGTTAAAAACTAGAATTTCTTCAATGCCTACCCATGGGGGATAATATGGTGTCAACTTCTCATCAAATCACTGCTACGTGGATGGGGAAGAAAGGCGGACATGGCAAAAGTGAACGATTGTGACAGGATGACTTACACGATATACGGATTCCCTCTTACTGTCCAGGTATACATCTATTTTGATACATTTAAGTTCTTTTCATTACACATTGTTATTTATCTCTAAATATGTTTATTACTATTATAAATGTCATGCAAATTTGGGTGTACGAGACAATCTCGGAGTTGGGAGTTCGATTCTTGAGTAAGACTTGTGATGATGCCCCGAGGATGCTACGGTGGTCTAGCACGAAACAACCTCATTCCCGAACATATTCAGATTTTTTTAAGAAGATAGATATAAGCGATTTACATACGTAATTGCCTTACACTTTCGCAATATATAATATTTCATTTCGCCTATTTTTTCTTCCCTTGTAGGTGCCTTTGTGGATAACGTTGCGCGCAACTGTTGCAAAATAATTATAGCCGTACTTCACCAATCTAGTTCCGTTGGAAGACGCAGCTGACCCTGATCTAGATGTTCTTGTTGCTCAATCAATAGAAATACAAATTTGTCCAGTTGAAGATGATGTCATACGGAACGATGACAACAACCATCAACTAAATAAATCCTAGAGAGGCAACAAAGGTGGACCATGTCATCGAAGTTTGCATCACGTTGAAGGCAAAGAAGAAGAGCATGGGGATCCGATCATCGAAAAGTCAGCGTCTTTAGATGAGATAAGAGCTATCTTGAACGAACAACGGGAGGCATTTGAGAGTAAGATGGGCGATTTGAGGGAAGAGATGAACACAAGATTCGCTAGTCTCCAAAATGATTTGGGAGGTCATGTGTGTGGTTTGAGAAATCATGTCACTGATGAGATCAATGTGCTTTGACGAAGGTTTGACAAAGTTGCTACAGAAATTGGGCAACACAATGTTATTGCTGAGTATGATGGATTTGGTCATAACGATCACGATAGAGACAAGTCTCGACATGATGTTTTGACTCCCAATATTTTTGCTGATAGACAAGATATCGGAGAGGCAATCGAACCAGTTGTTTGCAATATCTCTGATGTGTCCATAACGTCGGGAGGTGGGGTTGGGGTACTTGGGTCAATATACGTTGCTTGTGATATTGTGAAAGAGGCACCAGTCATTGTACTTACAATTGGTGTGATCGTTGATGATCAGTTTGTTCATGTTAGCGTCATTTTTGGACCTTCGATGGCAGCTGATCTACCTACACTTAGACCTCAATTGTTGAGGTTGAAGAAGGCTAGTGCGAACACAAAGATGTCATACATCCAATCTTGTCGCAAGAGGGATAAGAGGGATGCGTAGTCTGTGTATTTTGGTTGATGGCACATAATAGTTATTGGATATGAACTTCAGGTTGATTCAAATTTAGAGGTTCGTATATTTTGGTTTATATGGTGGTTTTTCAATTTGTATTTTGGTTTATGTCATGGTACGTAATATGTATTTTGGTTTACACAGTGGTTTGCATATTTGTGTTTATATGGTGGTATGTAATATTTTGTGAATGCAAACTTGTGTTTTATATGTTAGTGGCATGTTCAGAAGGTTGTATTTTGAAAACAGTTTATAACTTTATTATGTCCTATAGTGGACAAGTATTATGCATTAGTAAATATTCAGACTAATCAGCGTTGTTCAAAACATCCCTTTTTTCAGTCGAAAAACATTATTGACTGCCTTTGGTTATAATGACTTCAATTCTTATTTTATGTCTTTGCATCTTCGTTCTCATTGTGTTGCCTTACCTACTGTGATGTAGTAACCGTTTTCCACATGGTTGTTATTCTTGATGGAGATTCATGTGTTGGTATAGATAGTAAACATTTTACTGGCGTGCATTGTTACAATTAGCTGACAGTTGATTATATTTCACAAACGATTGTCGTGTACTGTGTTCATTACTGTATTTTGTTCTTCTCATAGTCGAACTGTCGTTCTACACAAATGAATTATCAGGTGTCGAGAAATGCGGGCATTTCATATCATGAACTACACGTCAAATGTCAATGTTCTAATGAAATGTGGAGAGATAATATATTTTAGTTGAAATATCGTTCTATACAAATATAATGTCAAGTATCTAGATTAGCAGGCATTTAATGTCGAGAATTATACGTCAAATGTCAAGAAATGAATGAAATGTCAAGAAATATATTGTTTCAATATAAATGTTAATGTCCCTTATGTTTTTGTAAAGCATAAAAATTCGGCACTCGTTTACTCAATTAGCTTCAATAATATGTCAACATGTGTGTGATTATGTATCTGAAAATAAAATAAACTTCAGGTTAAGAAAAATATATAAATTATGTATTTTGAGACTCTTACCTATGACAACAAAAAAAAAAAAATTGTCTTTCGTTATCGTACTCGAACATAAAAAAATGGGATGCAAGGAAAAATTGATTAACTCGATTAGCTTTAATAAATTAAAGAAATTTATCAAACCTTTTTTTTTTGTCAAAATAAAAGTTTATATATAAAAACTTCAGTAGAAATTATAAACATTGATAAAGTTTGAACTAAAATAATTTTATTTATATTACAAAATGAAAAGAATTAAAAAGAACTTTTAATTGAACAAAAAGTTATTTACAATATGAAGGAAAAATAGGTGATATAATAATTTTCAAAAATAATTTCATAAATTAAACACAAAAAGTTACGAATATTAAATATTAAATAAAGAACATATACATAATATTTAATTAAAATTGAAAAAAAATACATTTTAGCATAAAGAGAAAATAGATACAAAAATTAGAAATCGGAAAAAAAAATTTCCATATAAACAAAAATAAATAAATAAAAAAAGTAACAAAGGGAGAGGATCATCTCTGTGTTATAAAGAAGAAGTTCTCCATAACATGGAGACTCTTTCTTCATATTGGAGACTATTATGGAGAAGATTTTCTTTCCTCTATTTATTTTAGTTTTTTTGAATCAAAATTAATTTTAATTCTTTTATCTTTATGATAAAATTTAATTATTTCAATTTTAATTAAATAATATATATATATATATATATTCTTTATTTAATTTTGTAACTTTCTTTTGTTTAATTTGTTTTGTTTTTAATATAATTTTTTTAGGTCGAGAAATGTCTGAAATGTATAGAACTCTAGGATACGAAATGCAATGTTGAGGATTAATATATGCACGTCAACTATCAAGTTATTTGATTTACATAATGAAATGTCAAGACATATATGGGGACACACCATAAATACGGTCAAAATGTGGGAGTTGGTTTGAGTTCTTATAATGCGATTGCACCTCTAATATGTTTTACACCTCTATATATATATATAAGGAAACTTTGATTAACTCGATTAGCTTTAATCAATTAAAGAAATTTATAATTTGTCAAAAAGTTCCAATTATTGCAACACAACAAGAATTATTACAACATAACAAGTTACAATATTGATGCGTAAAGAAAATATTGATATATATCCATAATGTGTGAAAAATATTCAATTATCACAACACAACAAACGAATATATTCACTACATACAATATCTATCAACAACATTCAATTATCATAACACAACAAATTTTTCCTGACATTTACTTCTTTTCACACAATTAGCTAGGACTTGTTACATGCACACATTTAGCTACTTCTTCTCATATTCACTCATTATCCTCACATTCACTCCGCCATCCACACATTTAGCTAGAGTTAATTGTTACGTTCACTCACTCTTCACACATTTTAATTAAAGTCTCATTCTCACATTCACTCTAAAAGACATTTAGCCGGAAAGATTTTTCCACATTCACTCAAAAAAGGCGCTCGTTTGATCGAAAAAGTAAGTAATTCAAAATTTATGTTCAAGATTTGTGCTACTTAGCAGTTAGTTGAATATCATTGAAAAAAGTATATTTTTCTAACACGAAAATACAATTTAATCGAAAAAATCATCTCCATTAATCACGAGACAGTAGTCTCCGTGCCTCCGTGTCCCCAAGATGCTCGTCTCTATGACACATCGTGGCATAGTGTGTCACGGAGTGTATAAATTTATTTATTTATTATTTTTTTTAAACCCACTCCTACTATTAGTATGTTTTACTATATATGTAAACAAAAATATTATATTTATTTGAAATATTAATTTTTGAATATTTTTACACTTAATTTTAGTTTTTTTTTTTTTTAGTATACAAGATGTGTAAAAAAAAAAATTATATTTGTTTGAAAATATTAACTCTTAAATAATTTTACACTTAACTGTACTTTGTTTTATTATACTATATGTGTAAAATCAAATGAAAATATTAATTTTTGAAAATTCGACACTTACTTATAGTATGTTTAGTATACAACTTTTCCTCAAAAAATAATTAGATTTGTTTAAAAATATTAATTCTTGTATAATTTATGTATATGTCTTTAGAATACGTTCTATCTCCAAAACAATGGTTTTCTGCTACCATCGTTCAGTATCCAAATCGTGAATACGTTAAAGATTTTGTAGAATTCATAAATGCAAACCAACAATATTTTTTGATGTGTAGTAATTTTTATGGATTTATTTATGGAGTTGTTTTCCAAGGAGAAGAAGAAGAACAATTTACTAGTAAGTTGGTACACGATTTCATAATGAGACTTGTCCATTGTGGCAAAAATAATGAATTTTGGGTACGGTTAGATGATGATTTTGCTAGGTTTGGCATGCAAGAATTTTACCTCATTACTGGACTACCTTGCCATGAATCATTTATAGAAATTGATTATAATAACGATCGTCTTAGAAATCAATACTTCAATGGCGCAAAAAGAATTAGCAATAGAATGCTTTTTGAAACTTTCCACATATGTGAAGATGAAGAAGATAAATTTAAGCTGTGATTAGTTATGTTGGTTGAGTGTGTGTTGAAATCGACTTCAAGACAAAATGATTATAGAACTTTGGGCATGGTTGAACATCTTGACGAGTTCCTTACGTATCCAAGGGCCGGATAACATATTTCGTTTTGTTAAATTCATTGAAAGAATCACAATTGGAAAGAATACTAAGGATGCAACAGAACCAACAAACAGAATGTAAGTATGTACTACAAGGCTATCTACTCGTATTTCAAGTATTCTGTTCCTATTCTAATTACTAACGTATTATGTATATTTTTTGTACAAAGAAAAATTATATACATCACATTTTTCTTTAATTATGTTGCAGTATTGGATTTATGAAGCGTTTCCACAGATTGAACAAAAGTTTGGTCGTCGTAGATACAAAACGGTGCAGATTCCACAAATGTATAATTGGAGGCCTAATACAATACTAAAGGATCGAATGTTAAGGAATTTTTGGATAATAAAGAGGTATGAATTTTTTATTTTCAATGTAGAATGATACTCGCATTTAATTATTAACAAGTTCAATTAAACAAATAGATTCTGATAGTTTGTTATGATTACAGATCAAAGTCATTGCAGTGCTGCAACCTACGGAAGAAGAATTACAAACACCGTGGTACACAAATTTTTCACTGCCAGCTAACAATGAATATAGTATATTAGATGTCACTGTCAATGAAGAATTAGATAATGTAGTACAACCAATACTGAATAACATCCGTGTGCAAGAAACGACCAGTCGTGGTACCTCGAAAACTTCAATTAGAATTGGGCCTAGTTCTGCTTTTGGTGCCTTCAGATATGTAACTGAAGACTGAATGGAAGAAATGTTGGGTATGTACATGTGGCATACGATATCAGATATGCCTAGTCTATGTGACAACTCAAAGAAATAATTTGTTGAAGAATCAAGAGCCCTAAACCATGCGATCCTTGAAAGCCAAAAGCAGTTGTTCGAATAGCATAACAAATCATTGCAATATTACATGCAATATGGTATGTAGTCATACATGGATAATTCTCTATCAAATTTGTTTAACACTCATATTGCCCAGGAATCGCAACAACAATAAGCCCATTATCAAGCGATTCTCCAAAAGTAAGAAGAATTATTCCAATAACAACATGATCACATGCAGTCTTATATTAATACAAGTTTATGTTCTGTGAGATCTTACATTGACGAAAAGAATGAGAATCTTAAATATTTTTGAAGTTTTTATCTTAGAAGCTCGCACTAGCCAATGTCATGTAGTATCGACACAATACACAATAAGAGATCTAGGATTCGACTTTTTAATCTTAAGATGAAACTTCTCTTTCAAAACTTTAAGTTGAAGTCTTGTGTATAACTGTTGCTTGCTAAAGAATATCTGATTCTCCACAATGTCCTTTTCATCAATCGATTGAATTGCATTTCGAATAAACAAATTCCCTTCACCTAAACTTTCATCCATATTATCAATCGTTCGTGGCTCTTATAGTTCGCACATACTGACTTCGTCGCATCCACACAATGCATCTTCTATTGGTGAGAAAGGCTTAACTCCGACATGCAGCTCGTGCTCTCCAATATTATATTCATCTGCAATTACATACAACGTAGCTTCTGTGTGAACAGACATAAACCATTGCAAATCCTCATAGTCGGCTACATCAGCAGGGGGTATATTCATATTCGGAACTGTAAATTTCAATTGAATTCGAAACTTCATTCTGTCAACATTCAGCTTCTCGAATAATTTATGTACAAGCTCTTCATATTTAATATCATGTCGAACAACAATTGATATTGTTTGGTTCCTTAACCACTTCCATCCGTCGTCCATGTTGACGAATCTACCACCATACGAGACAACAAATCTCTTAACATCTCCAATATCTATATGCCATAAACAACAATAATGTTAGCCACTAATGAAAATCGAAAACGAAGATGTTACTTGCATGCAATATGTGAAACGCTTTACACGAAATTTTCTCAACTTAGTGAAGTTTTTAATGTTATTGTCAACATTTGATAGTGTCGAGAATGATAGTATAAATATCATTCTCGACGTTTATAAATGTCGTGAACGACATTTATACTATCATTATCGACATTTATAAAATATCGAGAATAAAATAACCGGATTCCATGTATTTATCATCTTCAACTTCAACCACCATTTTTGCAAAAATTTATTCCACCATAAAGGATATTTTAAATGCAGAAGTATATTATCTAACTAAGTTATTTAAGATGAATGGTACAACAAATATCTACTCAGTGTTTTGATAATTTCATCCATTGAAGAGAAAAAATAAGATTTGAATATATATAGCAGCAACTACTAAATACAACTTATCAAAAAAAAAAAAAAATGAGAGTTCAAAAAAAATACTTTCGACCGAGAAATGATAGAGCTTAATCATCTTCAAATTTCGACGAGAGTAAATTTATTCATATGAAATAAAATGATTTCTTTGGAGTTGGAATCATATACTTCTTTGTATGTGTTAATGAAATTTCTACTTCTTCTTCATTTGTTCTACAATAATTGATTAAAATCTATTAAAAATGTAGGTAGGCGGACTCATCTAGGTAATAGCAACATTACTGTGGCTTCTCATAAAAGCTATTTGCTCTTCTCAAAAATTGTGCTAAATTGATATAAAATTGATTAATCTTTTCATGAGGGTAAAGTAGACAATTCAATATAGAAATTGGACATTTTTGCAAGGATTATCAAAATATGACACTTTTCAACTTACACCCCTAAAATTGGATATTCTTGAAAATGCCTTTTTATTCTTCTCCTAATTCTTCTTCTATTTTAATGTTTTAATTTTCTTGTGTTAAAAAAAAAAAAAAAAAAAATTGGAGGGTCGGTACCTTAAATTTTACTAGCACTCTCATGTCTCTTAGACAAACTAGAGGTTTTCTTTTGTTTAAAAAAAACACTTTGAAGGGTTAGTACCTTAAACTTTATCGGCTCTTCCCCTGCCCCTTGAAAAATTTAAGGGTTTTCTTTTGTCAAAAAAAAATAATAATAATAAAATAAATCATGTTTTTCTTTTTTAATTTTTTCACCCCAAATTTTTTATTCCAAGTTTGAAAAATTCTTGGATTTTTGGTTTGATATATGTCCTTATGCTTCCACTCAAGTGCTTGGAGTTCATGTAACGTCAATTTTGAAGATTTGATTGGATCAATTTTTTCAAACTCAATATTGTACACCATATTGAGTTTGAGGGGAAGATGTTAAAGATATGGAAAGTTTAAGATATGAAATATTGAAATTGAAATATTGTCTAGAATTATTTCTCATAATAATTGTTTGTGTAATTATTACACAATCTTTCGTGTTAGGTTTCTTTCCTTTTATTGCTATTCATAATCCTATAAATAGAGTTCTCTACTTATCAATATTTACAAGATCATAATAATAAAATTTATTTTTCTTGACAGATCTTGACCATATTTGGGTCATTAAATAAGTTCTCAAAAACAATTCAATTTGAAACATTTATAAGCTTCTAAATCTTTTAAACTTGGCCCGTTAAGCTAATTAGGGAAAACACGAAAGAAAAGTACCAAACTGCACGAGCTTGCTCAAGTATGGTTCGCCCATATCTTCTTCAAGCTTAGCTCAAGTATCGAACCAAAGCATAAGCTTCACTTTTTAATACATTTATGATAACAACACAAATTGTGAATGAAATAGAAAGCAAGTTGACTATGCCAATATTGATATACACCGAGGAGTATATCCCGAGGACTCGATATATACCCCACCTCATTTCTCTTCTATGGTCCTCGGGGTCATCCTAAGTCCTCGAGATATCATAGTCCTCGAGATACCTCGAGGACACATTTACATTCTCTTAATGACCTCGAGAATAGTCCTCGAGACATACACCACCAACATGCCTCCTAGACCTGGGTACCTAACTAACAAGCCTAAGCACCCAAGGATTCTACATCAACCCTGACACCACTTGTCAAACAATTCCATTACAAGTAGGACACTCTTTATAATAGGAATTTCCTTGGATAAAAACATCCAACCAACACAATCCTACTAGGAGTACACTACCTACTCCTATAAAAGCAGAACCTTGGGATATTATTCAGGTACGTTTTTCATTGTTCTTCAGCACATAGCCTCACGCATATATTTCCCTTTCTGACTTAAGCATCGGAAGGGCGACGAGAACACACCTCGTTGCCTTTGTTTCAGGTATCGGAAGATCACGTTCGTGCTCCTCATCCGTCATCAAGCTCGGGAAATCTACAGGTATGATTTTTGGTAGCATCACAAGTAAAAGAAAGTCCGTGCCTTGTTCAAACAGATTTTCAAATCGAGCAACAATGTGTTTGCCATATGTATACTTCTTTAAAGCAGTAAGATGATTTCTTATTAAACCAACACTTCCCTCTGAATCTAGACAAATAGTTTATATATCAAGATTTTATAAGGTACGAGGTTGAACAAAATGACGTACTGTAGAATTTCTGTATGAAAACAATAGCATCCTATCTGTTAAGTTAAACCACTAATTTTGAAGAATAATTATTAGACCATTTATCCTTTACGGTATCGTTAACGGAAAAAATATCAATAGGATTAACATAACAAAAATGATTGTGCTGAGATGGTTTTATCCATACTATAATGGATATATATAAAAATGAAATATGCATTAACAAGTTAACGTGGCACCAACCAAGGATAAATGTAGGGTATAACTTTGGTGGTTGTTTTTAGTATGATACCCTATCTTCGAGTAGTATTCTGTAAAATCACATTATGAATTGACGTTCGTTTATTTGCATTTTATAATTTGAAGCAATTATCTAAGGATTTATGATCATATAGGATGTCACAAATTGTATACTCGATAGTTTGAGTATTAAGACAATTCATGATGTGATCAAAATATTTCATTTACAATCAATACGTAAAGTTGGACACTTTATGTTGATAAGATTGCATTGTTCTTATTAAGATTTATCTAGATTTGGGAATAAGAACAATAATGTATTTCGATGCATATTACATATGACTGTGCAGATTACTTATTTGTAACTGCTTGAAATGAGATTCTACTCAATTATTAACAAATTACCTAACTCCCAAGCGAGTAGTACCTTTGATAACTAGTTCAAATTCTTCGAGGTACCAATGAGTGAAGTCATAAATAAAATATTGATCTCAGTGCTTGGGTATCGAACCGAAACAATTAGTGATCATATACTTGCAATAGAAAAATTAATTGATCATTGAGATGAGACGATCATCACTCTAAGGTATTTTCAATAGACAAATTGAACTTGAGCTTAGTAGTCCAATGATAAGATCATTGGACTTTATAGGTCTATCTGGCTGTGCTTTTTCACCAGATTTTCAGCCAAAATAGAGCCACTCGTCCAAGCTGCGGGTCCCACCTCACACACAAGCAGTAAAAAATTATGAGCTGCAACGGTAGGAAAATTGTTGCCAATGGTCACTTTTTTGCTTTTAATTTCTCCCAGACAGGCCCTATATTGTGATTTGATCACAAC
>NC_036253.1:10676202-10702880 GCF_002742605.1 Olea europaea var. sylvestris | reverse complement strand
AAAAAAAAAAAAAAAAAAAAAAAAAAAAAAAAAAAAAAAAACCACAGTGAAGGACAATTTAAAATCGTTGTTAGCACAAAAGCAATAGTCAAGACAATTTAAAATCGTTGTTAGCACAAAAGCAATAGTTTTGCAAGAGTATACAAGTATTTTGTTTTATTTTAATAGTAGTAAACGTTTGTTTCTTAAAGACTATTATTATGTCACGGAAATGAAGCAGATATTTGATTTTTGTTTTACAATTTAATAGCACAATGTTATTATATAAAATCAGCGTATTATACACTTAGTATTTTAAAAAATAAAGTTCTTATTTGCGCTAAACACTTGATTAATGGTTTTTATATTTTAAACTCCACGTATGAAATAAAATAGGTTATTCATATAAACAATAAAAAAATCACACCATAGTAGTAATACATATCTATGGCATCATGGACAAATCAACTTTGACAAAACACAAAAATTGACTAGAGATGTTCCTCTCAACTCGATTAAGATTGAATCGTTGTCAATTGATTCTTGTTTGGAATGCTATTTAACCCAGTATTCATTTTTGACAAAAAGAGATAAAGTTCAAGAAGTATCGAAACTAGTTCATTCTGACATGTGTGGACCTGTAAATATACTTAAGAGAGGGAACTATAAGTATTTCTTTACAAAAGATTAGTTTAGATTCATATACATTTACTTAATGTTTGAATGTCAAATACTTTTGAAAAATCAAATGAGTATAAAACTAAGGTCAAGAAACATTTGTGTAAGAGTATTAAGATACTTCGATCTAATCGAGGTGGCAAATACCTCTTGGGAGAATTTAGGGACAACTTGACAGAAAATGGTATTATTTCTTAATTGAATACGCTTAGCATACCCCAACAGAATAGCATTTCAAAAAGAAGAAACATGACTTTATTATATATGTTTAGGTTAGTGACGAGTTTACAATTCTACCTATCTCATTTTAGGATATACACTAAAAATAGTTGGATATATTCTTAACTTAGTTCTTTCTAAATTTATTCTCAAGACTCTTCTAAAATTTTGAATGAATTCAAGTCATGCTTGCATAATTTAGGGATCCAAATCATGTGCTGAAAGGGAATATAGAAATTTTGGAGTCTAGGTCAGAGATGTGCCTTTCTGTAGGATATGCTAAGAATACCAAGGATAATTTTTTATAGTCCTATACATAGGAAGTTTTTGTCAGCACAAATACAACTTTCATGGAGGATAAGTTTATTAATGGTTGTCAGTCCAAGAATAAGGCCACGTTGGAAGAAATAAGAGGGAGTAATTCTACCCCGTCAATTCCAAGAACACAACCCATGACAGACATCCCACAGTGTCAAATATACCTAGACAACATGATCTGAGTGGGAGAAATGAGTTCTCATATGATCCAATAGATCAATAGAACAATGAAGGTAATGAGGAGATAATGACGTCATCTAATGATAATTCCAGCACTTATGAAAAAATATTACGTTCCCAATGATGTCACAAGATCAGTGGCCCCATAGACAAAGTCGGATGATTATCAGTTCACCTTCAAGGTACTTACTGAGTAGAGAGTCCAATCTTGTGATCTCCATGATACAAGTTGATGACCTAACTTCATATAAATAGGCTTTATATAATGTAAATGCAACGATCTATTTATGGATCAAAGCAGACATTGAGATCTTGGAATAAGGGATTCGACAAAGTTATTAAGACACATGGTTTTAATCAGAACTTTGATGAACCCTATGTCTATATGAAGATTTAAAATAAAATTGTATTTTTCCTTATACTTATGTAGACGATATTTTACTCATAAAAATAATGTGGATGCATTATCCTCTACAAAGCGTGGTTAGTCCAACAGAGTCATACAAAGAACTTAGTGAAGCTAACTATGTTCTAGGTTTTAGATCTTGAGAGAAAGAACAAGATGATAGCTTTGTCCCAAATTTCATGTTTTGACAAGATATTTTTCAAATTGCTATGCAAGATTCTGCCATCATTCATTGAATCCAACTCTCTAAGGATCAGTCCTCTAAAACTTCTAAAGAAATTTAGTACATGAGTAGGATACCTTATGTGTTGGTAGTAGGTAGTCTCATTTATACTATGCTGTGCAACAGACCTAACATTTGTCATACGATTGGTGTGGTGAGTCGAGATCTATTTAACCTTAGAATCAAAAATTTGGTAAAGCATATCGTTTACTATCTTCATAGAAAAATAAATTATATGCTCCTCGCCAGATCTTGTATCGATAGGTTAAAATGATTCGAACTTCCAATGTAATGAAGACTATTGTAGGTCTACATCAATATCATTGTTTACACTTGATGGTAGGGCCATTATTTGGATAAGTATCAAGCAATCATGTATTGCTGATAACACCATTGATGCCAAGTATTTAGCAGCTTGTGAAGCTCCTAAATTGGTTGTATAACTTAGGAAATCCTAACAGATATCAAGGTGGTGCCGACATCTGCACAGCCCTTTACACTGTATTGTGATAACAGTGAGATTGTGACAAATGTTAAAGAACCAAGAGTCATCGAAGAGGTAAACACATTGAACGAAAATATCATTTTTTAAGAGAGATAGTGGTAGAGAAAATATAATTGTCAGTAAGATTGCTACTGAAATAACATTTTATACTCGTTTACTAAGAGCCTGTTGGTTAAGGTTTTCGAGGAACATTTGCAAGAGTTGATACATATACTCTACGACAAATGGGAAATTTATTAGGTTGTGTGCTAATAATATACTTTGCTATGATAAAATAATAATTTATAATAAATAAATTGTGAATTTATTTATTTATTATAATATTGAGTATGCAAATTAAAGTGCCTATAATCAATGGCGGACCCGCAATGGGTCTTGGTGGGTCAAGTAACCCACCAACCTAAAATTGAGTTTATTTCCTTTTGATGATTTCTTTTGTATTTTCTTATGAAATGGAACTGTGGATCCACTTAAGTGCTTCAATTTCTATCTTGTTTTGGTGATTTTATAGTAATGGATTCTTGCTGTGATTTTTGTCTTTATTTGAACAGGAATGCAATTGATAATGTAACGTTTTGAATTTGCTGTGATTTTTGTATTTTTCACTTGAATTGATTGTTTTCATTAATTGTGATGGAAAAATAATTTAAACGTGAATATACTTGATTTTTGGTAGCATCACAAGTAAAAGAAAGTCCGTGCCTTGTTCAAACAGATTTTCAAATCGAGCAACAATGTGTTTGCCATATGTATACTTCTTTAAAGCAGTAAGATGATTTCTTATTAAACCAACACTTCCCTCTGAATCTAGACAAATAGTTTATATATCAAGATTTTATAAGGTACGAGGTTGAACAAAATGACGTACTGTAGAATTTCTGTATGAAAACAATAGCATCCTATCTGTTAAGTTAAACCACTAATTTTGAAGAATAATTATTAGACCATTTATCCTTTACGGTATCGTTAACGGAAAAAATATCAATAGGATTAACATAACAAAAATGATTGTGCTGAGATGGTTTTATCCATACTATAATGGATATATATAAAAATGAAATATGCATTAACAAGTTAACGTGGCACCAACCAAGGATAAATGTAGGGTATAACTTTGGTGGTTGTTTTTAGTATGATACCCTATCTTCGAGTAGTATTCTGTAAAATCACATTATGAATTGACGTTCGTTTATTTGCATTTTATAATTTGAAGCAATTATCTAAGGATTTATGATCATATAGGATGTCACAAATTGTATACTCGATAGTTTGAGTATTAAGACAATTCATGATGTGATCAAAATATTTCATTTACAATCAATACGTAAAGTTGGACACTTTATGTTGATAAGATTGCATTGTTCTTATTAAGATTTATCTAGATTTGGGAATAAGAACAATAATGTATTTCGATGCATATTACATATGACTGTGCAGATTACTTATTTGTAACTGCTTGAAATGAGATTCTACTCAATTATTAACAAATTACCTAACTCCCAAGCGAGTAGTACCTTTGATAACTAGTTCAAATTCTTCGAGGTACCAATGAGTGAAGTCATAAATAAAATATTGATCTCAGTGCTTGGGTATCGAACCGAAACAATTAGTGATCATATACTTGCAATAGAAAAATTAATTGATCATTGAGATGAGACGATCATCACTCTAAGGTATTTTCAATAGACAAATTGAACTTGAGCTTAGTAGTCCAATGATAAGATCATTGGACTTTATAGGTCTATCTGGCTGTGCTTTTTCACCAGATTTTCAGCCAAAATAGAGCCACTCGTCCAAGCTGCGGGTCCCACCTCACACACAAGCAGTAAAAAATTATGAGCTGCAACGGTAGGAAAATTGTTGCCAATGGTCACTTTTTTGCTTTTAATTTCTCCCAGACAGGCCCTATATTGTGATTTGATCACAACGAATTTGCTGTATGAAAATAGAACTTAGAGGGTAATATATATTGAAGGGCAAAACGATCATTTTGCCAATTTCAATATATTGACAGTCAAATGGGGATTGACTTGTGGAATGATAAATAGAGGATATTGTTATTAAATCATAATTTATTTCTATAACTATCACTCGACTCAAGAGTGCAGTCTCGACTTTTTGGTAGAATGAGTAGGAAATAATAGATGTATCTCAATTAGTCAAGAGTTGACCCAATCAGAGACATCTATTGGAGCTCGAGTCATGTGAGTCTAATTAGGTCCTTTTCTTAGCTCCAATAAAGATGTGTAACTTAATTGGTCTACTATAATAAAGTCCAAAAAAATGTGCAATTTTCAAACCCTAATTGATTATTATAAATATTCTTCTTATGGGCACATTTTCATATGATTTTAGTGTTAGCCATTTTTCCATCTCCCAAAAAGAGGGAGGCACCTAAAGGAGAACAAGAGAGAAGATCTAACGGAGCAAGCTTTGGCTAGGCCATTAAAAGGTCCTTTAAAGTTATCATCTTTCCTTTTATGTATGAAGGTTTAGAACATCCAATGATCTTAAGGTTATCTAATATTCTTATTCATATGGGTTTAATCTTCAAAGGAAAATTAATATTCTATTGTGATGAAAATCCAATAACCAACAGTCGTGTCATAGCATGTATAGAAGCTCTCATTTACAAGCACACTTTTCTTTAGTATAACAGTTTACAAGAACAGGTAAACCAGAGCTAACAGTTGCAAACAATTTGATTTAACCAGGTCTTTCGACAATTATACAATGGATTAAACTAAGAGTCTAAAAAGGATCCATGAAGTCAGCCTCAAACATATTGATTATACAGCATAGCTTGTTATCATGTTAGCAATGAACCACAACCAAATGAATTCTTCTAGGGAAAAGAAGTGGGATGATCTATAGATACACAAAGTGCCCAAGTAAGAAGAAGTTATACTAGAAGCGTATAAAATACTAACTCTTCCTAAATACTCATCTTAAAAGCACTCCCAATACACACGAAAAGCTACACAGGTGCATAGACTAACACAACACTTCTTCTGACCCTTGATTAAGTTAAAACTAAGACTGGGCTAATACACCACTTTTTCTGACCATTTTTATGCTGATAGCGTACGAAATATTTACTGCTTCTCTAAACAAATAATTTACTAAACAGATTCAAAATATTCGATCTAAAACAAATAGGGCATTTTTTTTCTGGTTTCTCAAATTGTATGGAGACTAAAATAAATAACCTCCACCAACTTAGCCAAGTACAACTACCTAATAAGTACTTTCAACTTTGTATCCTAGGGTTTTCCTGACATCCAGTTGGAGAATTGAGTTCCTCAATTTAGCTCTTGTTTGAGCACCATTTTTTTTTTAATCAAAATGCATTTTTTAACAGTGATTTTACCTCATTTCAATCACACATTTTTCAATAAAATAACATTACACGTAAACTCAAAACTTTCTTTATTTTTTAACCACACATTCTCTATCATAACACTATTTTGAAATGCATTTTTTTTTTTTTTGAAAAAATGGACTCAAACAACCTCTTAATATAGATATATCAATCAAAACCTTTTTGTCCATAAATCTAATCTTAATAGAACTAATGCTACAAACTATTGTAATATGGTTGTTCAAAATTAAAATGGATGAAGGATGAATTGAGAAAAAGACGGAAAAGAACGTGCCCTAAAATGGCCTATACGACCTCACAAGCCATTTTGGCTTGCGATCGCATAGGGGTTTGCAGAAAAGTGGTCGCATAGTTGAAAAATATGACTGTTGGTTGGAATTTTTTCAAATTTCTGGTGGTGGTGAATCCATGCACTTGTACATTTGAGTTGGAATCACTTCGTGTAGGAATGATTGAAATCTATAAGTATATGTTGTGTTCATCCCAAAAACACATGAAAAACTTACTCTGCTATTCATCCAATTTTTGTATAAAATTTTGTCCCTCTATATAATCAGATTCTTCTTTTCACTTGTTTGAATATCATTATTTATTTTGGTGTTCTTCATTAAGGCTTGATTAATCCTACAAATATTTGTCAATTTTAATTCTTAAAAGTATTGTGAAGGAGGTAAATATCATTTGAGAACAACGATATAATTTTCATGTTCAAGCCTACTTTGATATATATTCATCATCTTCTTCTTAAATTTATCCTCCATTGCTTTATTTTTCTTAATACTCTCAAACGATATTCGTCATTTTACTGCGATGGAGATAGGATCTATGCTCGCTACAATCAAGATAATGAATCAAGATTTAGTGCGTTTGGATATATTTCATGGATCAAATTTCACGAGATGGCAGGACAAACTAAAATTCCTCCTAACAGAGTTAAAGATCTTCTACAAGCTTGATCCAAAATTGGAGCCAATTCCCAATGCAACAGACAAAGACACTAATGAAGTTCGTATAACAAGAAATAATTAGGAAGATGACGAATTAATATGTCATGGTCAAATCCTAAATGCTATTGGATCGATTATATGATCTCTATACCAACACTACATCAGTAAAAGAGATTTGGTATGTACTTGAAAGCAAATAAAAGGCCGAAGAGGAAGGTATCAAAAAAAGATTAATTTTTAAATATTTTGATTTCAAGTTTCTGAATAATATTCCCTTACTACCTCAAGTGCATGAGTTGCAAATAATTGTAAACAAATTGAAAGTGGTGAAGATTGAATTTCCAAACCTTTCAAGTGGGAGCAATCATTGCTAAACCTTTCGATTTGGAGTTGAAATTCATTTTCGAATAGTGTGGATAAATTCCCATTTACTCCCTCAAAAGAAGAGTAATTTAGAAGAACTTGAAAAATCATCATTGGGAAAACGAAACTTAGGGAGAAAGAAAGACGTAAAAGATGAAGAGCGTGAAACAGATTAAAAGAATTGGGCCACGGGTTGTCCTTATCACACGGTGAGACGTCATCTCTAACTCACAACTCTTTTACAGATTTCGTATGAATGGAAACAAAAAGTTGCTCATCCCTCATTGGAGGAGGAGTGCTTTTGGGCATTTGGATTTGGTCTCAAGTAGCATCCAAGTTTTCGAAGTGGAAGGACGCACCACTTTGTGGTGTTGGACCAAATATCGGGAGCATTTTTACATTCGAAATGAACTTCTATTTTTTCTTTGTTAATCTTGTGTAAATTCATTATATTAATTCTTTAATGATTTAATAAGTCAAACTATCAATGAAACCTACAGATTACAAGAGCAACTGTGATGATCCGAATCCTTAACGATTCGACTGTCACTAAATTATAAACTAAAACTAATTTAAAAAATATTCAATACAATCGTATAAATTATAAAACATTTACCAAAATTCAAATAATGTAAAGAGTTTAATAAATTAACTTGAAACGAGAAATATCTTTAAAATCAAATGAAATAATAATAGTTTGACAACGTAATAATTTTATTATTGAAACTTTTGCCACCATTAAGTCATCTCTGTGCCAACTGCCTCGAATCGTCAATTATCTGAAAAAATAGACATAATGAGGTGAGAATAATTCTCAATATGCGTGCTTGGATAATGAATTCATATATGTACCTCTACGGAAAATACATAACTTGCATAGGGAGACATAAAAATTAGACCGAATTTATATGGTACTAAATTCTCGTGCCCAGCCCAGTGCTATTAAACTACGGTCCATTCTTAATAAAACATACATAACATGGACTAAACATGACATAACTGTAAAAATATTATATACATAAACATTAGCCACCATGAACATAAAGCACAACTTACTTTTTCATTGAATAATTCAAAAGGAAAAAATGAGTTATTGTTGGAAAGAGATTCTTGGGCCGCACGTGGGGTTGATTATTCATGTGTGATTGTATATATAAAAATGACAAGAGAAAGAGAGGAGGTGAATAGACAAAGTTATAGTAGAGATGGAGATTGTTTAAATAGTTGTTGAGGGGCAGTTTAGTGTTGGGTTTATCTCTTATTTATAGTGAAAATTCTTGACCATGTACAGAAAAGTGAAATGAAATTGTTAGATGTTAGACATGGTCAATGCATAAATGGTGTATTGTTACGAAAATGGTCAAATCAATACCTTTAATCATATAGTAAAATCAATTCATTTGTCTTAAAACATGGTGTAAATAATACATGTAGTCAAATCAATTTTATTTATTTATGTGGTCAAATCAATTACATTGGTTTGAAATGTACTGTGAATAATGCATGTAGTCAATAAATCATCTTTAATTAAGATCAATTGGCATATTTACATATGTTTTATGCATGATTAATTAACTTCCAAAATAACTTTCTACTTAGGCCCTCAAACTATTGATCAGTTACTAGTAAGGTCATTAGACTAGACCAATAATCAACAAGATCGTTGAACTTTAATAATAGTGCATCTAAGTTATAAATTTAAATTTAATTAGTAGTAAAAATTTGGAATGTTACTGCAACTCTCCTTCAATTTCTTGGGCAGATACTTAAGATTTTGCGGGACTGTTTTTCATCTCTAGCCATTCTTAATATTTGATTTATAATAATTACACCAATGTTTACACATGCTCAAGTTTAATGTTTTTTTCCCTATTGCTCAAAATGAAAAAAGAAATTCCAAAATCCAAATAATATTTAAATATTTTTTCGTAAGGCTAGACAAGAAATCAATAATCAATTTTTGGCCTACTCTTAATAAGGTTATCTTTCAAGGTACTAATCCGATAACTAATGTGGTTTTAGAGCTCAAACGAACTACTCTCAAAAGCATAATAAAATTTTAACATTACTGTTCTTAAATGAGTCGCCATTCTTGATGATATATTAAGGGTAAATCTTATATGTTCTCAAATGTAAAAATATTAATCGACTTAAAAGCTTTTAGTTAACTCTCTTAACAAGGTTGATTGAAGCTCAATACTCTTTCATTTGATTCGAGTTGTCGTTCAAATGATCAATAGGCATACTTCTTGCCTTTTTCATCGAATTTTCCACGTTCAATTCCACTCTATTTTACAATATATATTGTGGGCTCACTTTAATTTTCTCAATTGATTGACGTCCATAATTTTGCTTCAAAATCTTTTTGACTTAAAAATTTCAAAGCCTTCATTCTAGAAAGCAACTTTTTGGCCTCCCCCCTTTTGTCATTTCGACTTGACCCAGCAGTAATAAGAACAGTGTAATATATATTGATCATATTATTTTATGGGGCATTTTTGCAGTGCGCTGTATGGAATCTTAAGGAATTACACGGTTTTGAATGTTTAATATTGTGTCTATCTAAACACATTAATGTCATATCCATGGTTTTTGTGTTAATATTTTCATATTGAGACTACAATATATTATTTGTCAATGAATAAATTATTAAATTGTGGAATCTAATTTATTATCTAGCTTAATTATTAATTTATGGAGTCCTCGGACCAATAATTTAGGGTCTGTACAATTTTTTCTTGTAAATCATTTTTTTTTTAATCATAGTGAAATAATGCTATAGTGGAAGAGGACGTAATCTTATACTAAGGCGAATCTTTATAAATATTGCATGTTCTTGCGTGTTTATTTTTCTTTCTATAAATTGATTATTGTCGGTGGAATAAAATTGGTGTCATACTATATGAAATTATATCTTTAACATTTTTGTAAGATGATGCTTCATTTTAAAATATCAATCTTTATCGATTGAATTGTTCATTTGGACTTTTTCAACTTTGATACATGGAACCTTTGAAAGGCCAATATGAGTAGGAGTAAAAGAGAAGATACACATGAATGAAATAAATGCCATGGAACCATGTTCTTCCAATCCCTCGAGCCTATTATATATCGACAATATTAATTCAAATGTTGACCAATCTACTTCTTTTCTTGGATTCCTTTCTCATATATTCTATTCCCATTATTGTTTTAGAATTCAGCCATTAGACCACCTCTTTGCTTGTCAACCCTTTGGCAAGCTTTGCTTAATTCCGAGGACATGAGAATCTTAATGATTTTGTGTGGGTGCTAACCCTGTGCATGCATGCATGCCCTACGATTTTCGGCCTCTATTTCATCAAACGACTTAAACTACTATATGCTTTTCAAAATAAGCCTAACTAATTTAGAATTTTTGTAAAAGGAAGTCTTTGTTTGCTGCGGTAAAATGTTGATGAGCTTTACCTTTTAATTGAAATCAGTGAGCAGATTGGGTGTGACAGAATATTTCGGGGGCCACTCATGCACTAATAATTAATCATCCTTTACACTCTCCATTCTTTTATGCCTATATAAACACAAGACAATGCTCAGTTGAATGTAGAATTAGACTAGCCTTCTTGAGAGTTTTGCATGAAGAGGTAGAGAGTAAATTGCAGCCAAGGATGACTTGCCGAAAAATGGCAACTACTGTTTGAAAGTTCCGGCAAGTTGTTCTCGGCTATGATTTGCTCTCTTCTTCTCATGCATACTCAATAGATTTCTCTCGGTTCATCGGCATTTGAGGCATGCATTTTCACATACACGGCCACAATATAATTAGAGCTTGTGGGCACCCCAATCTTGGGATGGTTCGCCATGTTCCTCCGCTCTTTTGGCTTGGTATATATATTTAAATCTCGACACCTTTGATCCATACAGATAGATAGATAGATGCAAGTCATGTATATAGATAGATAACGCATATACTTATCCTCGGTAGCTGTAATTTAGGCGGCTATACTGACACATAACACCCTTAATCTTAGATGAATCCCTCCCAATTGAAAAGGAAACTATTGATTCTCTCCCGAATGACACCCATTTTCAGTTTGTAGGCCAAGGAAAGGGCCGTGTATCTGTCTTAAACCGCAGGTAAAAGCTGGTTGCAGATGGGGTTCTGCCATGTATATCCCCTCCATAATATCAAGGCTACCCAGTTTATTTTTTTGATGGATTTTGCCATTTTGACAGAAAAATTGTAACAAATGTAGTGACATAATCTCAGTTGGCAATGGATGATTTGGGGGGAACATTGATTGTGTTTAAAACAATCCAATGATGGAATACCATGTAGCATTATATCAAGAATTATGCCAATCATTATATTACTGTAGCATGAGTGTTGTTTGATTATAGACGTGTGATGATCTCCTTTAAGGACAGCACCTTAGATTTGAAGCTGTTTGGTGGCATTTATTAAAATGTAAAATTTCATATTAATCAGTTAAGTATAAAAAAATTAACTGACTTATAAGAAATAAAGTTACTTCTTTTATTAAGTTGACATTTTAAATTGACTGGGCACATTAAGTTCAAATAATCAGCAACTTCGTCTTTAGCCATTGAATTTCATGATTGGTGAAACTTCAAATTTTAAAGGGTTTTTTTTTTTTTTTCCTTATGACGAGAGAACCCTCAACCGCTACCCTTTGGATGCGCACTGAATAAACTAGCTTGCAAACTGCACCAGCTCACTAGGCAAGCCTTGTGCGGCAGGTTCGATAGAGAAAGTGTTGATAGAAGGAATCGAACTCGTGATCGAAGACTTTGGCATTCACCTACTCCACCAACTCGATCACCCCATGAGGGACAATTTTAAGGTATGTTTTAGATCAATTAAGAATGGTGTTAGAAGTATAGAAAAACGTGTGAAATAAGCAATGGAACCTTTAATTTAAGCAACATTAATATTTTAATATGATTTCTAAGGAATGCAGAATAATGTATTATAATGTAGGACTTATATTAAGCCTTGTTCGATTTAGTTAAAAGAAAAAATTGATTAAAATTTAATAAAACTAAAAAAATTATTTTTATCTAAACCAAACAAAGCTAAAATTATATTTGCATGGAAAATTCCCTAAGTACAGGGATTCAGTGAATTGCAGACACTTTTTTGTTTTTCTGTCATCTGTCAATGAATATATGTCATGTGAAATTTTGTAAAATTCCTTGAAAATTCTCCTATACCTATAACATAACTCTATTTGCATTTGTAAAGAGGAGGTTCCACAATATTAGATTTAATCAACAAAGAAAAATACAAGTAACAAGATAAAAGTATTAAAGCACAAAATCGGAGATCTCATTTAAGATGCCCTAAGGCAGTAACAAGATGAAAGATTCGGCCAATGAATAAGATGCTTCTTCCACCATCAGACCACTGTGAGTGTTAATCACACACCAAGGCTTAGATATTAGGGTATTTTCGCACTCAAACCAAAGATCACCCAAGATCATAGAAGATACAAACTTCTCACTTCACAAATCGGTTCACCCAAGAACACAATACACTTCTCAGTGATAATCACTCAAGATTACAAAATCAGTTTTGAGTAAGTGTTGAAAATCAAGGAGATCGTTGATTTTCAGAGAAGAATAAGGAGATGAAACTCGAACTGCCACAGTAAAATGAAGAATCTAGAAGAATGAAAAAAATCACGCATCTCAAACCCTATAACTATCCTTTATATGAGTCACCAGATGGTCAAGCATCCAACGGTCAAGGAACTGACACATGGCATCATCATGAAGGTCCAAAAGGAGAAACACGATTTTGCAAATATAAGTGCGTTTTTGTTTAAGGGATCAGCTAACACGTTCAAATAGCAAATAAAAGGTCAACTGATCAACTTACACTAATAGCATCATTGTGCCATACCCTTTCAATCTCCACCTTGGTACAATGATTCACATACACTCAACAGTGGGGTTGCTCCCAGTTTTGAACATCAATTGCACTCTTGCCAGATACTCAAATCAGCATGTAGTGATGTTCAACATGTTCAAGCAGTCCAAGAACTTATTAAGGGGTAGTACCTTTGTACCTGCATCAGCGGGGTTAAAATTAGTAGAAATCTTTTCAAGTTTCACAACTCCTTGTGAAATTATATCCCTTATAAAGTGAAATCTAACATCAACATGTTTAGATCTATTATGTAAAACTGGATTTCTACTTAAATGAATGGTTGACTGACTATCAGAATAAAGAACTACTTTAACAAAACCAAATTCATTTAATAACCCTTTCAGCCATATCCCTTCTTTTATAGCATCTGTTGCAGCAATATATTCAGTTTCAATAGATGATAATGCAACAATCTTTTGAAGCTGTGGTTTCCAGCTAATGCATGAATTACATAAAGTATACATATAGGCTGAGGTAGACTTCCTATTGTCCATATCACCAGCATAGTCTGAATCAGTGTATCCTCTCAAGACAACACCTTCAGTTTGTTTTCTAAACTGAATTCCTAAATCTGATGTACCTTTAATATATCTAAGAAGCCATTTCATGGCTTCCCAATGAGCTTCACCTGGATTTGACATATATCTACTCAAAACACTTATAGAATATGCTAAATCATGCCTAGAACAAACCATAAGGTACATTACAGACCCAACTGCATTAGAATATGGCACTCTTGCCATCCTTTCAAATTCTTCTTTAGATTTAGGACATTGTTCATTTGAGAGTTTAAAATGATTTGCTAAAGGCAAACTCACATTTTTGGAATTAGACAGAAAATTTGTTTAGCAATTTCAGCATATACGACTTTTGACTAAGACTTAGAGTGCCTTCTCTCCTATTTCTTTTAACTTCAATACATAAAATCCTTCTCACAGGACCTAAGTCCTTCATTTCAAATTCTGATTTTAGCTTATTTTTTATATCTTCTATCTCTTTTATGTCATGACTTGCCAATAGCATATCATCCACATAAAGGAGTAGATAAAGGACATTTTCTCTATCATTTCCTTTACAATATAGGCAGGTATCAAAGTTACTTCTCTTAAAACCAAGTCCAAGTACAAAATTATCAAATTTTTTATACCATTGTCTTGGAGTTTGTTTTAAGCCATATAGGGATTTTTTAAGAAGGCACACTAAGTCAGACTTCTGATTTATTTCAAAACCTTTGGGTTGTTTCATGTAAATGGTTTCATCTAGATCACCATTTAAAAAAGCTGTTTTCACATCTAATTGATCTAGTTCCCAGTTAAACTGTGTGGCTAAGGCCAGAATCACTCTTACAGTAGTGAATTTTACAACAAGAGAGAAGATTTCATTGAAATCTATACCTTCTTTTTAGGTAAAACCCTTAGCCATAAGTCTAGCTTTGTATCTTATATCATTTTCACTTTGTTCACCTCTTTTAATTTTGAAAATCCATTTACAGTCAACAACCCTTTTTCCATTTGGTCTTTTTACCAACACCCAAGTTTTATTCTTTTTAAGTGATTGCATTTCATCTTGCATTGCTGCAAGTCATTCCTTAGAGTCTTTACTATTTATGGCTTCCTCAAAGGACTCAGATTCATTCTCAATTATACTTTGATAAGATAGCAAAGATACATCTTCATCAAACCTAACAGGAGGCCTTATTTGGCTTCTTTGCCTATCTCTAGCAAGTTGATAATTGTCTAAAGGCTTATCAATTTCTAATTCAGCTTCAGATTCATCATTAGGAGCACCATCACCAGGTATCTCCTCATTTCTCTCATTAAGTTGTGTAGTATTCTGAGGATTTTCATCATCAGATTGCTCCACCTCAATTTCAACCCCCCTTTTCCACATTTTCATCCTGATTCAAGGGCTCTGTTTTATTTTCAGATTTAAGGTAGGGTAGATCATCTTCATTAAATATCACATTTCTACTGATTATGATCTTATAGCCTTTGTTTTCCCTTACCCATAGCCTATACCCCTTCATAATAGCCCAAGAATACACATTTAAGGGCCTAGGTTCTAATTTTCCTTCAGATTGGTGTGCAAAGGCTGCACAACCAAATACCCTCAAGTTAATGAAGTCAATAGGTTTCCATTCTACATTTTTTTAGGGGTTTTAAAGTGTATAGCACTAGAAGGGCTTCTGTTAATCAAATTATTAGCAGTTTTAACAGCTTCCTCCCAAAAAATCTTAGGCAGGCCAGAACTTATGAGCGTACATCTCACTTTTTCAAGAATCGTTCTATTCATTCTCTCCGCCAAACCATTTTGTTGTGGGGTGCGTGCAACTGTTCGATGTCTTAATATACCAGAAAGTTTGCACAACTCATCAAATTCAAGGTTGCAGAATTCCAAACCATTGTCAGTTCTTAATACCTTAATATTTTTATCAGTTTGGTTCTCAATCAGAGTTTTCCAGTTCTTGAAAACACCAAAAGTATCAGATTTTGATTTTAAAAGAAAAATCCAATTTTTTCTAGAAAAATCATCAATAATTGACAAAAAATATTTAAAATGAGTATGAGTTGTTACAGAAGCTGGTCCCAAAGTTCAGCATGCAAATATTCAAGTATAGACACAGATTTATGCATTCCAGGTAAGAAAGATAATCTATTATATTTTTCAAGAATGCAATAGTCACAAAAACTGACTTTTTCTAAGTTATCATTTCCAAAGGCACCCTATTTTTTCAAAATCTGTAGCCCTTCGTCACTTATATGGCCTAATCTTTTATGCCATATCTGTGACTTATCATTTTGGACTGAGATTGCTGCTGATGTGGACTCCAAAAAATTTTCAGTTTGTAAAATATACAGGCCATGTCTCTTTGGGACTTCAACAATTACTTGTGAACCCCTCAAGATTTTAATGTATCCCTTGTTAATCAATATGTCATGGTTTAGGTCATCTAGAACCCCTAAGGAAATAAGATTTCTTTGCAAATCAGGAACATATCTAGTCTTCTCCAAAACCAGGTTATTATTTCCTTTTACTTTCAAGGTAATTGTTCTTATTCCTTTAACCTGACATGTCATATGATTACCCATTAAAACCTTACCACCCTTTATATTTTCAAACTCTATAAACCATTCTTTGTTTGGACACATATGATAGGTGCAGCCTGAGTCAAGGATCCACTCTTGACAAGGTGAATTGCTTACAGCCACATAGACTTCATCAATTAAGGTCTCATTATTGTAGGCTAAGGCTGCACCACCATCATCTTTAGATTGGTTTTTGAAATCACTAATTCTTTTAGGACAGTTTTTGATGAAATGACCCTCATTTAGACAATAGAAACACTTCTTTCCTTTAGTCTTCGTTCTCATTTTATCCTTTGGATTTGACTTTTTCTTGTGTCCAGGTTTTTTATTAAAGTTCACAGTCTTAGGATTAGATCTAGTCTTGGCCATCAAGTTCTCCCCATTGATAGATTCTTTCCTATCAGACTTTAACTCTAACTCCTTATTTCTGAAAGCATTAATAATAACTTCAGTGGTTAGAGTTTCCCTCCCATATTCAATTGTATTTTTAACATCTTTATACTTATCACTTATTGAATTTAACAAGACCACAGCCAACTGATCTTTTGAGAGTTTCTCATCACAGTCGGCTAGGTCATGGGATAGTCTATTAAATCTATCAATATTAGCCTCAAGGTCAAGAGATGAGTCAAGTTTAAAACCAAAGAATTGTTTTAGAAGATACACCTTATTTGGCATAGATTTAGTCAAGTATGTATCTTCCAAATTTTTCCACAACTCAGCAACACTCTTAGTCTCACCAATTTCACGTAATACATTATTAGATAAATGCAGAAAAATTGAACTACAGGCAGTTTCATCAAGTTCAATTTTCTTGGTTTCTTCTAAATCATCAGGCCATGTTTCATCAATGGCTTTAGCACACTTTTGTTGTAACAAAATTGCCCTCATTTTCTGGCGCTAGAGATTGAAGTCTCCTTTGCCATTAAAAACATCCAATTCAAATTTTGTATTTGTCATTTAAAAAAAATTTGAATGTAGTTTCAGAATGTACAGATCAAATACACACTTCACAGTTATTTACAACTCAAAAAATAAATTCAAGTATCACCACTCAAGGGACATGAATATACTGTAATTATAAGTTGTAAAGTACTCCAGTTATTTCACAGGGATTGTTCAAAGTCTAAGAGTCACAACGTGTTTTTCACAACACAAATTACATTTGAGCAGCAAGAACCAAGATTATACGCTAATCAGTATCACAGTAGTATAATAATATCAAGACCTTTGACTTATGTCAAGGTAACCCTCAGATTCCAGAAAACTCTTAGGGTTTCTGGACAAAGGAATTACTGAGGCAGTCGCAGATCACGAGATTAAATCACAGTAACAGCAGCTCAAAAAATTTATACAATTAATTTGCAGTATTAATCGTAAAACTAGAACAATCTCACCAGATCCTTCAATAGGGTTTCAAGAAATAACGAAGGTTAGGAAAAGTAAGTGTCATAGTTTCAGATCTACACAAGTTAGAGTCAAGAACCTCCGTCCGAATGCTCTGATACCACTGTAAAGAGGAGGTTCCACAATATTAGATTTAATCAACAAAGAAAAATACAAGTAACAAGATAAAAGTATTAAAGCACAAAATCGGATATCTCATTTAAGATGCCCTAAGGCAGTAACAAGATGAAAGATTCGGCCAATGAATAAGATGCTTCTTCCACCATCAGACCAATGTGAGTGTTAATCACACACCAAGGCTTAGATATTAGGGTATTTTCGCACTCAGACCAAAGATCACCCAAGATCATAGAAGATACAAACTTCTCACTTCACAAATCGGTTCACTCAAGAACACAATACACTTCTCAGTGATAATCACTCAAGATTACAAAATCAGTTTTGAGTAAGTGTTGAAAATCAAGGAGATCGTTGATTTTCAAAGAAGAAGAAGGAGATGAAACTCAAACGGCCAGAGTAAAATGAAGAATCTAGAAGAATGAAAAAATCACGCGTCTCAAACCCTAGGATTCTCCTTTATATGAGTCACCAGATGGTCAAGCATCCAACGGTCAAGGAACTGACACATGGCATCATCATGAAGGTCCAAAAGGAGAAACACGATTTTGCAAATATAAGTGCGTTTTTGTTTTAAGGGATCAGCTAACACGTTCAAATAACAAATAAAAGGTCAATTGATCAACTCACACTAATAGCATCATTGTGCCATACCCTTTCAGCATTGTAGAATAGGGATACCTTGTATTGTCGTGTTTCTCAATTCGCTATTACGTGGAAGTCGGAGTGAAATCCATGTGCTCCCATATTCCAACGTAGGGAAAGCGACTTGAACAATCCCCTAGACGTCTAGGGGATTGTTCATCCAGCATCTCTCTTCCAACGTTACCTTAAGTTAGCATGTTTCTCTAAACTTATGTGTAAAAACATTTATTCAAAAAAAAAGTAAAAAAATTAAGTTTTCAAGCTAAAATTCATAAAAATACTTTACATATATTTAGCCCAAAAAATTGCATAAAAATAAGAAATATTCTGCAAGTACGGGAAAAAGCAAACAAAATCTGTCTTTTTTTTTTTCTTTTTTTTTTTTTTTAGGTCATCTTCAAATGATAATTTGCCAAATATCCATATGTATAATTTCTACGAAAATTTTTCTGTACCTATAGCATTATTGTAAAAATAACTTGCTTAGGCGAACATGCTTACATATTCTATAAAAGAGTCTAGATGTATAAATTGGATTAGACCAGAACATTTTTGGTTGAGTTAGGCTAGGCACAAATAGGGATGTAAACGAATCGAGTCGAGCCGAGTCAACTCGCAAGTCGAAACTTGTGGTTTAAGCATGGGATTCGAGCTCTATTTGTTCGAGTTGAGCCGCGCAAAAATTAGATCAAAAAATTTAGGCTTAGCTCAAGACCTTATCGAGACAAATTGGCACTTTTTTTTTTAAGGTAGCATAGCTGCCTCGTCGCTACCTCTTTAACAGCTGCCCGCACAATTGCCTTTTTACCAAGCAATAGTAGTTTCAAACAACAGGCCATTTTTGGCTTGTGTTTGTTCAAATTGCCTATCAAAGTAAGGCTTGACCTGAGCCACAAGCCGGGTCGGCTCTAGCCTTTTCTGAGTCCAACCACGGGCCATCAAGCCGACAAGATATCCCTAGACACAATGTACACTTTCCCGTGGAATTGGATTGGAGATTTGTGTAGCACGGTGTGAGATTTGACGGGGGTGTTAACTATTAAGGATCGACATGGACACAAAGCTCAACGCCCTTTATAATCCATTTTAACTTTAAAAAAAAAAAATTAAAAGAATAAAGAAAACAAAACAAAAAGACTCCCGTGGGAAAATCGACACATGATGGGCTTGAGCTCTAACATATCCCTGCATTGGCTAAACAAGACTGTGATATTTTTCATATACATATCATGCGTGCCTGTGTGGTACCAAATATGAATAGGTGAATTGAGTAATTTAGGAATTTTACGTAAAAATACATTAGAAATTTTTCTAAAAATAATAATAATAAATTAAATGATGCAAATGATCACAGAAAACAATATCATCGTTGATCGCTGACAATTTATTTAAGATGATTTTGATGGAAATCAACTTTGGTTGTTAATTCGTTTTTGAAATGAATTACCAACAGTCTGACACTGATATTATTGATTATCACAAACGCACCGACTATCAAAGATAATTTGTCGATATAGTCATCAATAGTCACCAACGGTGCTTCGTCATTGATAGTAGACAAAAAAGTTGATGTCATCCAAAGCTTTTTTAATAGAAGGACAAATAGACAATTTTGAAAAAATTGATTGTCAACCTCTTTCAAATATGAATGTATCTAATTCTTTCAAATATGAGTGTATCTAATTCATAAGGGAAGAACTTGCATCAATATCTCAATCTCAATTCAATATGGGTTTAAATCGCATTCCATATTCTGAGAAATAAATGTCAGATAAGCTAATTTTCAAATTATTAATTCATTATAAATAAAAAAAATTAACATTAATTTTTCGAAAATAAGTGTTTCTAATTATTGCAGGAAAAAAAAAAGATTCAAAGATTGCAATGGCAAGCTATTTGAAATAAATTTTATAAAATTTGGAGGAATTTTCCTAAAGGTAGGCCTTAGGCGACCGCCATTTTTGTTTAGGGATTGATCCGACTCTGAGTGAATATAAAAAACAATATATTAGATTTATCTTATGTGTGTGTATATCGTGCATGTGTGACGTCGGGTAACAAATAAATGCTTATCTAATGACACTTATTTAGTCCATGTTTGGGTTCCATTTTAATGTGATTTTGAGAGAAAATATATTTTGAAATAATATTTTTTTTTTTTTGGACAATGTGTAGTTAAAAAATAAGGAAATTTTTTTTATTTATGAGTAATATTATTTAATGGAAGAATGTGTAGTTAAAAATATATTTTGAAAAAATGGAGCCCATACGAGAGCTTAGTAGACAATATTTTTGCGTTCATTGATATCTTTTATGGTATATTTCATGTCACTATTTTATTATTGTTATATTTCTAAAAGAGCTTAGTCATGATTTTTAGAATCCATTTAACAGGACTTCCTACTTTTTTAAAAAGAGTTTTATAAAGAAGTCACTATGAACAGTTTTCTTTAAGAGCTTTTCTAACTGGACAAAATATTTTTTGAAAATTATCTGAATAGAAATAAAAGCAAGTTTTTATTCTTGCAAATAACTTTTGACTTTTCAAAATACTATCAAACGTGCCCCTAGTCCATGCACATATCTTCTCCCATCCAACCCTTGAAATTGAATAATATTAATGAGTCAAATTTTGTTGTTTATATTTTCCTATTAAAAGCGGAGCACAAGTAAAGATGGACAAAATGAGCAAACGAAATCAGAATTGAACCAAATCAAGAGATTCAGTCCAATTCTATATATATATATATATATATATATATATATATATATATATATTGATTTTTGTGTATTTAAATTATGACTATATTTTGTTTGTTTGTTTAGACTTCTGTAAATAAATTTTATTGTGTATATGGACATGAATAATGAAATGCATTATTGAATGTAAAATTCTAATTAAATTATAATCAGAATTAATAACAATAAAATGCATAAATGAATATGAATATTAATTAAATGAATGTGAATATTAATTAATATCAAAAAATTCATACATGAAAAAAAATTTGTAGTATTTATTACAGTTTGCAATTGAGTTTTATATGTTGAAAGCACACAAGTAAAATAGATATGTCAAATGTACATTGACAGTGACTAGATTAGTTGGCAAAATAAATCATGATAATATTCTTCAAATGGTTAAAGAAATTAAATACAAATTTAAAAATGAGAAATAAGGTATTATTGAAATAATTAAATTGTAGTAGTGTCAGAATTGTAAAAAATTAATTCTCACCTGATATGAGATAATAAATTTAAATCAAAACAATATAAATTAAGAATTTCGAACAGGTTTGTACCACAAGCTTAAAAGCTTGCACTTCTCCTCATTGACTTTAGAGTCAACCGACAATAACTCCAGAGGATGAATGGCTTTATACTTTTAAACCTCTATTAATTATCTTGGAATCAAACAAAATATATTAGTTTAGCGAATATTAAATAATTTATATGTTAAAAATTTATTAATTTATCCATTAATCAAATATTATTTTATCAAGATATTCCTTTTTGTACATTGTATTTAGTTTCTCATTTTATAAAATGACTAGTCTATGTATTTCTTTAATGAAGTAAAATTCACAGCTCTACTTATGGTTGGGCAAAAATTTATACAAATCAACCAACTCAATCCAATTTGACCTATTTGAGTTGATTTCTAAGTACAATTGGATTGAATCGGGTTCAAAAAATAAAAATTGGGGTCATGTTGGGTCGGATCTAGAGTTATGAATTAAAACGTAACCCGATGAATAAAAAACTAACACTTAAAAAAAAATAAAAATCTAAATAGACACAATGGTGGAGAAAGAGAACGACTTAGAATGTACAAATGTCATTTTTTTGTAAATAGTGTAATTAACTTGAATACTATGTACAAACAGGGTTGTCAAAAGAATTTGATTTTGATCCAAATTTGATCCGAATCAAATGAAATTAATGTGAAATGAATTTAAAGTCTCAGTCCTATAATTCGATAAAGGTCTGAATCGAATAATTCGTTAACTAAATGAAGCAAATATGAATACAGTTCAATCTGATCCGATTTGTTATAATAATATGATATTTTTATTTATTATCGTATAATTTATTACACATATTTTTACTTTTATTTTCATTTTTAAACTTGTATTATACTTTACACCTAATTATCAAATAATAAATAATATCAGATAATCATATAATTTTGTTAATTGAAATATTTGAAAATTTTTTGTTTTTTATTAATTAAAATAAGATTAAAAAATAATTTATTTATTTTATAAATTAAATAATCAAATTAGCCAATAGTTGTAGTTACTTTCATTATTCCCAACTTCCCATTTTCCACATTGGATACTTACTAGAATATTATAAAATTTGTAATCTATAAATGGGTGGGCCAAGTATTGAGTAAAAATCTATCTGGACCCTTTAATTCTAGGGTTTAGAAGTTGACTAATACAAAATTATTATATTTCAATTTTTTTCAATTTTGGATCGGATATTCGATAACGTAGCAAATTGGATATGGATTTAACAATCAAATATCCATTGGATTATTGGATCTAACCAAGTCAGATCGGATAATTATTCTTATCGAATCGGATCAAATTTGGACAGGTTCGATCCATTTACAGCGTTGTGTACAAATACAAAGTTATTTGGTGATCAACTAAAAATCAAGGACATGATGATTAAATGAATGAATGTCAAAAAAAAAAATGTAAAAAAGAAAATGCTTCATAATTTTAAACTTTTTATATACTATTTTTCAAAAAGAATTCTTTGCATATGTTAAAAACAATGGAGTTTTTAATTGGTTTCAAACTTATCCAACTGAAAAATTACCCAAAACCCAATATTTTATTCAAAAATAAAGAGGTTTAGTTTTTAATTCATAAATCAGGTGATAATTAAAAATATTAAATTAATTAATACCTTTGAAGAATTAAATTTTCCATTATCCCACTCAATTCCCATCCCCCACCTTTATTGTAGAAATCGAGACAACATAGGTAAAGCTGCATAACTTTTCATGTTTTCCATATTCCCACCCATTACTGTAGAAAGTGGAGTGAATTATCCAGATAGTCACTGAACTTTGTAAAATATTTTTACGAAGTGATTGAACTTTAAAAATCATTCAATTTATCACTAAACTTTGCAAAAGATTTCCACAAAGTCACTGAACTTTAAAAATCACTCCATTCATTACTAAACTTTGAAAAAGGTTTTCCAGAATTCACTAAATTTAGTGATCCCAGGGAAACATTTTGCCAAGTTCAATGACCTTGTGGAAACATTTTGAAAAGTTTAGTGATGAATGGAGTGATTTTTAAAGTTTAGTGACCTCGTGGAAGCTTTTTGCAAAGTTTAGTGATGAATTTGGTGATTTTTAAAGTTCAGTGACCAATGAAAACTTTTTACAATGTTCAATAACCATATGGGTAATTCACTTTCGAAATTGAGTTACCCCATTTCTTTTGTTTTTGTTTTTGCTCTATGTACGATAAAGATGGAGGCATCGGATGTGGGTGTAGCGATTGATGTGACATCATGTTCTCATAAGGGGATGTCTTCTAACAATATAAAAGGATTGGGTTATGGCTTTGTCTTCCCATGCCTTTGTTGGCGCTAGCTTCATTGTTAAGAAAATGGATTAAAGAAAGTAGGGGGACTTCTGGCATTAGGATTGGTAATTTGTGCATTTTCGCTTCAAATTTTATGTGCATTTAACTTCAATTTTTTAAGGGGCTGGCATGGTCTACAGTTATCGACGATTTCAGATTTGAATCGAAGGTGAAGGGTGTGATGGATTTAAGGTGGAGGTGGAAGTGATAAAGGTGGTCATTGTTGTCGTGAATTTGAGGTGAAGGTAGTATTTATGGTCATGGATTTGAATAAGGTGGTAGCGGTAGTGCATTGGAGGTGATGGTGGTGGTGTGTAACAAAATATGACAGAAAATAGAAATACTAGAGACGCTGGAAAAAGAATAAAGGAACAAAGATAAAGTAGAGAAGTAGGAGACCAACAGGAAAGCTCTTTCAATTGAGTTTTATTTCTTGATGAAAAAATCAAAGATAAAACAAATATTGGAAAGAAAATTGAAAATGCTGGTCGTATGTATAGTAGCTTACAAGTCAAATTTATAGTAAGAAATTCTCCTAAAGCTTCTTAGCTAATCAAACTGAAAAACCAACGAGTTTCTGAACTTATTCACCAAACAAGAGACCAATTCCACTAAATTGACTCCTAAATTATTTAAAAACAACTGACTCATTTGACATTAGATATAGCAGTAGTAAGTTGCACTAATTTGTGACACTCCTTAGTGCAAACTCACTCTCAACAACATCAAGAGCTCCATGAAATAGTTCAAATTTAGCTTTGGCAAGTGCTTTAATAAAGATATCAGCCACTTGGTCTTCAATTTTATCTTCTGCAGCTCAATGTCCTGAGTTATCACCTTCTCTCGAACAAAATGGAAATGAATTTCATTCTGCTTTTTGTGTGTATGAAACATTCGATTTCCAGCTAGCTTTATTGCACTTTCGTTGTCACAATAAATGGGAATTAAGTAATAGAAGGTAGAAACCATACCTTAAATGAGCCTCTTAAGCCAAAGACACTGTTGAGTTGCCATAATAAATTAATCTATTTGTACAATGATTTTGACAATGTGTAGAGTGTAAAGATCCTAACTATTGAATTCAAAAACAGTTTTCCAAATCAATGGATATGATGCCCACCAACTCACACATTATCAAATTTGTTGTCAAATTTATTGTACAAATAGCATGATTATTGCCATAATAGCTGCTATATACTCTGCTTCACAATTTGAAAGAGCTACAGTGGTTTGCTTTTTACAACACAATGAAATTACAGCTAAACTTGTAGTAAAATAGAACCCTGTTGTAGAGTGTCTCTCATTCACATCACAAGCCCAATTTGCATCTACAGAACCACTCAAGGAAAATGAAGTGTTGATTGTACATTGATCCATAACTTAGTGTCCCTTTTACGTAACGAAGAATTCTTTTTGTCACAGTTAAATGACCTTTCCATGGATTTTCCGTAAATTGTGAAATGGCTTCAACAAAATATACAATATTAGGTGTTATGATAGTTAAATTAAAAAAACTACCAACAATTTGTCGAAAATGTGTTGCATCTTCCAGTGATTTTCGCTCATTTTTGGATAACTTTAGGCAAGGTTCCATAGGAGTGGCCATTTCTTTGGACTCCCCCATACGGAAACGAGTTAGTAAACTTGCTGCATATTCTTTTCAAGAGACAAAATAACCATCTGATTTTTCAATTTCCAAGTCAAGAAAACAACTAGCTTCACCCAAACTTTTCATTTCAAAATGAATAGACAAAGCATCCTGAAGACAAGTAATTTTAACATTATCATCTACCGTAATGATCATAATATCCACATAATGCAAAAGCATAGTGCACATAGTGGGGTTTTCTTAATAAATAAACTTGGATCAGCATTTAAAGACTTGAAACGACAAAGGTCAAGGTATTGGGAGATCTTACCATACCAATCACATGGAGTTTGCTTGAGGCCATACAAAGCTTTTTTGAGCTGGCGCACATAATTAGGGAATTCCTTAGAAATAAATCCATGCGGTTGCTCCATTAAAATATCATGATCTAACTCTTCGTAGAGGAATGTATTTTTCACGTCTAATTGCCATAATTTCTAACTTTTATAAGCAGCCAATGAAATAATTGTTCAATCAGTACCATTTTAGTAATAGGGCAGAAAGTATACTTATAGTGTAAACCATATTGCTGGAAAAAATCACGAGCAACAAGAAGGGCTTTATACCTGTCAATAGTACCATCGACCTTTTTCTTTACCTTGTAAACCCATTTACAAGTAACCACACCAGAGTTATTCAGCTTTAGAATGAGCTCCCAGGTGCTTTGATATTTCCTTCTACGCTGCCTCTTTCCATTCAGAAATTCCTTTAGCTTCATTGTAGTATTTAGGCTCATCCCACCTAAATCCCCCATGAAAAAACAAGACAAAATAGAAAAAATGGTTTAACTCAACTTCATAATCAGCTAGATAATCAAGTTACATTCTTTTTCTCTTTGAATTTCGTGTGACAGCCTCAGCACCTTCATCTATCTGAATGTTTTCCTTAGATGAAGAAATATTGCTCTCCCATTATTGGATGTAGCATCTCCACGAAAAAAAAATAAAGATTAGCTGTGCCTTGTCCTTTATTTGCATCAAACTTGTAAGATGGTACTTCATCAAACCCCACATCACAAGAAACAGTGA
>NC_036253.1:10670901-10676057 GCF_002742605.1 Olea europaea var. sylvestris | reverse complement strand
TCCTCTTTTTTTTTTTTTTTTTTTTTTTGGCATCCTCTTTGAATTGAACAAATTTTGAGAAAACATCACTTTTGTGTTCCAAGAAATAAACCCAAGTGAATCGAGAAAAATCGTCAACAATAACCATTACACAATGATAATC
This sequence comes from Olea europaea var. sylvestris, assembly GCF_002742605.1. NCBI lineage: Eukaryota > Viridiplantae > Streptophyta > Magnoliopsida > Lamiales > Oleaceae > Olea > Olea europaea. The sequence continues at coordinate 10,675,915 of NC_036253.1, read as the reverse complement.
AGTAAAGCCAGGTGTTCTTGGTGGCCCCAGGAGGTCTGAATGGACCAACTGTAACACGGTAGATGCTCTATTTTCTGAATTCGAGAAAGGAAGATGATGAGATTTTTCATATTGGCAACGAGGGCAAATCACATGCGGATGAATATCTTTAAAAATATGAATACCATCAAGAATTTTCTTTGTAGAGATTTTCTGTTGCAATTGATAACCAACATGAACGAGCATGCCAAATTGTGAAGCTTACATTCTGACCTGCTCTTTCAGCAAATGCATCACTTACAGACAATACGTATAATGATTCTTTTCTTTTTCTAGTAAAAAAAAATCAGCTGCATTATGCTTCACATTAGAAATAACTTGCACATCGTCTAAGATCAAAAAGAACATACATTCCTGAATCCACTATTTGAGAAACTGATGCAAAATTTTTGTTTTAAGCTCAGAACATGATATACATCTTTGAGAAAAATGCCTCCATCATTAGAGTTATCTTCTCTAGAATGTCCTCCTTTCATTATAAGATGTAATGAATTATCAGCTGTCACAATGAACTTTTCCCAAAATGCGGACAAACATAAGATTATACGCATCATTTCCCATTACATGATGAGAACACCTAGAATCAACAATCCATTCATTCTTTTAGTCAATGAAAACATTTGCATCTGTAAGTGCATCAATCTGGTGCACAACAGAAGTCGCATTTTTTGGTTGATCAATAACTTCAATGGCTAAGCACTTCACCCAATCTGGTTCTTCATATCACTTTCATGTACAACATTTGCTCCCATTTCCTTCAAATTAACACGAAAATTTGATTTGATAAGGCTTGACTTTTCACATCGATTAGACTCCACTTTCAACCGACAACCACGCTTGATGTGTCCCAACTTTTCACACCTATAACGACATTTGAATTTTCCTTGAGCTGTTTCTCAATTTTGAACTAGTTTCTATTACTACAAAATGCTTTGATAATGAATTTCTTTCTCTTCATCCTTGATGAAAAGATCATCCTCTACTTGATTAAGTTGTCTACTGCTGGACATTCGTTTCACCAGTACTTCTTGATTTGAGAGCATATTTTTCAACTCAATGATAAAAGGTTGATTTGCCCACCCTTGTACCGAAGAGATAAAGGGCATAAACTCTTTTCACAGTCAACAAATGAGATAACGACGTAAACGAGCATTACTCACAAGTTCTTCCATATCCAATTCTAGAATATCATAATAGAAGGTTTTGAGTTTTAAAATATTCTGAAATTTAAATTTTACCCTAAGTCATCCCAGCAAGTTCATTCTCCAAATTCTACAGCCTCATCATGCTCTTCTGAGTGAATATCCTTTCAAGTGTCTCCCACACTTTCTTCAGCAACTTCTCATCACAGACATGCTCGATGTACTCTTTACTAATTGATGTTCGCAAAGCAAATAAAGCTTTGCCACACTTTTCCTTCCATCTCCTCCTCAAATCAGCATTATGTGGTGTATCTTCAGGAATTACATCATCACCAGAGATAAGTAACCACAAATCCTACCCTTTAAGATAAGCTTCCATGCATAGCTTCCAGTAACTATAAGTGTTAATGACGATTTTGTCTACAAAGACACTGCTACGAGTAATAGAATCAAACACTTGATAGGTGATATAGGTTGGTACAAGTAGCCACCCTCAAGGATAAACAAGGCAGATCACAGCACACCGATGCAAGGCCATCGACCCCCATAGGGCGTTCTACCACTACACCCAGGGAGCGCTCTACCACTGCGTTCAGGGAGCGCTCTACCACAACCCCCAGAAGGCGTTTTACCACTACGTCCGGGAGGCGGTCTACTACAATCTCCAAAGGGCGCTCTACCACTATCCCTAGAAATCATTCTACCACTAAGCGAAATCCTCAACGGGAATGATATTCCTTGTCCAAACACTTAGCCATAAAACCTTTAATGAATTGTCTAGGTTCCATGGCCGTTGATACAGGTACAATCTTCAGGCGGGAAGTTAAGGACTCATCACTCAGAACGTGGGTATAGTGGGAATACCATCGTGGGACACGTGGCACCACAACCGCCCAGCGATTACCTAGTGCCTAATATCTATAAATACCCCCGGATGTGACACAGGTAAGGGATTTTTTTTTCTTTCTCTCATTCTCGTTTTAGCCATCTGAATTTCAAATATATTCTTTCCAAGCCTAAAAACTAATTCTCACGCCGGAGGTAAAACGGGGGAGAAAGCCCCGCCTTCGTTTTTCAGGTCTTGCATACTTGACAGAGTGGTGGAAACGCCAAACATTATCGGGCAAACAGAAGGGTGTTGAATCACCGCCCTTTCATTGGCGCCGTCTGTGGGAAAATTCATTTGAACTAAAAAGCCATGTCAAGAAGACGAACAAGAAGTGATACTCGCTTGGTTGGAAACACGGCGGAGACGGAGTCGGAGTCAGTTGCAAGGGGTCATGAACCACCACCGCCCCCGCAGTATGTGACGTAGAGTCAATTCAGCGCTTTGGAAAACCAGTTGGCAGCAATGATGGTGCTCTTACAAGACCAGTCGCAGAGAACCACCATCCCTCATTTAAGCCCGACGGAAGTGACGAATCAACAACCGCCTCAAGCGCCACCCGCGGTTGTCCCACCCATCTCTCAGCTGGGAGCGGGAGACGCGGGAGCCCCAATGACCGTAGCTCAACAGCCCCCGCAAACCATGGTAGACCTGGAACGAAAGATGGAAGAAATCATGTCCCAGAAGATAGACGATGCGTTGTCCAAAAGAAAGGATAGGTGGAGACAGATGGTTTTGGAGGAAGACCCGTTCGCCCCAGAAATCATGGCGGTCCCTTTGCCTAAAGGCTTCAAACAACCCATGATTGAAGCCTATGATGGAGTCACGGACCCGCTTGACCATCTACGAACCTTCGTGGATCTGATGAGACTTTATGCCACCCCGGATGCAGTGATGTGCCGATCCTGGAGGGAGGCTAGGGACTGGGTAGCAACCTTGGCCCCGCGCTCCATCAAGTCATTTGATGAGCTCTCCAGGAGCTTTGTGACTTATTTCCTAAGCAGCAAGATGAAGAGGAAGACAGCCATTGGATTGATGCAGGTCGTACAGGACAAAGACGAGTCATTGCAGGAATACTTAGCTAGGTTCAGCCGGGCGACTCTTGGCATTAGAGACCTGCAAATGTACGCAGTGGTTACAGCCTTGATGAATGGAACGCGAAATCGGGCCTTTAAGATGTCACTCTCTAAGAACCCCCCGGAGTCGATGCATGACCTATTAAAGAAGGGAGACAAGTATGTCGATGCGGAGGAAGCGGAGAAGGTAACTAAAAATCTCAGGGATGGAACGGAGACGGAAGCTAATAAGCGAAAAACATATGAAATGCAAAGGCACAATGATAAAAATAAGCCGAAGAACGAACGCACGAGCAAGGGTTATGTCCAAGACTAGTCAGTCAGGCAAAAATGAGAGGAGGTCAAGACACCCACCCCTTTGAACATTCCACGAACAAAGTTATTGATGGAGATACAGCACATGAAGGAGCTCGAATGGCCCAAACCAATGCTAACCCCTTCGGGTAAGAGAAATCAAAGTAAATACTGCCATTTTCATAGAGATCACGGGCATGATACCAAAGAATGCCTACAGTTAAAGGAAGAAATTGAGCGCCTGCTGAGACGGGGGCTATTGGCAAAGTATGTGAAAAACGACAAGGGCAGGCAAAGGGTCGAAGGTATACCCCCACCAAGAGCAGGAGTGATAAAGATGATCATCGGAGGAGTAGCATCGGGCGGCGACTCAAATTCAGCTAGGAAGAGCTATGCGCGTTCAGTAGGGGTCTGCTCTATTCAGAAAAAGCAAGATTCAACCAGAGTATAACTTTCGATGAAGAGGACTTGATTGGTGTAACACACCCCCATGATGACACCTTAGTAATAGTAGGCGATATTGTGGATTTTGACGTGAAGAGGGTGTTAGTCAATGGAGGAAGTACGGCAAATGTCCTCACCTGGGATGCCTTCTTGGGTCTAAAAATCCCCCAAGAAAGGTTGAAGGTGGTGACTACCCCCTACAAGGCTTTGGAGGGGCAACAGTGTTACCGGAAGGGACTGTAGAGCTTTCAGTCACTCTTGGGACATACCCAGCGACAGTGGTGATCATGACTGATTTCTTGGTTGTCAAGACCCCCATGGCTTACAACGCTATCTACGGCCGGCCATTGCTAAATGCAGCTGGCGCGGTCCCATCGACATACCATCAAATTATGAAGTTCCCAACCAGCAGGGGGATCGGGAGCGTGCGAGGAGACCAGCATGCATCAAGAAAGTGCTATGTGGACAGTATACAAGCCAAAAGCCCACCATCAGTCATGATGCTGGATGTAGAACTCCCGAGGGAGCGGATCGAGCCACTTGATATGATTGAAAAAATCTTTATTGACGAAGGAAAGGAGTTTCTTGTTGGAACATGTCTGGGATCCGAAGAGAAGGAAAAATTGGTGAAGTGTCTAGCCGAAAATTTGGATGTCTTCGCTTGGAACCCAAAGGATATCCCAGGGATTAGCCCAACTGTCACGCAGCACCGCCTCGGTGTCCAGCCAGGGGCTAAGCCAGTGAAGCAGAAAAAGAGAAACCTTGCCCCTGAGAGGCAGGCTGCGGCAAGAGCAGAGGTGAAAAAATTGCTACAGGCAGGTTTTATCCGAGAGGTGCAATACCCCGAGTGGTTGGCAAATATTGTACTTGTGAAGAAGTCAAACGAAAAATGGCGCATGTGTGTAGACTATACTGGGTTGAACAAGGTATGCCCAAAAGACTCATACCCACTTCCCAGAATAGATCAACTGGTAGACACAACGTCGGGTCGTGAAAGGCTCAGCTTTTTAGATGCATTTTCGGGGTATCATCGAATTTCAATAGCCGAGACCGATCAAGAGAAGACGTCATTTATCACGGACTTCGGCACGTACTGTTACACAGCCATGCCATTTGGCTTGAAAAACGCAGGA
>NC_036253.1:10525156-10662401 GCF_002742605.1 Olea europaea var. sylvestris | reverse complement strand
CGCTATGTGCTCCCATTTCCATTCTGGAATATCCAATGGTTTCAATAGTCCTGCTGGCCTTTGATGTTCTGTATTGACCTGCTGACAGATAATACATTTCTCTACAAACTGACCAATTTCTCTCTTCATGTTTCTCCATCAAAAGGTATCTCGAAGATCCTGATACATCTTTGTACTGCCTAGATGTGCTGCATATGGGATGGAATGAGCCTCTTCTACTATTTCGTTACTTATATTTTCATCCTCAAGAACACACAACCTTCCTTTAAAAATTAGCAAGTTGTCTGCAGATATTTCAAATCCTATACGTTTGTTTGTACCAATATCAGCCTTAATCTTCTATAGAAACGAATCCTTATCCTGTGCCTCCTTGATTCGACCCCAAAGAATAGGTTGAATCATGAATGCTTTCTAATTTCAGTTACTCAAAATCCCTTATCAAGTGTTCTTACACTGTGGGTAAAACTGCCAGCTGTGATCCTGCCTTCCTACTTAAGGTATCTGCGACTACGTTAGCATTACCTGGATGGTAAAGAATTGTACAATCATAATCTTTCACTAATTCTAACCATCTCCTTTGCCTCATATTCAGTTCCTTCTGTGTGAAGAAGTATTTAAGACTCTTGTGCTCTGTATAGATTTCACATTTTCCGCCATAAAGATAATGATGCCATATCTTTAACGCGTAAACTACCGCCCCAATGTCAGATAGTTCTGTTCATATTGCTTCAACTATCTTGAGGCGTAAGCAACCACTTTTCCATGTTACATCAGAACACAGCATAAACCCTGCTTGGAGGCGTCACTATAAATTACAAACCCGTTAGAACCTTCAAGTATCGTCAAAACAAGAGTTGAGACTAATCTCTGCTTGAGTTCTTGAAAACACTTTTCACACTTTTTTGTCCACTGAAATTTCACCCTTTTTCTAGTCAACTGAGTCATCGACCCTACTATTTTTGAAAAACCCTCAAAGAATCTCTTATAATAGCCAGCTAATCGCAAGAAACTGCAAACTTCACCAACAGTGGTCGATCTAATCCAATTCGCCACTGATTCCACTTTAGTGGAGTCTACTTCGATTCCTTGGGCAGTAACCACGTGATCAAGAAAACCTACACGATCAAGCCAAAATTCGTACTTCTTGAATTTGGCATATAATTTTTCCTTCCTCAAAGTTTTGAGCACTATTCGAAGTTGTTCCCTATGCTGCTTCTTATTCTTTGAGTATGCAAGTATGTCGTCAATAAATATTATAACGAATTGGTCTAAATACTGATGGAACGCTGTTCATGAGATCCATAAATATAGCTGGGGTATTAGTCAAACCAAAAGACATGATAGTGAGAATTCATAATGCCCATAACGAGTCTTGAATGCAGTTTTGGGTATATCGCTTGCCTTGATTTTCAGTTGGTAATACCCCGACCTTAAGTCGATCTTTGAAAACACAATAGTCCCCTTAACTGGTCAAACAAATCTTCTACTCTTGGCAATGGATACTTAATTTTTATGGTCAGATGGTTCAATTCCCAATAATCAATGCGCATTCTCATACTCCTATCATTCTTCTTGACAAAAAGTACATGAGCTCCCCTAATTGCAACTTTAATTCTTGAAGCTCTTTCAATGCCATTCGGTACGCGGCCTTAGATACTGGTGCTGCTCTAGGAACCAAATCAATTGTAAATTCCACTTGCCTATCCGGTGGAATGCTTGGCAAATCTTCTAGGAACACGTCTGAATAGTCTTGCAAGATGTTAATATCGTTAATAGTCGTTTCTATATGATGAGAACCGATGATGTTAACTAAGAATCCCCGGCATGACTCTTTTCTCAACATCTTCTCCACTTGCATAGCCGATATAAGACAAGGTAGAGACTTGACCTTCGCTCCAAAGAAATGGAATTCTTCTTCTCCTGGCCTGTGAAATAACACCTCCTTCTCGTAAGACCGAATGGTCGCATGATTAAATCCCAACCAATCTATGCCAAAAATAACATTAAAATCTTTCATTTCCAAAAGGTATAAGTCTGCCTCCAATTTTTTCCGTTAATCTCAAATTTCATAGACTTAGTCATTTGATTTGTGCAAATAGTTTATCCTGAAGGGATGCTAACCTCGTATTCATTAGTATTTTTCACACATGCAGCGTTAGACTTAACGACAAAGGATGTATAGACAAAGGAATGTGTAGCCCCAGAGTCAAAAAGTACATAAGTAGGTACATCAGATAATAATAGAATACTTGTTTTCATAATATCATGTTAAACTTAGCTACGGATGATGCAAAAATCTAAAGCATAAATAGGTACTTAAATAGTAATTGAATACCTGCTATCACATTCGGATCCCACTCCGCCTCATGTTGGTTCAGTGTGAAAAATTGAGCCTTTCCCTTTTTGTTCTTATACTGGTCATCATTTTTCTTTTTCGGAGGCTTTGTACAGTTAAGAGCTATGTGTCCAGGTTTACCACACCAAAAACACATGTTCTTCCCAAATAGGCATTCACCCCTATGGAGTTTATTACACTTAGGACAAGTTGTAATACTCCCACTCGCCCCACCAATACGAACTCCGGTGTTGGGTCTTTTATTAGGCCAGTTATGTCTGTCCTTAATCTAATCATTCCACTTTCTTTTTCCAAACGATTCCTTGCTCTGCTGGGCATACTGTCCAAATGTTGTCATTTGATAAGAAATGACATAAGCTCTCCCAACATTTCACAATATGAAGTTAAACGATGGGACTTAATGATCATGCCGATCTCTAGGTACAATCCATTTTTGAATCTTCTAATCTTCTTAACTTCGTTATCTACCAAGTGCGGGACATATCTTGAGAACTGCTCACATTGCCTCTCGTAATCAGTAAGTGACATGTTTCCCTATTTGAGTTGCAAAAACTCTTATTCTTTGAAGTTTCTTAAAGCTTGTGGGAAATATTTTGCCATCACTTTATCATTAAACTGCTCCCAAGTCAGGATACTTTGCTGCTCTTCCGTCCTAGTACATGAAACAGATTCCCAACAATGATCGGCCGCTCTAATCAACATGAATTCTGCGCATAGTTCCTTCTGTGCGTCCGTACAAGAAATGTCTCGAAAAATGCGCTCCAGGCCTCTAATCCACTCCTCAACGGCCAGTGGGTCGAAGTCACCGCCAAATATAGGAGGCTTGTACCTACGAAACTATTCGACTACTAAAATCGCTCCAGAAACGAATGTAGGCGTAACCTACTGTGACGGCGCATTTTTTGGTGGAGGTGCTTTATTCTGTTTGGTCAACTCTTGCTTCGCTTGCAACAAGTCACACATCAAATTTGTGTAGGTAGGTGGGGCCATTCCTAAAAATTTAAGTTATTCGTCACACACTAATATTAAATCTAACATTTATACATATTTATCATAAATTTAGCGAGTCAACAAACAGTATGTCTCGAAATTTAAAATTGGGCAATTTAAAATATTTAAGTTATACAAAAAGTTTAAATAAATGCATTTTTCTTACCCTTTTACATACCTTAGAGTCGTCGGAGAGTGGTCGATTGGTGGTCATTGAGTGCCAAAATCTCTTAAATTGTTACCTTCTTAATAACTTAAATATATACATTACATTTTATTTTATTTTATTTTTAATTACAGTCACAATCTCATTTATAACATTTATTAATTAAATGTTGCCAAAAATAACGCCAACATACAATCGTGCATGTACAGCTAACCATTGGTCACATGAGATATTACAATTTATCCACATCTCTAAGTCCACCAAGAAAGCCCAATGTGTTTATCATATCTATGTATATAGACAAATAGACTGGAAGTTCATAATTATACAATCTTCAATAATTAAGGATGTAAATTAGCAATTATCTTGTACCAATATGACAAGAGATTTAATTAAACAATTATATAAATAAAATATTAAATTAATATATTTTGACTTTAAATATTGATTGGCCATTTCAAGTTCAAAATGATCTAATGGTTTTAATGGAAGGAAATGAAAAGAAAATAGGGAAGTTGCACTTGCATACAAAATTCTTACTCTAAATACATACGTTAATTATGTAAGCCATTAAATACTACGTGAATGGCATAAACTCATTTGTACACCTTGTAAAATGTAAGACTGTTAAACATATATTTTTCTAAAAATTCAATATTTAACTGGTCCTAGTAAGGATTGTCTAAAATTTGAAAAAAAAAATAATAAATAAATAAATAAAATTATTGGGACATATAATATCCAATTCAAAATAAGTAAAATAATACAGTCCTATTTTACATTATATTCAGAAACAAATTCATGTCTAATCCTTTTGGTATATACAATAATCTACCTATAAGGTCCAATTAACATAAACAAGTATATGATACCACATAGCTTATACATAAGTGATAAAAGTTATATTTTTTTTTTTTTTCACTTCGCTGTTCACCTGAACAGTGACATGCACTGTTCAGTGAACGGTAACGGGGGTCACTGTTCACGATGAACAGTAACACGTCAAATTATTCATTTTTTTTTAAAATCACCAGCTATTTATCAATGATTTTGCATAGAATACTATAAGCACATAAGGCCATAGTCCACTGGAATTATCAATTAATATGCAAATTATAAATATAACATAAATTATCATGTATTTAGATTAGTATATGGCATGCATTTTATCACAATCAAGTAACTACACATCAAATGAACACTTGCCTCATCGGACCATCTTTGGTCCATCAACTACGACGGACAAAACTAGTTTAGAACAATATCTATAGCCAAACACAAATAATGAATATAAATAAATACAAGACAATTTTCTTTTTTTAAGTTTACAGAATCGATTTTAAAACTCAGGCTCTGATACCAAACTGTAACGATCCAAAAAAAATAACATTTAATTCAAAAATTTATTTAAAATGCAAACTACATATTTTCATTTGCAAATAAACATAAATGAAAATTTATTCATAAATAAATGTCTATTACAATAATCTTAATATGAATAAAATTACGTGCCAACTTAGATCTTTATTCAGCAAAACAAGGTACAAACACACCATCGAACTACCATGCTCCGACACGACCCGATCCAACATGTGAGATATAGACAAGGGCGAATCTAGGAGTTTGAATCAGAACGGGCAGCCGTTGACTATCTACCGTGGGCCGCAATAAAATATTAAGAGTTCGTTTGATATTCATTTTTTGCCCAAAAAAAAATGCATTTTGCAATAGTGATTTGATGGAAAATGTGTGGCTAAAAACAAATAAAAGTTTTGAATTTGTGTGTAATATTATCTTATTGAAGCACCTGTGGATGAAAAGAAGAGAGAGAAAAATATATTTTGAATAATATAGGAATCGAACAAAGCTTAAAATTTAAATATAACAATTATTTTGTTCAAATTGAACATATATAATTATGTTATAAAAAAAAAAAAAAGGATTCATCAAATGACATTATTGCTAAATTTTGTACAATTACAAGGAAGAGTGTGGATTCTTTATACTTGCATTAAAACCTAACAAATATTATTTCAGTAAGTTTATTAGCACAATCCAAGACATACCATAGTGGTTGAGTATATAACAATTCTTGTAAAAGCTCATAGGTTCGAAACTCTTTGACATACATCCATATTGAATTTTGGTAAAAATTGTTGAAAAAGAATATTCCACAAAAAGTTCCATGCTAAGGATTCGAAATCAAGACTTCAAATATGCATATGTGAGCCCCAACCAACTGAGATAAAAGATATGTGTGAAAATAACTGGATTATCAGTAATATATGGTATAATTTTAATCTACAGCCAACCAAAAAAAATTCTCCCTGCGGATCCAGCACGCTCGGCCGCGGGTGCTCGCCAGGTGCTAGATCCGCGCCTGGATATAGAGAAAAACGATGAATACATGGAAATACTCAGTAGGGTATAAAAATTTTAATGGTGCGATCCCGGATAATAATTTTAAACACATGTGTCAAAATATCATACTGTCTCATATATTTAAAATTCGGTAAGAACTCATATCATATCATTGTACTTGAATGACCATATCATTCATATCATAACATTTCATATTATAACTTTAACTTTCATGAGTACAAAATTCATTAACATGTAAAAATAATAATTAAACGGGGATATAAAACACTGCACCTTGATATCTTACCTTGATTGGTGAAAAGAGTTTTCTTGAAAGAAATGCAGTAGTTTCACGTTCTAAGCATCGCCTCTTTTCTTTGTTCCTTTTTTTTTTTTTTTTTTATTCCAAGTGTGGGAATAAGTAGTAGTTATTATATTGAAATCAAATTAAAATTAAGTTAATTACATGATTATACAAAATTGATGTATATTTACCTAATTGAAATCGAGTGAAAGTATAATTACCGCCAATGAAATTTACCCCAAAAATCCTACCTAATGCCTCCCCCCACCCCCCACAAAAAAGGAAAAAAAAAAAAAAAAAAAGGATTAAAAATTTTGGTTCAACAAATTGCTGAGGATGACTGCAAGGGAAGAAAGTTTTATTAGTTGTGGAAACCTCGTAATACAATACTTTTTCTACTCTCACAACTTCCACAAAACTAAATTGTTCAACATCACGCATACCCGTATATACCATGTTTCTCTAGTTTCTTTCTCCACATTTTCTATTTCTAGACTATCAAAATTTTGATGCACACAATTATTTTGTCCGAATACACGTCATCTCAGTGCCAAGCATTGTAGATTCAAAGCGTTCGTCCTTTTCGTATTATATGAGTGTAAAGGTTTTTTTTTTTTTTTTTGCTCATATACGGAAAGTTTTTTTTTTTTTGTCTTATGAAATTTATATATACTAAAATTATTATTATTTTTTTATAATATTGAAGGCATGATGCGTGTGTAGAAGAATATTTATCAATCACCGTAAACAAAATTATTCACAAAATGCAAAAAATAAAAATGCATAATAAATCTTCTTATTATGCTAATAAAATAACAATTAATTTTTTTTTTTACAAATAACATAAAAAAAATCATTTTTATCTTTAACAAAAAAACACATTTAAAAATTAGCAATTTCATAACCACTTTTTTTTAATTCTCGGAAATACAATTATTAAAAAAGAAACAGTATTGAATTACAACATTTAATACTTAAGAAATTCAATATTAAATAAATTTTATACATTTATAACAAATTACAAATCCATATATGCAGTTTACCGTATTTGCAGGTAGCTTACCGTATATACTGCATACCGTATTTGCAACTTACCGTATTTGCACGTTACCGTATTTACAACTTATCGTATTGCAGCTTACCGTATATGTTGCCTACCGTATACCTACATCTATAGAGGTTGATTTTCTTCGATACATATTTGATGGAGGAAATACAAGTCCAAATAATGCAGAAATTCTACATATAGTCTCCACTTTATTGCTACATAATCTTGTTATTTCTAAAAAAAAATATTGGTGATTGGTTTAAGAATAGGTGAGCTTGTGAAAGAAAGACAAAGCAGACGTGCACTAAGAATCCTCAACTGAAAAATCTGATATATGAAGTGCAACCTCGTTCTGCAGTTTATTCTGATGGACATTTAAGGACCTTCAGTTTATCAGGTTGATATTTAGTAGTGTTTATACTTCTTCTTCTTTTTGTGCTTGTATTTGTTTTAACAAGATTTTGTCCAAAAAAAAAAAAAAAACAATTGGCACGAAGAGATGGCACATGAGTTCAGAACTCTCTGCAAACTTTGGAGAAATCAGCTTACTAATTTTTTTCTTAACAATTTGAACAAGCTAAATTTGTGGGTTTTTTTATATAATAATTATGTTTAGTTTATCTGTAGTTTTTAGTTTGTCAATCTTTGTTGTATTTTAATTTGTTTATTGGCTGTTTTTCAGAAAAATTTTGAAAACGACAAAACACTCTTCCGGGATTATTTTTTAGATACGTCTGCTAGATTTGGTTAAAAATGAATTTTATTACTAAGATGTAAAATGCTAAATGGTGGATTGAAATAAAAAATAATAATGACTAATGAAATTAAGAAGAAATAAAAGTATAATTTTATGTAATTAATAAAAGAATAATTTAGTTATACAATAAAATTGTCCAATTGTTTTGATACAGTCTAATATGGCAATCAATTGTTTGTTTACTGACAAAGTAAACAATTAATAATTAATAATTTAAATCGAAAAAAAAAAGAAGCAAATGCTTAGCACAGTGCGGAGCACTAGCTAGAATACTCCGCACTGTGCGGAGCAACTTTGCTATGGTTAAGTGCAAAGGAATTTGCTATGATTAAGACTACAAAGCCAAAAAATTGGCTAATATGTTGTTCAAATTATTTGATTATTCAGTAAAACAATTATTAAACAATTAAAAATTACTAATTTAGTAAATAAAAATTTAAAGTAAAACAAAAGGACAAGAAAAAGGACACTAAGAATCCTCAACTGAAAAATCTGATATATGAAGTGCAACCTCGTTCTGCAGTTTATTCTGATGGACATTTAAGGACCTTCAGTTTATCAGGTTGATATTTAGTAGTGTTTATACTTCTTCTTCTTTTTGTGCTTGTATTTGTTTTAACAAGATTTTGTCCAAAAAAAAAAAAAAAACAATTGGCACGAAGAGATGGCACATGAGTTCAGAACTCTCTGCAAACTTTGGAGAAATCAGCTTACTAATTTTTTTCTTAACAATTTGAACAAGCTAAATTTGTGGGTTTTTTTATATAATAATTATGTTTAGTTTATCTGTAGTTTTTAGTTTGTCAATCTTTGTTGTATTTTAATTTGTTTATTGGCTGTTTTTCAGAAAAATTTTGAAAACGACAAAACACTCTTCCGGGATTATTTTTTAGATACGTCTGCTAGATTTGGTTAAAAATGAATTTTATTACTAAGATGTAAAATGCTAAATGGTGGATTGAAATAAAAAATAATAATGACTAATGAAATTAAGAAGAAATAAAAGTATAATTTTATGTAATTAATAAAAGAATAATTTAGTTATACAATAAAATTGTCCAATTGTTTTGATACAGTCTAATATGGCAATCAATTGTTTGTTTACTGACAAAGTAAACAATTAATAATTAATAATTTAAATCAAAAAAAAGAAGAAGCAAATGCTTAGCACAGTGCGGAGCACTAGCTAGAATACTCCGCACTGTGCGGAGCAACTTTGCTATGGTTAAGTGCAAAGGAATTTGCTATGATTAAGACTACAAAACCAAAAAATTGGCTAATATGTCATGATGCGTGTGTAGAAGAATATTTATCAATCACCGTAAACAAAATTATTCACAAAATGCAAAAAATAAAAATGCATAATAAATCTTCTTATTATGCTAATAAAATAACAATTAATTTTTTTTTTTACAAATAACATAAAAAAAATCATTTTTATCTTTAACAAAAAAACACATTTAAAAATTAGCAATTTCATAACCACTTTTTTTTAATTCTCGGAAATACAATTATTAAAAAAGAAACAGTATTGAATTACAACATTTAATACTTAAGAAATTCAATATTAAATAAATTTTATACATTTATAACAAATTACAAATCCATATATGCAGTTTACCGTATTTGCAGGTAGCTTACCGTATATACTGCCTACCGTATTTGCAACTTACTATTATTCAGTAAAACAATTATTAAACAATTAAAAATTACTAATTTAGTAAATAAAAATTTAAAGTAAAACAAAAGGACAAGAAAAAGGAAAGAAATACTCCGCACAGTGCGGAGCACTCGTTGGATTGCTCTGCATAGGTGTGCGAAGCCACTCCACACTGTGCGGAGCATTGCATGGAAGCATTTGCTCCGTATAGTGCGGAGCAACTTCCCCGCACTGTGCAGAGCAAAAAAAAATTCCTTTTCTTTTAGATTTTTTTTCCTTTTGTTTTCTTTTAGATTGAAATTATTATTTATTATTAATTGTTTATGTCACAAGCTACTTGGAGAGTTTGGAGCTCTCCAATCTGTTTGGAGCTCAGTTTGGATCTGAACTCTCCAAACAGTTTGGAGAGTAGAGCAACTCCGCAATTTGCTCGAGCAAAGTGCAAAATTTTTTCGCACAAAGTGTGCAGAGTTCTCCATACAGTGCGGAGCAACGTCCCACTTTGCGTGTGCACACTTCACAGCAATTTTTTTTTTTTTTGCTAGCATCGGTTTGGACTGTTCGAAGAGTTTGTCCAAACTCTCCTAACAGTTCGGAGAGTTCGAGAATTTGGCCAAATCTCCAAACTATTCGGAGAGTTTGGAGTATTCTCCAAATTGTTTGGAGAGTTTTGGCCAAATTCTTCAAACTGTTTGGAGAGTTTAATACTAATGGATTTAAAAAATAAAAAATAAACCTATGCCTCTCCAAACTGTTTGGAAAGTTTAATACAAATGGATTAAAAAAATTAGAAAAATCTATGCCTGTCCAAACTGTTTGGAGAGTTTGATACTAATGGATTAAAAAAATCTATGCCTCTCCAAGTTGTTTTGGAGAGTTTGGAGCTCAGTTTGGATCCGAACTCTCCAAATAGTTTGGAGAGTAGAGCAACTCCGCAGTTGCGTATGCACGCTTCGTAGCAATTTTTTTTTTTTTTGCTAGCATCTACAATAAAAATAAAAATTTAAAGTAAAACAAAAGGACAAGAAAAAGGAAAGAAATACTCCGCACAGTGCGGAGCACTCGTTGGATTGCTCTGCACAGGTGTGCGAAGCCACTCTACACTGTGCAGAGCATTGCATGGAAGCATTTGCTCCGTATAGTGTGGAGCAACTTCCCCGCACTGTGCAGAGCAAAAAAAATTTCATTTTCTTTTAGATTTTTTTTCCTTTTGTTTTCTTTTGGATTGAAATTATTATTTATTATTAATTGTTTATGTCACGAGCTACTTGGAGAGTTTGGAGCTCTCCAATCTGTTTGGAGCTCAGTTTGGATCTGAACTCTCCAAACAGTTTGGAGAGTAGAGCAACTCCGCAATTTGCTCGAGCAAAGTGCAAAGTTTTTTCGCACAAAGTGTGCAGAGTTCTCCATACAGTGCGGAGCAACGTCACACTTTGCGTGTGCACACTTCACAGCAATTTTTTTTTTTTGCTAGCATCGGTTTGGACTGTTCGAAGAGTTTGTCCAAACTCTCCTAACAGTTCGGAGAGTTCGAGAATTTGGCCAAATCTCCAAACTATTCGGAGAGTTTGGAGTATTCTCCAAATTGTTTGGAGAGTTTTGGCCAAATTCTTCAAACTGTTTGGAGAGTTTAATACTAATGGATTTAAAAAATAAAAAATAAACCTATGCCTCTCCAAACTGTTTGGAAAGTTTAATACAAATGGATTAAAAAAATTAGAAAAATCTATGCCTGTCCAAACTGTTTGGAGAGTTTGATACTAATGGATTAAAAAAATCTATGCCTCTCCAAGTTGTTTTGGAGAGTTTGGAGCTCAGTTTGGATCCGAACTCTCCAAATAGTTTGGAGAGTAGAGCAACTCCGCAGTTGCGTATGCACGCTTCGTAGCAATTTTTTTTTTTTTTGCTAGCATCTACAATAAAAATAGCAAAATTAAATACTCAATCTGGACTGCTAGGAGAGTTTGTCCAAACTCTGCAAACAATTCGGAGATTTTGAGACTTTGGCCAAACTCTCCAAACTATTCAGAGAGTTTAGAGAATTCTCCAAACTGTTTGAAGAGTTTGTCCAAACTCTACAAACTGTTTGCAGAGTTTGGAGAACATAGTATTTACTTATTTATTATTATTATTATTATTATTATTATTATTATTATTATTATTATTATTTTACAATAGAGAGTTTGGAGAACCTCGTATTATTATTATTACTACTACTACTACTATGAGATGGAGTGATTTATACTGGTTGCTAGAATGAGATTTTGGTTTGACATACAATGTGATACATGGGGACGAGGTAACAAATTTGAACAGCAGAATAGTACTTGGCCAAAGTGAAGTTTTTACTATAAGAAAATTATCTACATAGATCAGAATGTTTCAAAGGATGGCATTTGAAAGTCAATAATATAGTTTAAATTTCTTCAATAATTGCCAAAACTACTAGAAAAATTAATGTAAACATTTAGCTTTGGTGAATTCTTGTAATTAAATTTCAGTGAAAGAAGACTAATAAATTTACAATAATTTTTTTTCAAAAATTATAAAAAAAATCTTTTTTATCTTCAACAAAAAAAACACATTTAAAAATTAATAATTTCATAATCACCTTTTTTTTTTTTAAATTCCCAGAAATACAATTATAAAAAAGAAAATAATATTGAATTACAAAAATCAATATCTACCAAATACGGTATCTAAAGACAATATGTGCAAATATGGTATGCTATAAATACTGTTTGTTACATATATGGTAAGCTGCAAATACGGTATGTGTAAATACGGTATGTTGTATATACGGTATGTAAAGTGCATATACGGTATGCACAAAAACCAATATCTACCAAATACGATATTTAAAGACAATATATGCAAATACGGTATGCTGTAAATACGGTATGATGTATATATGGTATGCTGTAAATACGGTATGATGCAAATATCGTATGCTGTGAATACAATGTGCTTCATATACAGTATGATGCAAATACGGTATGCTATAAATACGGTATGATGTAAATATGGTATGCTGCATATGTGGTAAGCTGCAAATACAGCATGCGTAAATACGGTATATTGCATATACGGTATGAATGAATCCGGTTTCGTCCACTACAATAAATTTCAATACCGTATATGTTGTCTACCTTATTTACAACTTATCGTATATGCTGACTACCGTATTTATAGCTTACCGTATATACCAATTTTTGCACTTACAAATATCGAGAATGCAGTACACCATACATTCACTTACCAAACCGAATGTCAGAAAAAAATTTAGATTTTTATTTTTTCAACGTAAGCATAAAATAAATATTAAAATATGTGAAGGACAAAATATAAAACGCATATGAATATGCAAGTCGATTTATAATTTTGTACTCAATATTCAATTTTTCAATATTAAATTACACAAAATTTAGAAATATAATCTTCACATTCAACTCAATCATATCAACACTATCAAAGAATACAGGCAAAATAGTTTATATAGCCTCGTATATTTCTTATTCAAGTATGAAATATACAAACATATTTTTTCTAGATAACATAATACTGTTACAATTGTAAAAATAATTTGCAATCATTTTCTTATATCATGAAAATATTTCTAGATATTACTTCAAAAACTTTCCAAAAAACTAAAATTCATACTCTAATAAAAATACGATAAATACAAAATTTGTGCAACGCACGTGACAGTGGCTAGTATATAGATATGACAATAGTTTCACTAATTTGTAACATGGTTGATTGTGACGTTGGTCTATTGTGTGTGTGGATTTGTTTGTGGTGATTCTCTGTGACCAAGTACGTGTTAATTGTGATCATTTGTGTACAAGTCTATGTTAATTGTTATTGATTACGATTGAATGTGACCAAATTAATAGTGAGTCACGTACAATAACAATTTAGAATTTGATCACAAATAACATAGATTTGTTCACAAACAATGCACCACTATTGCCACCATGTAGTACCCAGAACATTGTACCATTATCACCACCACCACCACCACACAAATCAACTCTAATGTTGGCTAGCGTTTAAGTTGCCCTTTTTATTTTTTTACCCATTTTCTTATACATCAATCGGTAAATTTGAAAATATAACTTCATCTAATTGAGAAATCTAGCAAATTTGATTATTTAAGTTCGAGCATATTTCAATACGGACTAATTTCATTATATGAAAACAAATGCTTTGATATCAAAGCCTCAAGATCCTCAACTGAATGCTTTACATTTATTTTCTAAAAGCATTTCGTTTGTATTTTGTTGTTCTGCTCAATCTCAATATATGTCATGAACTTGTATAAGAATTCCTAGTATGATGGAATCAGCTTGTCAACCATGGAAAATCGAAGTTTGTCTCGGAGCTCCAAATCGCGTACTATCTAGTTTGAGTGAAATTTCTGAATCTCTTCAAACAGGAAATTGAAGGCCTTCAAATACGGGATTTCCTTTTTTGTTTGTCTAATTCGAGGGGAAAAGGCCCGTAGGCTTCAATCGTTTCCTTAGTGCAGATTTTGACGCTTGAGAACAAAAGCACCAACATAAAGTTCATCCTCTCGAAAATAAGACATGAAATTATTACAAATCAGGAAATTTCCTTGCAATTAGGGGGTTGGAGGTGAGGTGAGGTGGGGTGGAGGGTTAGGGGAGAGAATATGCGACAATGATGAAGAATCCACGGCTATATATTATATTTATTAATCTGAATTTCACATGATTTATAGAACTAATTAAAAAGGTTAAATCTTAACCTTAAGGGTCCTCCACCACCCCTACCCTGGAGTATCGTGAGAGAGGTAAATCGCAGGTTATGCCTCCAAGGGTACAGGGTGGAAGGCTACTTGTACACTTGCACTTACCTAAGAGCCAAATTCATATTTCAGGATTCGAACCCTTGACGCAGCAACCTCAAGCAAAGCTGAATTTTTCCACCCTCCCCTTTTACCACTTGGAGATGTGCCCTGGGGGCTGATTTATAAAACTACTTTGTAAGTTTATTGGTTGTGAAATTTGATTCTTATAGTATAGTAGTAGTGTAATGTTCCCTTATCTAAATTCAACAAAAAATAATCGAATCAAATTTGAATTGGGCCGAAGCCCTAATCGACTAACACAACCCAACCCAACCCAATCCAACCTAACATAAATCGACCAAAGCTTGATCGGTTTGAGTTGGTTGGGTTTAAATCAATAATTGGATTGGGTTAATTTGATTATTTGATTTTAGATTAAATCAATCATGTTAGGTTAGATTTGAGTTTGAAGAAAAAAGGACTCAATCAAACCCAATTCACGTCGAACCCTAACTCTATTTATTTTTCAAAAATGGATTTTACATTGTTCAATGTGCAAAAATATTTTATTTATTAACATTTGACCAAGCAAGAAGTGAATTTAAACAAATAATAATCATAGTAACACGACAAATCAATACAATAATGGTTTCTCATCTCAAAAGTGTGAAAACAATCAACGATGACGAATATAATGCATTTCAAAAGTACAAACAACGATAATTCAATTAGCATTAAAAATAAACATTGATCGAATCATATTTTAGGAATGTCTTATAATCGAATCATAAAGCACTATGTATAGTAAAATTTAGCCCCTGTTTGACAACTATTATTTGAATTTTTTTCTACGTGCTCATTTTTAATCACGCATTCGTACAATAAAATATTTTATACGTAAACTCAAAATTTTTTGCTATTTTTAATAACACATTTTTATAAAAATCATCATTTAAATTATTATTTTGGCCAAATAATGAACATTAAATATGACTTATTTTAGTACATTATTCTTGTGTTGGAACTGAACAAATTGAAATTATTATTGTCATTTTTTCAAATTATTGATACTGTATTCTATACTAATTACTCTTATAATTTTCAAAAGTTTTTTAAATATGAAATGCTTTATATTTTAAAGAGTGGACCCTTAAAATCATGCTCCAAAAAAGACTTTAAATTAACATTTTAATTTAAAGAGTGTATCTGGCTCTCCAATTTTTTTAGCCAAATTCATTATTTATAATTAAATGCATTCAAATGTTTTAATATTCAATGTAAGAAAATAATAAAATAATTTTAAAAAATTAATTAAAATAAAAGATGGAGAAAAATAATAAATATTTTTTGTGAGTAATAAAATTAAATATTAAATGTAAGAGTATTTTCAAAAGACTTTCTATTTATAAAGAGTATCTTATGATAATAAAGAGTATCATTAAATTTATAGAGTAATTTTTTTATACACTCCAACAAGCTCTCTATTTTGATTCTTTATTTTATTTTTTCCAATAAACATTTAATAATTTCTCCATACATTTTATTTAAACATAATTTTTATATATATTAATAACTAATAAATTTAAATGTAATTTAAAAAATTTAAATTGTAGAGTATTAAAATTTATAATGTATTAAATACAATTATTGTACATTAAGAATAGAGGATGTGTTAGCTCTCTAAATTTGGAGAGTCAAACACTCTCTCTACTCTAAAAAGTTAAAATAAAGAGTTTCTTGAAGTTCATTTTTAAACATTGAATCTTGAAAATAGAAAGTATTTGATATTTAAAGAATCTTTTAGTATTGCTCTAAAGATGTTCTTTAAAAATAAAGAGTTTGTGAGAAATGGGAACAGATAAGGATTGTGCTGCGTGCATAATTCGACTCACAATAAGGATTACAGTTCCCTCAAAAAGGAGGGGGCTCGCGTCAATAAAAAATGTGCAGGCCCCTGTAGGTTGTATAGTACTGTACAACCAGTTTTACGTTAAAAACCGTTACCTACTTTATATTCATGGAGCGACGCGCCTTGGCCTTTTTGACCAAGGTATGTGCGTACTTCTTTACCAATTTCCCAGGCTCCAGGCAGCAAATAGCATATTCGCTTCGAATTTCCATTGACATGTCTTCCTCTCGCCACCGAGAAACCTTATCCACTACTACAAGTGTTGCATTAAACAAATATAATAAAAATAAAAATATTAACACATCTTTGTGCGTAAATACACAATTACATTGACAAATCAACGAAATTTTATCTCTCTTTTCCTTTATCTAATTATGCATTTTTTTAGTTTGGTGTGGATTGAAATCTTGCTAAAAATTTAAGACAAAATTAATAATTAATTTTAAAAAAAATATTTGTCGTACCTCACAGTTTACATACTTTTTTTTGGATTAACGAAGTGTCAAAAAAAGTAATGAAGTTTTTTCTTTTTACTTTGTAGATGAGAGTTTGACTTAATCAAATATTTTCACATCATCTGTTGATAAATGAATTTGTAAATGTTGATGTCAATTTTAAATACGTAATTTATGAGATTTATAATTTTTTAACTACATATTTAAACATTTTTTTATTGAAATCTACCCAAAAAGGAATATGCCCCCTTTGGTTCTGATTTTTCAAATCAAAAAATTAATTTCTTGACCATTGCGAGCCTGTTTGGGAGTGATTTTGAGAATTGATTTTTTGACCGTTAGGAGAAAAGTGGGGTCCATCTGTGAAAGAAAAGGTCAAATATGACGGCTGAAATAGTGAAATAACGGTCAAAAAATCAATTTTTTGGTTGAAAAAATCGGGCCCAAATAGGCTCTGCTTAATATAGTCGGCCATCATTTTTTACCTCTTCACTCACGGGTGAAACTCACTTTTCAAACTAATAGTCAAAAAATTGGTTCTCATAATTAGTACCAAATAGGCTCTCTATATATATATTAACGTCCTTCATGATTTTGAAATTCTTGTTAATTACCAAAATTCAAAAAAAGAAAATCGAGTATAGAAGAAAATTAAAGAAAACAAAACATGCCAGCATGGTTTGGTGGACCCTACCTGACAACCTATGATATCCCATTACGGACTGTTTTGTCTTCTCCACGCGCTCATGCATGCGAGTGGTCCCGTCCTTTTCATTTCAATAAAATTTGGAATCGTAAAACTCGCCGGCTGAAATGTTGTTGAATATATATAATCCATCTCTATTCTCCCAATTCATATAAATTATAAATATAATTTCTGTCAAATCTCCCGCAAATTATCGTGCTCTAGATCTCTCAGAATTAAATATATAGTACAGTTGTATGTATAGATGTGTTGATGCATGTATACTGATCATTTTGATTTTAGATTCAAATTCTCTATATGTTTCTTCAGCTCTTTAGTGTTGTTTCAATCAGGTACTGGTTCTGTTTTCGTTAATTACGAAGAGAAATGTGTTTATATGTGTGTGCGGGTGCGTGTTTTGGGCGTTGATGAAATGTGAACTTAATTGACGCTTATTTATGTTTCTGAAATAAATGCTGTACATTTATTGATGTGAGCGCGCGCATAGCGGGGGTTTCGGGTGTGCCTATTTATGTATACTGAAGTGAAGTGTAACGTGTATTTCATGCGTCTCTGTGCAGTGCATGTGCGGGGTGCATAGATTGGAACTTTAATCTTTGAAGAGGTTGTCTACTGGTGGAATTGATTCAAACAGGCAGGTTCTGTTTTAACTTTTTATTGGAACTTTTGTATAGTAACTATTTTTACATGAATTTGTTGGGACGGTAGTTTAGCAATTTAATTCTGCCAAGGTTCTGTTGATTGTAATAATCTCTGTTTTAGTTTACTCATTATCTTAATTTGACTATTTTTCTCTTTTAATGATATTTAGGATCTAAAGTTCAGTTCCTGCTTCCTTTTTCCCCGTTTGCTGTCATTGATTTTGATTCTAAAACTAGAATTTTGGTTCAGTAGTTAGCTGCATTTGAATTATACCATGCATTGATAGTTCTGTGTGGAATTTCATTATCACGTGATTTATGCCGGTTTATGAGGTGCATATTGATCGTCTTTTTTAGTATTGTTTAGAGGTGGGAATTTGCATTCCCTCTTCTGAAATTACTGGTTTTACAGGTAATTTCACAATTACAGAGTTCAAACATCCTTGGTTCCTGATTGACTGAATTTTGGATATATTTGTTTTGGTCACTTTTTACCGTGTCTATAGCAGTATGCAAGTGAGCTACAGGAATCGGTTTGTCTCCAAAATTTATTACCATAACATTCAATGTTGTTGGTGGCTACTTCCATTTCTCAGGCTTTCTTGTCCATCAGTATACCACATTTTGGAATTATTTTCAAATTTATTTCAGTCTGAGGATACTACCCAAAGTTGCATCTAACTTGCAGCTAGTATCACGGGTACATATATATGTGACGTGCAGGTTCAGACTCTTGCTGAATCCAGTGATTCAGGTTCTGGTTTATGCTGATAGTTATTAGATAAATAAAGTGAATTTTGGGCTTGAGGCAGGCTTTGGCCTTTTTTGGGGATTAACCTGTGATGCATCATTTCTAGATGAAGGCTACTCAGGCGTGGCGTCTAGTCATGAAAGACGTGCAAATGATGCTTGCGTCTCGCGAGCGTGGTCATTTAAAGAAGCCCACATGGATCATCATATTGGTT
The DNA here is from genome assembly GCF_002742605.1 of Olea europaea var. sylvestris. Lineage (NCBI taxonomy): Eukaryota > Viridiplantae > Streptophyta > Magnoliopsida > Lamiales > Oleaceae > Olea > Olea europaea. The sequence goes on along the minus strand of NC_036253.1, from coordinate 10,643,270 downwards.
TCTTTAGTCAGCATCTTCTTAGTTTTGGCTTATGTTTATCCACGTCAGAATTCTACTGCATGTTATGCACTCTCATCTAATAGTTGTGAAGCTATATCGATTTGGCTTCCACCTTTACCAGCAAGAGAATTAACTGATGATGAGATCGCTTCACGTGTTGTAATTAGAGATATTCTGAAGACGGCTCCTATGATATCAATAAATTCAAAGATTGCATTCCTATTTCTGACACCTGGTGCTTTACCTTTTGAGATGCTCTGGGATAAATTTTTTCAGGTAACCTGTTTTTTACCATTAAAACCTCCGGTATCTTATAGATTTTTTTTTTCTTTAATGTTCTTAATATAGTATGTTGCTTTTATGACCTATAAAAAACAATTTGTAATAGTGTCTTTGAGGAGTTATCTTTAGATATTCAATCAAGTGGAAGCATTATATAATCCTGGTCAGCTTGCAATAGGAGATGTCCTTATGGGGAAATTATGGCAATTCTCTTGTAAGGATATATACATACGATCTACTGATGGAATCAGTAAAATATTCATCTTGTTGATGGACCATGTCTATATATAGTAACATTTAGTGCATGTTCAAAGCATAAATTTTTTTAAAGCTAGTAAACTTTTTATCCACACATTTCACACAACTTAATACCCACTTATTATGAGCAAATTCTATAGGATCCACAACTTAATAACCACTTATTATTCACACATTCCGTAGGACTCAGCTTATAAGCACTTGAAAAGCAATGTCAAGCCAGCACTTAGAGTTAGTTGACTGGCATAGTTGTGTTATGAAGCGCCTTTTAGAACACGTAGGAAGATTGATAGAAAAAGAAGAGAAGCTTTATCTTCCAACGAAGAGAGAGAATCCATTTTTGCAGACTAAATGTCTCGATCGACATTTTAAATACTCCAGGCAGCTTGACATTATCGGAAGTTCTGATAAGACTGAGTTGCAAAATTTGTGCCTGTGCAAGGAACTATATCTACTTGATAGATTGGATGTGGATTGGAGTATTATATTTTGGACATCATGGCTAATGACTCGAGGAATTATGTTATATATAATGTCTAGCTTATGAATTATCTACTTGATATACTGGCATGGAATCATATTATGTTTGGGCATCATAGCATGTGAATAGAGAGATTAAGTTATATAAACTGTCTATCCATGACTATTTCCGCTGGGTCAAATTATGCAAACGCGTGACTTAAATTTTCTGCTTGGAGAACTATGTAATTGATGTACGATCAACAAAGGTAGCACCTTGAATTATGTAATTGGTGCAAAATCGGCAAAGGTAACATATTTTGAGGTGCTTCACAGAAGAGTCATGTGCGCTTTGAGCTTTTGCAAACTGTCTTATACTATAGCTAGTCTATTCTAATCTCTTGATTATACCTAACCTAATACATATTGAAATTATAAGCACGCCTGATAAAAGGCCATGAAATATGGACGCAAGTAACAATTATGACTAATGCATTTGTAAACTTATATACCATATTGACTATTGAGTCCTCATCTTTGAAAACTAGAAGATCGAAAACATTTAACTTTGAATTTGGAGTTCATGGTCTGTCTTTTGATCGGCAATAATCTTATTGCCTTCCTGATGTTTGAAATTAGAAGTGTTCACTGACTTAATGCTCATTTCTGTCTGCGAACATATACTTTCTGTAAGACTAGTAACTCCTACTGTACGTCCGGCCAGGAGAGCATAATTTTCCAGAAGAGGTTATTATTGTTAAAATAGAACTTCTTTTCGCACATTCACCGCATCAGACTTTTCAAGTAGGTTCTGGTAGAATTATGTTTTCCCAATCATGATGGTGTCTCTGACAAAAAGAAACATGAAAGACCCAGACATGCAATTCTTTTTTATTTTTAGAATTTCCAGCCTGAATTCTAATGTACAAATCGACAGTTATATAATTTCTATTGGCCAAATAAGTTATGAGTTGTTTTTATCAAAATACATTGTATCCTTGTGGACGTTGTAGTGTGATATGATGCTCACTGGCCCCCTGTTTCTTGATAAATTTTTTAGTTGTTGGGTATGTTGCTGCTGAATTTAACTGGAGCTTGGCTGGTCTGAGGTTGCTTATGTCAATTAAAATGAAATCGTAAAAATTTTGAAGCTCGTTTAGTTTGATAAGTTGACAAGTGGACACTACGCAGATTTATCTAGCTTGACTTGACCCATTAATGAATTCTGAATTTGATTTTAACCTTGGGTCTTACATGAACTTCACATTCCATTTCAAATATGTCTGAAAATTTATTCAAATCTTTCCCTAATTGCATTTTGAACCGGCTAGTAGTCTTTAGGACGAGAAATTTAGTACCCGTTTTGGATTAGTTTGTGCAGCATTTTAGATAATTCGTCCAAAGAAGCCCACTACTGCATCTCATAGACCCTTAACTTACCTTTCTATGATTGTTTTGATTTGTCTATTGCTTTCAATATTGTAATTATCAAATTATGCTTCGCATATCGATGCTGAGATATATTAATTAAAAAGGTTAAACCCTTTATACCTCCGTACCTCTCCTATTTATACAAGTTGCAGCAGTGCACTCATGGGTTTAAATGCAAGAGGAGAACTTGGTGAAAATATCTTGTTAGATATCATGATCGTTTCTTTGGATCATAACAAAACTATACATGCTCATAGAAGGGTCTGTTATTTCCTTGATTACTAGCTTTTCCTCAAATTGGTTCTTCAAAATTTCAATCTTGGATTCTCCAGTTACCCCTTTGGTGGTTTCAAGTTCTTTGCTGGTAGTCTTGAAAGTTGATTGAAATTTGAAGTTACTTATTTCATTTGAACAAGTGTTGACATCTATATTTTGACTAAACAGCCAGGCATGGATGGACGCAATTGCTATTCTGATGAGCACTATTTGCCCTCTTTTTTCAATGTGAGGATATTACACATATACTTCTTTTTGGAATTTAAGACATCTTCCCCTTTTTGGATAATTTTAAAGGGAATAAATTTCCCCCACCTTTTCAGATGGTCGATCCAGCTGGAATTGCAAATTGGTCAGTAACACATGTTGATTGGTCAGAACGGAAATGGCATCCCAAATCATATCAAGCGCAGGATGTTACCTATGAGCTGATCAGAAATATTACAGTATGGCTTTCCTCTTTCTGAACTTTTATGTCAACTGCGTTGAATTTATCCTTATATTTGCATCAAACGAGTCGTGCTCATCCAATTGCAATATGGTATTGTGGCAATTGCACAGAGCATCAGTTGGAGCTGTATCTAATAATTTTGTGGTGGCTAATGAAACTGAACTTGTGTTTTTGCAGTCTATTACAGATAGTGTGCATGTTACAAGTGATGAAAAGGTTAGTATGTTTTTGGAAAACTATAAATTGTTGAAGTTGCGTGATCTCATTATTCTGAAGTGAATTTATTTCTTTGTTCTCCAGATGGAAATTCAGATTAGACCTTGCTTGTGGAATGGAAACCAACGACCATGTTACTTGTTTGCAAGGAAATTTTTACCCGAAACTATAGATAAACTGATGCTCCTTTACCCCAATTATACATCTTCTAATTAAGTGGGTTGATATCTTCATATTGATTCTTTGGTCGATTCAAGACTTGCATTCGGCCCCATTTTTCTCCATTTTACGCGTAGCTTCTACTGTTCTGGTTACATATGATTGAGAGCTCCCCAAGTTGGCTCGTCATTGAGTGGCACGACCATGAAGGTGATGTTGAACCAAGCTGGAGTGAGTGTTGCCGCCAATGTTGCTTCATGTTTAATTTTCTCCCCCATTTTGTGCAATTTATTGAACATTGACCTAAAGGAGTTACAAATATGGACTTTACAGTAATAGCTTTCATCTTTTTTCCTTCTCTTCCCACTTCTAATTATTCATTACGTTTTGGCTTCCTTATTTTTCTTTATTAAAACAAAATACAGAGTATGATAGAATAGACTGGAGTGAGTGAAAACTGGCTGCTGTAAACGAACCTCCAGTTCTTATATATTCTTTGGTTCTGTGAATTTTGAAAACTAATTCAGTTATAGGGATAATGTATATATTTAAGCAAAAATCAAAATTCTTAGGCTATTTAATAAATAACTATTAGGGACACGTGCATTGCACGTGCTTTTATAACAATATTATGAATTCTTTTAGATGGTTGAAATTTTCAACCCCAAAACCATCATCTATCAATTAAGGAAAAAGATATACTTGATCTTGTGAATAATCAGCTCTTAAAGGACAAGTGAAACTAGTAATAAAACCTTCAAACTTTGACCTAAAAAACCAATAATTAATAACATTCAGGGTCATCATCAAATACGTAAGAGTGTGTCATGGAGGGTAAAATAAAAAATCAAATTACTTAAAAGAGAACAACCACAAGCATGCTCATGTAAGTACATCGTAAACGAATCTATGTATATACAAATATGTTTGGTAAGTAGTATTAGACCTCACAAAATATGCATTATCTTTACTCCACAAGAACCCATCTTTATGAAAATACGGCAGATTTCTTAACGAAATATATCAACTACAATGAGATGAAGAATTTCGAGATATAATTCAAATCAAATAAATAGATAAATTTCAAAACGTATCCCGTGGAAATCTCCGCTTTGAGTACCCGATTACGCATGGAATCTCCACTCCAAACTTATCGAGTTTAACGAATTTTTTGTCATCCCTAATCTCCAAGAGAGCATTTAAATATAAAATGCTCTCTATTCTAAATAATTAAAAGTAAAAAAAAAAAATGTTGGAGTACGTAAAAATTTATACTCTTTAAATTGAAATATGCTCTCAGTTATACACAATATTTATTATTATTATTATTATTTTTAATTTTAAAGATTCTCTTAAAGATGCGTAGCACAAAAGTTTTGCTGGAAGTCTATATAATAGCTCCACAATTCATATTTTGCTTGCTTTAGTGCTATTGTTACAAACACGATCTAAATGGAAGGAAAAAATTCTATGAACTTCAAAAATCCACAACGTCCTGCTTGAATCACAAACAAACAATATTCACACGTATAGTAACAAAATACCAAAGCCTAAATATGATATTATACAAATTGATATTTGTTCATTTTATGAAGATTTAAGTGTAACCCTTAAGATTTCTATATTGCAAAATCCCTTTGTACAATGCTTGCCAATTGAGGGGCGGCGCATCTATATTTTCACCACCGTTTCGGTTGCTGGCTTTATGCAGATGCTTCTTCGGACGTGACTTTTGATCTTTTGATGATACCTCTACCACATCATCAGCAAATCTCACCTTCATAGATTCTTGATCTTTCACGGATCCTGAAAATCATGACACCCATTCAAGAACACGAAATTTTGTTAGTGTTTATTCTTTCATGATGAAAAATAAAACCCAAAAACGAGGAAAAAACACAAAAGAAGACAGATTCACCAATACATATATGAATGTATGTAAAATCTATTTTAGATGTGTCAAAATGTGTCACGGCCATTGTGGCGCTCCCACACATTGAAAGCACACTCAGGCATGGTCGAATTGTGGGGGTAAGCCAGCCTAATTCTACAATCGAGTCATGTGAGGCTCGAGCCACTCGAATATAAAGGCCATGGCCCGGTGCATTGGCCCTTGGAGGCCTATATTTCAAGAAGCATACAGTACTTACATCTTAAAGATACCAAATTGTGCAAGTTCTATTGGGCACGATCAAAGAATAATGCTATTTAGCCCAGTGCTATTATAACCCCCGTCTATGTGGTGATTGGTGAAAGATTAAATGAAATGTGCAATTAAATGACCCATTTAATTTCATATATCATTTAATACCACATTGGCGACGCACATAAACTGAGGTTATACGCTAAATAGCATTATTCACGATTAAAAGCATCTACAATCAAGTTGTGCTAAGCTCTGTTAGGCGCATAGGCCTAATGAAAAAGAGTCGTGCTTTGACGTGACGCCGTAATAACAATTTATGTGTCGACGTCTCAATGTAAATCTCTAATAAGACGTCCCTACAAAATAAATGAATGAAAGAAAGAGGACCTGTTGCATGGCCAATTTCGAATTCCATCTTCTTCATGAAATTAGAAAGAAGGCGCTTATGAACTTGCATGGCTAGAAAAACCACCACGCTGCCTGAAACTGCAAAAGCTGCCATAAAACTGCTTCCCAATGAATTATCCATTTTTCATCTGTTCATTGATTTATGTATCCATCCTAAATGTTTTCTCGATATTTCTAAATGATCATAGGAATTTTGCCTGAAATATTATTTAAAAAAAAATCCATTTTTGAATTGAAAATTTCTTGTAAGGAAAAAAGGGAGGATGCATTTGAATAAAAATAATAAATCTTAGAGGAGGAAAATGTATATATAGATTAGGACAGGGGGAATGACAGAAATGAAAAATATTTTCTTGATGGGCATATGAAAAAAGTCTAGAAGTGACTCGAGGAGAAAAGATTAATTAGCATTACAATCATAAGTTGCAAAGAGTAGGGAATTATATCCTAAGCAAGTGAAAATCATAAGTCATTAAGTTCATGGGAATAGCAGCATCCAAATGACAAGTCTTTCTGTTTAATTACAGGATAAAAATCTGAGAAAAACACTGAGGATAGTGCAAATGTGGGAAAATGAATCCCGTCAAAAATGGAAGGCTAAAGCTTCTCGTACATTCCATATTGTACATGAATTTTGTTCATGTTTATATGTAAATTTTGTGAGGGCCTGTATTGTGATTATGAATTTCGTAGTTAAATTTTGTTCATGTTTATATGTAAATTTTGTGAGTGCCTGTATTGTGATTATGAATGAATTAATTTAAATGGATATTTATAATCATATATTCGAGTGGAGGGTTGAAAAAATTAATTATATCCTAATTTATTGATAATAATATTGACAAGTAATTTTATACTTATATATTTTCTTACTTAGAGCCCGTGTTTTTGTCCAAAATGCATTTTAGAATAGTATTTTGATAGAAAATGTGTAGTTAAAAAATAAAAATAAAAAATTGAATTTGCGTGTAATATTGTTTTATTGAAGAATGTGTGATTGAAAATAAGAGAAAAAATATATTTTGAAAAGAATGGGGATCTACATCTTGCTTGGTAAAGTTGATGCCCTTCAACTAGGATGCCTCCCTCCTATACTTGGTTCAATACTATCACAATTATATATAAATGCATTTGTGATTATAGTTATATAAAGCATTTTAAATATTTATTTGCCTTAGGGGAAACATAAAGAGAAAAAATTCATGAAAAAAATTATATAAAATATTAAAAACTTATTAGAAAATATTAAAACTAGTAATAAGATAGATACAACTATATAAAATATTAAAAACTTATTAGAAAATATTAAAACTAGTAATAAGATAGATACAACTATATAAAATATTAAAAACTTATTAGAAAATATTAAAACTAGTAATAAGATAGATACAACTATATAAAATATTAAAAACTTATTAGAAAATATTAAAACTAGTAATAAGATAGATACAACTATATAAAATATTAAAAACTTATTAGCCCAAAAAAAGGACTATATTATTTTCGACCCAACAATAATCTGTCAATTGAACTGATGACCTGCTGACCCATTACTTTGAGTGGATCAAATGATTGAATCGAGTTTGATAACTATGGTCACAAGTTTCTTGATTTCAGCACGACATTTGGTACGTCTTAATTCATGAAATTTCCATGTGCAAGAAGTAAAATGTCAGTCAAAGTATTCCTCAAATGCAAATATTCAAATAATAGGATGTTTATGTGCAAGGCTTCTCATATATCATTTTGGAAAATGTTTATTACGCGATGCTAGATTATGAACAACATTTTAAACTTTTTTTCTTATTAATTTTAATTAGCCCTTGTGACCCAACTCATTTAATACACCATGACGTCTACAAATTGTGTAAATATGCATATAATTGTAAACAAGAAGAAAAACGCCCAGTGTACAGAGGAAGAAAAATACTCGAAGGTTTATAGGTTCTCAAATAGGGTGGGGCCCATGTGAATATTTTATTACAAAAAGTAAACCACCCATCCCACCTATGTGTCTTATCTGTAAAATATAGTATTCCCCTGTACCTGTAACTTATTTCAAACAAGAATCTAGGAGCAAAATGTGCATGCATGCAGTTGATCACATATATGGGGACAGAGAAAGAAGAAAACTACAGTTCCAGTGACACCGTGTACATCAGGAATGTTAAATAATTCGGCATCATTTTCCAGAGTCGCCACAAGCAAGAGTATTATTAGGCAACTTACCCTCATCCTTGAACATTTTAAGCAGACAAGCAAGTGCCTGCCCTTTGCCAGCACCTTGTGGCAGGATATCCAAGTCCATTCCTTCACTGTAGATTATTTTGACATCCAACTGATAATCACAGAGCAAAAGGTCTAAGTGCTGCTTGCAAAGTAAAATCAAGATGAAAGCTATGCATTCATCTCCACTAACCATTATGCAACTAGGTTTTATGCAAATATATCGCTGTTGATATTGTCATACTTGTAGTACAGCAAGAAAGTTTCATCATACCCCACGTTCTTCCAAACGTGCAGAAAGAGCTCTCATTATGCCCTGTGTCTTGTCTTTCTTAATGTAGAAGCTTTCTTTGTGTGGTCGTTGCTCTGTATCTGACTGCATGGCTCCAAACAGTCAACATAATACAGATAGTTCCCATGCAAAAGTATTTTTATCTTGATGCACAGAAAAGTACTTTCAAGATCATCTTAAAGTGGTGATGCAGGAAATTTGATGTACTGAACATCTGTCTACAAGTTTTAATGTCTTGAAAAGGTGTAAACCATACGTATGTATCAACAACCAGACGCTACTTTCTATAACTATACCTGAAGAGTAAGTTCAGAAAATTTTATAGTCTCCTCTGAAACTGCATTCCTGTCCCATTTCTGATTTAAGAATTCAACCCAACCATCATCTGGTACCATATAGTTACCGTATGTTATCTCAGTTCCCATAGACATTATTGTGATATCTGGGGTTAACATGTGCTTCTCATTCCTTAACTCCTTGTACAGTGTAGGTGACCTTCAGTGGAAAACACTAACAAGGAATTATTACGATAATTGGACTCCCACAAAGCATTAAACATGAGAAGAGAGAGGTTCTCGGGATCGTGATGGTCAACCTACAACAAAGACTCTCATATTAGTCCAATCCAACAAAGACTCTTTTAATAAGGCTTGCAACACCAGCAAGCCAATTCATGGTTGTCTTAAGGCTAGCTTCACTCTGCAATTAAAAGAGTCGCCGTCTAAGCAAAAAGTTAAGATGACCAAAGAATCCAATGCTCGAACTTCCACTAATTGAACTACCCAACCCTCCTAGTCAAGTGTTATCAAACAGAAACTACATTAGTTTGATTTTTAAGCAGATGGGAACAAGTCTTTTTTACAGTGATTTATGCTATTGCACATGATATCAAGAAGAATGACAACTCAATAGGTTATGTAACCAAGTAAATAGAAGGCATAAGGATATGAACAACTTTGCTGTTCCACAGCAAAATACAGATTAATGCATTGTATATCTCGTATAGATACAATTTTCAAATGAGAAATTAGCATAAAATATTGAACATCAAAGATTTAAGAATAATAATTGTATGTGATAAGGTCCAATAAAAACAAATAACAGAGTCTTAACACCTGTCAGCTCAATAATTAGAGCTACCAGATTTAATACTAGATTACTGGTTAACCACAAAACAAAGCATCAAGGAAATATGTTCTTTGCTTGGGGCTATAACAAAAGATCAATTGGCAAATGGACTAATACAATGGCTGGATGGTAATCCAGGATCTAACTGATATTAATATCAATTAATTTTATAGGCTTTCCTCTCCTCCATCAAATTATTTTCAAAGTATCCCTTAACATCATCCTTGCTCCAAAACAAAATTCAGACGAAACGGAAAATAATTTCTCAAACAAGTTGTGATCGAGGCAGAGTTGTTGCTGAAGATCTACTTTCTTCTCTTCCTTTTAATAGTTTGAAATTCCAGCGGGACTGGAAGCGTAGCCACCAAAACTTGATTCTCACGCCTGAACTTGCAACCCAAGTATTCATAATGGGGTCTTAGTGCAACAGGTGTCATTCTAAGATCCTCAGCTATATCAGATGGGTCCGATTTGAATTCGTCTACAAACATAGTGAGCACCAACACATAACTTATGAGCAGCTTCTTTTTCTCATCTGGAATTCTTGAATCATTTGAAGTAGCAAACAGTGAAGAAAATTTCTGGGAAAAGATACTTGGGAATTTATGGTGCTTTGCAGATAAAACGCCATCCATGGAATGTTTATCCTTGAACTTGATGAGATGAGTGATATATGAAAATATGCCAGCCAATTTCCTCTTTTTTGCATCATCCTACAAGGTGGAAAGGAAAGAAATAAAGGAAATAGCATTAAAGCAGAACTAGTTATTCAACCAGGTTACCTCATCCATGAAATTTGCAAAAAAGAATTTATAAAAAAGTAGAAATAGCAAGGAGATTGTCAAACTTGCAAGGTATAGTGTATTTGAAAAATATCAAATAATCAGAAGCTTAAATCGAACTATAAATCAGTACCTCAATATCTTCTAGTTTATGAACTCTGTTGCGGACAAATCTCGGGTAGATGCTCGGTGCCACTTCTCCCCCAGTGCACGAAATCTCAAAAATGTCAAGAAGGTAATCCCACTCCCCTTTTAAAATAATCTTGTCCAGTGGATATGCCATATCTGGTGAAGTGGCGAACAAATTATAGGGTGGGATATTGAGAGAATTATCTGTAGAAGTAGCAGCTTGAAGTGCCTCTTTGATTGTCTCGACTTCTTGTAATTTCAAGTCCAAATCCTGATGAACTCCTGGATCTCCTGTTTGACGCAAAGCATCACGTTTCACATCCTGCAATTTATATAACAAGAAATAATACAAACATTATTCCCATTTCCCACTGCACAATCAAGAAAATATGATATGCCGAGAGCCTCAGATTGCACTTTTGAAGTTCGAGGGAGAGAGAGAGAGTGTGTGTGTGTGTGTGTGTGTGTGTGTGTATTTGTGTTTGTGTTTGTGTTTGTGTTTATAGTAGATCTGTGGCAGGCATTCACGTTTTAAGCTGATACTGGGGATGGGGGTATCTATTAGGCTGAATATCATGCAGTTAGCTCATTATTGCGGGATTCTCAAACGCGGAAAAGGATCCAATGGATTCAAAAGAATTGAACAAGGATCCATATGATTGAAACAGCACAGATACTTTCATTTAATGTGTACGGAACCTTTTACCAGCCACAAAAATAACAGTTAATAGATATAAATTAACATAAATTTTAACCAAAATCAGAAATTGTGCATATCAGCAGCACATTTTATGAACTAAATAGCAACAAGTAAAGAGAGTGGCTGCACCTGTCTAATGTTCTTCTTCGTTGAATACATAAGGGTCAATTTTTTTAATTCATTAGCCTTTTTCTCCGTAGCATCTTCCTCATTAGCTTCATCCAGGATTTCTTTTTCAGTTTGGTCTGCTGCTCCAATTTTCGGAGCCAATCTAAATATCTGTAGTCATAACAAACCATAACGTCTTGATTCAATTCACAAAAACAGCCTCTTCCCAAAAAGAAAACAAATTAGAAAGAATGCACTGTAAATAAAATTAAACAGAATCCCTTATATCATCTTCAATAACATTCTTAAAAACTAGGAATTCCTGTAATTTCAGTATTACAAACAGAACCAAAATCATAAACATTTTTAATCGCGAAAAGTTATCCCTTGCCTAAAATTAAAGAGAGGCCCCCTTTGTCTTTGTCGAATAAATAAATCTATTAAATTTTACCTTATTCGACTCAATAGGAACAATTCTCAACGTCTGGGTATCTTTATCCAGTACACCAAGGGCATACTTGCACAGCTGTGGTGCTGTGGCTTCACCGGAATAATTAGTCCCAACAAAATCCACCTGGGATCCATGGGGGCTCACCACCATTTGCAGCCGATTACTCTTCTTCACATTCCTATAAACCTTGACACTTGCCTCTGGTTCGCTGTGGTTCTTCAACGGGTCATAACCGGAAGGGAAGTAGCCGATTATTGGGGAGATTTTATCTTTCTTTTCAGCAACAGTCTCGACTTTCACATTAATTTGCTCCCTTTTCTTTTTCTTCATTTTCTTTCTCGATTTTGTAGCAGGGTTCTGGTCTTCTTCTTCTTCTTCTTCTTCGAGCTGTACCTTTTCTTCTTTTAGTGATAATTTTTTCTTCTCTTTCGATTTTGCCATAAAGTAAGGTGAATTACAGGCGAGGCGACGTCGATAAATGTTCCAAAATTTCCGGTGGAGCAGGCGGGGAGACCAATGAGCTGAGCTTTAACCGGTATTTGCAGAAACTGTGATGAGCTAGGGCGGCGTTGATGGTCGACCACTGGATCGTTTATTAATGTTTATTTAAATAATATTAAAAATTCTTCAATGCATATATAAACGTTGAACTCCCATTTTGAAGGTCTTCACCGTCCCGACTCTAAATCTTTGTGAGGGAGGTAAATCGCAGGATGTGTCCCAACAGATCAAGAAATAAGACCTGTCTGTACACTGCGCATACAAGGAGTCCAATTTCATATTTCAGGAATCGAATCCCCACACTGCGACTGCCAGCAAGATGTGAGATAATCTCACTACTATCCTTTGCACCACTGAACTATGCCCCGAGGGCTCTTCAATGCATATATGAATACGTTACCCGTTTGGCCTCCATTAATTTTCATTTCATTATATTTTATTTATCTCTCTCTTATTTTCAATCATATAATTTTTCATAAAATAATATTACATATAAATCAAAAATTTTCCTTCTTAAAAAACACTATTCCACCTATTAATTTTTCCATAAAATGGGAGCAAAACGGGAATGTGTCCTTAATTGAAATTATGATGAATTTTAAAAATCGTTCTAAATTTTTATATTTTCAATTGGGATTTTAATGAATTCATTAAAATTTAGATATCCTCAATTGAGGTTTTAATAAAATTTAATGAAATTCTTTAAAATTTAGGTATAATCAATAACTAGTGAATTAATAAAAAGTTTATTAATAGAAGGATTTTAAAACATTTTGATGGATTTGAAGCTTAAAAATACATATTACCAAATCTTTTGAAATTTCACCATATTTAATAAGATTTCTATGGAAGTTGTAAGAATATATTCAAATCTACGAAATTCATTAGAATTTATAATCTTTTAAAATCCATTAAAATTTTAGTTGAGAACACCCTCGTAAAATTGTTATGGAAAGAGAAGAAAATATAGAGAAGTAAATAGACTTGTGTGTATTATTAAAAAGTAATACCCTATATTTATATGGTCCATAATAAGAGTTACAATTGAAATGCAATAGACCTTATAAACTAGATAAAACTTATCAATATACCATGATAATACTAAATAATCATCAATAATTATCTTATTATTTTTTAACACCTCCTCCCCCCCCCCTTTGATAATTATTTGACAATAACTATCTCATTGAAACCATATTTGACAAAAAAACTCGATGAGACAAAAATGCCAACAAATGAAAAAAGTACAAATAATTTGGAGTAATAAAATGTTGCCTCATTAAAACCTTGTCAAGAAAATTCAATGGAACAAAACTTGATCGAAGGAAAAAGAGTACAGGTACTCCCTGATTTCAATTCTTGTATCAAGCTATCCATATCTCGTATATCAATGTCTTCAATATTACGATTTCTAGTGAAGTATGTCTCATATTGTCATGCATAGTTTTTAAATAATACCGTTTTCATACGAGATATTTATCATCATTTAATAACTGTAGTAACATGATGATTCGAAAATAACTCTTGTTGATCTCTTCGAGGCTTCTTGAGTGTAAATGCCTTGTAGATTAAAGATATTATTATACAAAGAATATACATGACTATAACCTTATTAGGAAAAACCTTTTGAAAAAATCCTAATGAAGGAAAATAAGTACATTATTCTTTTAAATACGTTATAAAAATTGCCTCATTAAAAGTTTTGTCAGGAAAACCCAATGTGACAAAATCTTGGTCAAGGGAAAAAGAGTACAACACGTATTTACTTTCTCTTATGATAATATCACTTCAATTATACTTCAGGTAAATTGAATCCGTCAAGAATAGTATTAAATTTATATGTAAAATAAGTTGACTATAATAACATTTATTATATGCATATTAAATTTCATGCTTTGTCACTCTAACGAGTTAGAAACCTGTAATTATATCCACCATATGTTAACTTATCTATTATACATGTCTTCGTGACATTTATTATATAAAGAATCGTACGTTTCATATTACGACTTTACTTTTCGTATTTTCATTTCGCATAAGCATACACCTTTTGATATTCGAACTGTAGATCCAGAAACTTGAGATTTCTCTAGTAAAATTTAATTTAGTATGATCGTGTCTTTTCATTTGACCAATCATTACTTCGATTGATGACAAATTTATTTTTATAGCCTCGATATTTATAATATAATGCAGTACATCGCCAAATTTTCTTTTCAATTCTATTTATTTTCCCATGATAACATCACTTATTGAGATGCTTCAACTTTTAACATATCAGGTACCTGAACCTTTTCTGAGATTTTATAATTTTTTATGTTTGAATACTCATCAACAGTATATGTCACCTTAATTAGGACCATCTTTGCTAATTGTTCCATCTTTGTTCAATGATTTTTGTATTGGAATCGAATACCATCACACTTCAAGCAATCACAAATATATCAAATGTAATGCTATCAAATTATCCTCCTATGACATCAATTAGTGTTGGAGCATTTAAAATTAGTGCGAGTGATGTTGTTTATCTCATTGATCAGTAAATACATCAAAATAAATTATCTTTTGAACTTCTGGTTCATACAATATTTTGCGAGAATTTAGATAATACAACATTTATGCATTATTTTCAACTTCTTAATTCCCCCCCCCCCCACCCCAAATCCTGAGAGAATTATTTGATAAAATTGAAAATTAGCAAATTGTGTTATCAAATATCACACATTTAATATAAAGGTTAAAATTGCACATTTATTCTTAGCATTCTTTACTTTCCATTTCAGTGCATTGTAGTTGTTCAATTTTATATATACTGCACTATTAAAATAATCAAATGAAAAAATTAGGCTATGACCATAAGCCAATTATTACGGAAGAACTATGATATTGGCATGATGCGTAATAGAATTTCCTATATAAAAATGGGAAATACTTTATTCTCAATAAAATTAATTGAAAGCGTTTAACAAACAATATTGTTAAACCATTTATCGACATCCCAACTAATAATTATTAAAATGTTGAGATTTGTGCTCACTAGCATTAACAAGACACGGTCTTGATTGTATAATCTGAAAATTATACTCGTAATTTAAATTTTGAACAGTAGTTTCGCAAACTTCATATTACGAACACTGTGCAATCATCTAATATTTTTAGAATTGAATTGAAGAATCTTCTGATTTTTCATTGAATATCCAATTGAATTTTTAATTTCGTGTCATTATTGATCCAGTGATGATCCAACAGGTTATGCCAATCAAATTAAACTTCTAGTTCAATATAAGATATAATTCAGTTGATTAATTTCGAAAAATATGATTAAATATTATATAATTATATAATAATCAATGTCCACATGATATAAGTCGTATGTTTTCCTTTAAAGATAAACACAGATTCATACATTACACATGATTTATTCTTCAAGACATGTGCCATTTCAAGAGCACGTTGTATTTTCTTTAAGAGCAATATCAATATTCTTCTGAAATATTGGAATCTTATTGTTATGCTCTCCAGAGCAATAACATGTTATCATTTGAAATAATAAATTGTATAAGAATTTACTCTTCATGAGTAAAAACATAATTTACGTTAAATTGTATTTAATTATTCTCTTTGAAAGCAAGTAAAATTCGAGTAAAATATCTGTCAATAATAATGTGTTACTTCATGAGCAATAATACTCCTTTTAAAATATTAACAATGTTGTGCAACATCGAAGTACCAATAAATTATTGTTTAAAAACATTAACTCTTAATGAGTATGTTTTTTAGACAAATTTTAATATTTGCAGAGTTGTGCTTTTTTGGTATCACTTCTTCAACAGTAATAAATCAAACATTATATTTTACTATTACTTCTTCAACAACAAAATATCAGTACTTTATTTGAAATATTAAAAATTATGATTCATGCTTTTCATGAACAATATGTCAATATTCTTCTAGAATATTGAAAGTTACAATTCATGCTTTTTGGGAGTAAATATTATTATTCTAGAATAATAATAATATTGTGCTATTTCAGGAGTAATAACAAATTATTATTTAAAAATACGATCTCTTTAGGAATATATTTTCTAATAGAATGTAAATATTTGCAAAATAGTGCTTCTTCAAAAGCAATTATATTTGTTTAGAGTATTAACAGTATTGTGCTACTTCAAAAGCACCAAAAAATTATTTGTAATAGAGGGACATCAGGGTACTAAATTTATAAACTATAATATGTATTTAAAAAAAATATGAATGTGATAATTAATCAAATATAAACAAGAAACAAACAATTAAATACATCATGCGCAATTTTTTGATGAAAAAATAATCAGCATATATATTTTTTTATTATTATGGAACTAAAATTATGGAATCAATTACCTGTTGCACAAATATCAATTTTTTTATTTGCCTATTGTATTGAACCTAGCTAAAAGATTTCGTGACGATTAAATGGGATATATTTCAACATCCCATGCTCCAGATACTTTTCTTTTATTTCTGGAAAATTCTTCTATAAATGGGATAACCTGCAAGCAAAAGTCTAGCCACGAAACCTAAATACATTATATGCACGTGGCAGTCAATTCACCAACTTTCAATGTCTCCCTTTTTTTCACAAATTTCAAGATCCATGTATATATATACTAGAGAGAAAAAAGAGATTTGATCAAGAATCAGAGAAAAGAATTCATTTGATGGGGGCAAGCTTCATGTAATGAGATCATTGTGTTAATAACGTGTTATGAAAAGAGAAGAAAATATAGAAAAGTAAATAGACTTGTGTGTATTATTAAGAACTAATATCCTATATTTATAGGGTTCATAATAAGAGTTAAAATTAGAATATAATAGACATTCTAGACTAGATAAGCTTTATCGATGTACCATAATAAACTAAATAATCATTAATAATTATCTCATTATTTTACAACAAAAATTTAAAAATCATGTACATATAAAAATATGGATAATTCTACGTGTACACCATGAAGTGTACACAATAGATTACATCCCGTCACATGGAGAGGGTTCCACAAATATTTTATTATATGTGGGCACCCCTCCATGCGAGGAAGGTGTAATGCTATGTGCACTTCCCTAAAAATATACTTCAATTCGACCAAAATAATATGGAAAAAACACATTATTGATAATTTATGAAGGAAATTTACTTTACTTTCAAAAAAGTTCAAAAATGTTTTTTTTTTCCCTTCTAAACAAAGTAGTAGACCTTTCATAATTTATAAAGGAATTACTTCCAAAAAATCTATGTCGTAGTTGCAAGTGTATTGTTGACACACTAATTTTTTTATATGAAGTCACATTCCAAAATTTATTTTGTATTATTTGATGTAATAGATAGTAAATCAACAATCAAATTGACAAAGTATAGTTATGAAATTTGGGTCAGCCTGAAAACCACTGAATCAACAATAGTGTTAAACATGACACTATTTTTTAACAACGGATAAGATGTTGGGGGTACATTTCACAAACAATAAATTGATGAGGTTCCATTTTACAAACAATAAATTGATGAGGTTGACCCTCATCTAAATTAGTGTTAAATATCACAACACTAATCTTTTATGACTAATATAGTAAATGCATAATTCATGCCAACGAAATAAGTTCACCATCTGTCAATCTAAAAACACTTAAATTTCAAAAAAAATTAAAATTTTATCTTTCACAATTCAAACGTTAAACACTAACTCTCATCTAACCCCTTAAATTGTAATTTTACCCTTCACAATCCCTAATATCACTCAAAATATTTCCTCAATTGAAGGGCAAAACACTGATTGACACTTCTTAGAAGTCCACGTTGCCTAAAAATTAATTGAGGTAAAGGAATACTTATCATCTATCAAAGAGCAAGCATCAAGCTGGGTCGCATTGCACTGGCGTGCTGTGTACGTGAGGCTGCAACTGTAGGTGGGAGAACGAGAAGTTGAAGATAGGGTTGGCCTTTTGTGTGAAATGTCATAACTCTCAGACTGTGGGCAAATTCAATTTTTAATTCTTTGCAAAATAGACTTCATCCATAATGGGGCCTGTTATTGTTGTTTTTTTTTTTTTTAAAGCTTAATTGAAGAAAGGGAAAATTTCATATACAAGAGATTAAGTATAGGGCATTTCAAAAATAAGAAAATAAATATCATATTTCAACAATCAGATATTAGCCTAAAAATAAATTAATTTAATTTAAAATGGAAAACAATCCCTAAGAAATAGCCTGAGATACCGTACCAGCAGGATTCTCCAAAAATATCAAAATCATCTCTCAACCTGATTCCAATAGTCAGAAGATCTGAAAATACATCAAAATTACCGTCGGCTCTCACGGAAGTGAAGGTAAAACTGAATTTTGGTCACAAATTGCAGTCGCTGGGTCGTATTACGTCGGATTAAAACACAGTGCCTCGAACAGTCACTGATTACATTCATCAGGTGTGTAGTTACGATTTATTCATTATAATTTGTCGTTTATTCATGCTAGACAAGCTTCGATTGATGAAAAATGTGATTTTTGACAAAACTGTGATCATGAATATCGTACATTGCTATTCGAAACTGTTGTGACCGTTATGAAAAACATGTGACCGACTATTCATAAGATGTAACCTCATGCAGTCAGTACACATGGGTGTTTATGTCTCGGAATGTGTGACGTGTGACATACTACATCTGTGTTTTATGATATTAATGCTCTTGTTTGAATCTAATCATATATGACAGATCTACACTTAGTTACCGTGATTGATTATTGTATGTAATTGTGATTTAATACGCACATGTTACTTGCATGTAGTCAATATGTGACCATGACATTCAAGATACTACATGCGTTTGTTGTGACCTGTGATCATTTAACAGAATTTTGACCGACATGCAATTAACTGTGACCAATATACAAAGACTTGTTGCCACTCTTCAATGGCATGTGACAAATATGCAATGATCTCGTAAAAAAAATCTAGGAAATAAAAATATGTGACCTGCATGTATTCAATACGTGACAATAATACTTGAGATTCGAGATATGTTTGTTGTGACATTTGATTTTGCTCATTTTGCAGAAATGGGGTTAATTCACGTGTGTTTGTTGAATGGATCACAAATGTCATTGGTGTTAATTGATCGTAGTTGCGGGTATTTGAGGCTTGTCGACACAGTTATGAAAGAGTTTAGCTTCAACTCTGCAAAAGTTGCTTTGACAATGAAGTATGTCTTGAATAGTGATCTGCCTCTAATAACAATCAAAAGTGATGAGAATGTCTTGTCTTACATGGTTTTGAGGGATATGAGTCGTGACCCTGCCAAATATCCAATTCAAATCGAGGTCACAACTGCAGATATCGAAAAATAGCCTATTGCACTATCAGTTGATGTTCAATCGAGCGAGCATGGGTTTTCATTAATAGATATATCATCAGATATATGTGAAGCAATAATGGATCCATCTAGTGACAAGCTTGAACATGAGGTCACAATTGTCGCGGTGGCAGACGCTAGGGAAGTAAAGGAAGGAAGAGTTTTCTGTAACAATGAGATAATGAAATTGAGCTTGTCGCTTTATGTAATTCAAAACATGTTTGAGTACGTGGCTGTTCAGTCCGATAAGAAAGACTATCTCGTGAAATATTCACGTGATGAGTGTAATTGGACATGTAGAGCATCGAAGTTAGCCAGAACAGATATGTTTAAAATCAGACACATTGCAGAAGGTCACATATGTGCTTCAAACATCGTACTCAGTACTCATAGGTAAGTAACAAAGACAATTGTGTCAACCTGCATTAAGTACAAATACACATTATCGCGCACCATATACACACCGAATGATATACGCAACGATATGCTGCGTACATATGGAGTATCTTTGAATTATGTCAAAGCTTGGCGATCTTGAGAGGAAACTCTGAAAGTGCTAAAGGGTGATCCAACTAATTCATTCAATACGATACCAGCCTTTTTTTCCGTGCTACAACAAACAAATCCTGGATCAGTTACAAGTCTAGAAATTTATGGTCACAATAAGTTTAAATATTGTTTCATGGCACTAGGTGCATCTATACGAGGATGGAAACATTGTAGGCTAGTTGTTGTGATTGATGGCACATATCTAAATGGACACTATGGTGACACCTTATTCACGACATTTACATAAGATGCAAATAACAGCATTTATGTACTTGCTTTCAAAATTGAGGATAACGAGAATGACAGCTCCTGGACATGATTTTTTAGACAGTTGAGGAAAGCATATGGGGACAGAGACGGTTTGTGCTTCGTGTCGGATCATCACAACAGCATCAAAAAGGCGATTGAAAACGTGTATCGAGGAACATGTCACGGGATATGTTCGTACCATCTACTACAAAATCTAAAATCACGGTACGGGAGATCAGGACAAAACATAACACAAGCATTCAATGCAGCTGTTCGTGCCTACACACTATTGGAATATGAATATTACATGCAACAACTCGGCTCGATTAATGAGAAGATAAGGGGTTATTTGGTATTATACTATACGTTGTCCTATGATGATATTCACATAAATACGTTTAACATGATATTGTACACTATATGATACACATTTCCATGATTTTGTTTATAGGACGAAGTTGGACTTGAGAGATGGTCACGTTTCCACATGCCTTCAAACCGGTATTCCACAATGACATCGAATATTGTGGAGTCGGTTAATGCGGTCACAAAGTCTGCCAATAACTACCCTATTCTAGCTTTGTTGGAGTCATCGAGACAAATTCTACAATCTTGATTTTGCAGATACAAGGAGGATGCTCAAGGCACTTTTACAACCTTGTCAAGCAAGTATAAGAAGAAGATGAGGGAAATGAGCACAGATATGAGAAACTTGAGGGTAAAGTTAAATACTGTGACCTAATCTATAATCTGTGACTTACCTAAACTGATCTGTGACAAGTGTTGTGACTTCTGCTGTGATCTGTACCGTTGTGTTTCAGTAATATTTGTGCAATATTAAATATAACTACATGACATGCAATTTCATCCCTGTCCTACTTTTTCATTATGTGACTTATTATGTCTATAACTTGAATCTATGTCTGTAGGTTTTCCCTATTAATCAGGCAATGTTCTCAATTAGAGGTGAAAGTTCATCTTTCGTTGTTGATATAGAAAATCGGACATGCACATGTAGGATGCTTCAAGTTGATCAACTACCATGTTCACATGCTTTGGCTGTGTTTGCGAGTATGAAGATGGATCCATATAAATACTGTTCCTACTACAGCACAAGTGAAGCATTCAGAAATGCATACCAAGAAACCATTTTTCTTGTAGGAAATCCAGCTGAATGGATAGTGTCAAATGATGTCCATGACATAGTTATAATTGCACCTAATCAAAAGCGAAGTTGTGGAAAGCCTACTGAGAAGAGATTCAGACTAGCGTATGAGGAAAACATAACCGTCAAATACGGTCGATGTGGTGAAAGTGGTCACAATCGTAGAACATGCAGTAGCTTAGTTTCGTTAAGTCAAAGCAACAAGAATAAAGAGAGGAAGAGGACGAAGACTGGAAATACACATTGATATATTTTTTATAATTCCCTCGTTTTTTCATTCATTGATTTTTTGTAAATGTAGGATGCACAACATTGGATGACACATATTGACCATATCATAACCAATACAATGCTAAGATTTTTTGCAATGCACTTTGAATGTTCGGCAAGAATGTGTGACCACTAGCACGTATGAGAAACTAGACGTATGAGTACAATCGTCATGCAGTGAACTGTGACCAATATGGAATTAGCTGTGACCAATATGAAATGATCTGTGACCATTCGTCAATAACTTGTGACTAGTATGCAGTATCTGTGATCATTATTAATGACATGTGACCAGAATGCAGTGACTTGTGACCAATATATAATGATCTGAGACCAGAATGCAGTGACCTGTGACCCTTGTGCAATCAACTGTGAATATATGACATGATTTGTGACTAGACGTCAATGAACTGTGACCAATATGCAGTGACCTGTGACCATTTACCAATACATGTGACCAGGATGAAGTGACATATGATCAATATCTAATGACATGTGACAAATATGCGCTAAATTGTGACCAACAAGAGATGACCAGTGACCAATTGCAAAGACTCAGGAAAATGGGAGTGGTTCAGTTGAAATTAGCTGCAACAAAAGTATGAAATTATTTGTGACCAATCTTCAATGACCTTTGACCAGATTGGATTGCCTTGTTATAATTCTTCATGACCTGTGAACACAACACAGTTACCTGTGACCAATATGCAATGACCTGTGACCATGATACATTGACTTGTGACAATGAGAAGTGACCTGTGACCAATTTACAATAACCAGTGACCTGTGAATTGCAGATAATCTTAAAAACGGTGACTTGTGATAATCCTAAAAACTGCACATAACCAGTAACCTGTGAACTGCAGGGTATAGTGACATGTGACAATGAGGATTGACATGTGACCAAATTACAATAACCAGTGACCTGTGAACTGCAGATAATCTTAAAAACTGGTGACTTGTGATAATCCTAAAAACTGCACATAACCAGTAACCTGTGAACTGCAGGGTATAGTGACCTATGACAATGAGGATTGACATGTGACCAAATTACAATAACCAGTGACCTGAGAACTGTAGATAATCCTAAAAATTGGAGTGGGTCAATTCTAGTGTCGGTCAATCAATAAACATGTCTACCACCTGTGCTAATAACATGATACAATGGCAAAAATTTGTGCATTAAATTTTGAGACTTTGTCCTCGATTCATTGTCAATCTAGCAAAATATGATATATAGTGAAACCTCTGAAAAACAATGTAATAAAGTCCCCAAACACTAATGAACTTTTTGATATAAACAGACAAAAGTAAGAACTGCGTTGTCATTACAAAAGAATTTCCAAACACGAGACAATGTTTCCATCTATTACAACTTGTGACTGCTAATTGCACTATCACTCTAAAACAATGCTTTCCCTACCAGTCGGTTGCACCATCTTTCTAGCCTTCCTGATTTCACGATGTTTGAACAACAATGAAGCTACATCCAACCGAGCTCTCCCCTCATCAAACTTCATGGGCATGAATCCTATATCGTCATGCAGCATGTACTCCGCATACTTGACCACATATATGCCACAATCATGTCTAGGAACGCAAATATCAGATTGTTAGCTATGAAATCCAGCATGTTATAATATGTTTAACTATAAGTGGAGGTAAAAAAACTTACCCATTTTTCTGTTGGGGAAGAGAGAAATCAAGATCCACATTCAACTCCATGGAATCTTTTTTTCCATATTCCAACACATTTCATGAGATGCGGAAGCATGCTGACAAAATGTTCAATTCAAATACGGACTTTGATATCATTGTATGTCTTCCCGGATGAATTTAATAAACGCAACGTATGTTCCTTTATGTCCAACACTCCAAGCATTCAATGTGCTTTGTTGGTAAGTAGAAGTGGGATAAACACAAGGTCGACTTTAGCCCATGGAGTGCTCAATGGAATTCGTGCACCGGTAATGTCGTCAATCAGTCTATCATCTGTCACAAGAACATTTGCATTATCCTTGAACATAGGATACATGTGCTTGAGCTTGGCCTGGAATAACGAGTCCGTTGTGGTAGCTACAAACTTGAGATCTCTCACACTTCTTGCCACTTGACGTATGTAGTAAAAGCACACGTCCATATGCTACAGAGATGTAAGTACAATAAACAATTAAGAAACCATATATACACCAGAAAACATGATGCAATAAGTTGTTATTTTGATGTGTGACTCGGTTAGAATGTGTGATCAATACAACCTATAGGTAGTGACCATTTAATAATTGATCTGTGACATAATAAATAAAGGTGAGCTATAATATTGCACCTGCAGATATGTGTTTTTCCGTGCAAAGCGGATTGTGACCTACTGTTTGTGTGATTTGTGGCCCATGCATCATCTGTGACCCACTGGTCGCTGTGATCTGTGACCCATGCATCATCTGTGACCTATTGCTCGTGTGATCTGTGACCCATGCTCTGTGTGACTAGTATACAATGACCTGTGACTAATGTGACCTGTACCGTGACATGCCCTTTAGAACTATTACTTTTGTGTAGTAACTTACCAAACTAGTGAACGACACCTCACTGGATACAAGTTCGTACCACCATGTCTTGTTTCCCACCAAGTACTGACCGATGGAAAAAGGTGGACGGATAACATCATCTTTATCATTGAACTTCTTCCTGCGAACGAGAAGTATGGATCATTATTTGGAAAATTATGAAAATAGGACAACAATTTTGTACTTGTTATGCGTTTTATATCCTCTTTCAAACCAATTTTGAAAGTCAACAATATCTGTATCTTGTACATTCTGATTGTAGTGTTCGAAGACCACTACATTTCCTGACGATTTCATTTGTTTCATTCCGTCGACAATATAAGGGGATTGAAGTGCTTTATCTGGCTTTGGAGCCCTCTTCACCGGCAATCTAGAACTTGGTGAGGCCTCAGGTGAGTGCTGCTTAATAAAAAGTATTTTTTAATATATGACATGCATTAATCAACAAATACATAGATTTTTTGATACCTCTTGCTCAATACATTCCGTGTCTTTCAAAACATTGGATATGACCGAGTCCACTTGCACTTCAACTTCCTTAGATGTTTTTGCAACAAACTGGCTTGGTTGTGTAAATCCAAGACCGAGATCAAAAGATAGAGGTTCAATAGGACATGGAAATTCAACTGCACACTCAGAGTCAACCTTGCTTTGCCTTTCGAATCAACACTTTGTTCGACTTTTGCCGCCTGAAAATCAGAACAAAAATGCATTTGATGAGAAGTGTATATCAAACGGTTTGTGGTAACAGATAAGTAAAAGACAGTCACAGTTGGGGTACTGACTTCGCTTGTTGGTCCAGATCTTCCAACATTTTCTGTTCCTGAGTTCTCTCTGAATTTTTTCATAATTTCTTCCATTGAACTAGATATCAATGTAGTCACAGAATCAGACATACACTGCATGTGTGATTTGATGTCCAACATGTCGGTACAGATTTCACCTTGCATGCGAACAAGCAACTTCAGTTTCTTTTGCTTATCAGACTTCAAAGATGACACCTGTGACTGCATTGCCTAAAGCTGTTTGCTTAGCAACCGATTCTCAGACTGGAGATCAGATATCTGTCCTTTGAAATAATTCCTCAATTTGTCGACCACTGCATCACATGAATACCTATAATCAGGTAACTTATGGTGATGAAATATAACATTGATCTGTGATCAGCAGTGAAACGTGTATTGGTATATGACCTAATAAATAAAATCTGTGACCTGAGAATTTTTATGTGACCAAATGGCCTTGTGACATGATAGATGAAACTGGAAGAGCTTATATCTTTTGACGGCCTATCATCTGAATCAGTGGTGTCATTTGACTTACGCTCCCCACTTGGAGAATCTTCATGGATTGATGTCCCCTTCCAACTGGTGGTGTGTCAATAAAGTCATCATCATCAATGGGGAGATCAGAGTGTACCAGTCGTCCATCAGTTATCAGAAGCATGGGAGTAGATTGTTTCATTCCTGAATTACTTGATTTTGTACTAGTCCCAGCACGATGAACTGATCGGTCTATGCTACCACCCTTTCTCTTCTCCCCATGTGATCGATCGGGTAGAACATGTTTCTCATACTGCACCGGAATCATGTATGACATTGCCATTTCAGCTGGTGGGGGGGTCCAGGTCACATATTTCCAACTATCATTCATATTACAACAAAAAGTGCAATGTCAGCAACCAGAAATTATGTATGAACGAATAGATATAATTTTGCACATCACACATATTCAATATGTTTCCACTGATTGTGATATAACAAGGGCAAATGGCGCCGTGAAAATGTCTGTGACCTATACTGAAAACATGTGACACAATGAATAAAATTCGTGACTTCGTGAATTCAATTTGTGACGTAACGAAATATATTTGTGACCTAAGAAATATGATCTGGAACATGAAAAAAATGTGCAAGTTTAATATTTCGAAACTAGTAATGCTGCATCAGTGGTCACTTACGTCCGAATTGAAGAAGCATTCAGGCCCCTCGAGCTTCGCAACCGAAGGGTGATTATCAGTCGCCCAATTCATTATCCGGGGGTACACTCTGGAAATCCTTCTCGCTGTGTATCCATCAAGACTGGGAATTGTCTCGTAAATCCACACTTAAAAGGCTACGAGCAAGCCTCTGAGTCTGTAATGTGTTGATCTCTGACTCAACTCCTCCCTCAATGAATTTACTAGTGTGTCAAATAGTGACTTACCTCGTGGAAACACATTCATTGCACTAAAATCTTCAACTAATACAAATAAGAAGTGATCCACAGCCTTCTTCTAGTCTCTCGGATGTAGATAAGATGTTATGAAATACAATGCACCTAGCATGAAAACATCCTCATCCGGAATGCCAGTAGCACCAAGAAATGCGTCCTTGATGTTTTCATGAGTAACATTTTTCAACGTTGAAAAATAAATAATTTTCAATCATGATGGAGTCTTCTCCATCCTACTTATGTCAGCATCGCCAATGTATCTTAGGCCAGTCACCAAACAAAATTCTGAAATTGAGAACCTTACGAATCTTCCAGCTATGTTGAACCACAACTCACTCTCATTAGGTTGTTGCACTTGTCTCAGCAGAAAATAGTGTTTTAGCTAAGATTGGATAACAATTTCCTCACATTGCAGGAAGTGGGAGAAACACGTATTCCGAAGGATTCGACATTGGGCTTCATTGAGATTGTTTTTGAAATTCGACACCACACCTTTGACGGGGTAATTATAATTTTACCCAGAAACCAACTTTTCTCGAGTATAATGTATTTCCAAGCCTGCAACATCAGTCACAATAAAACTCATCAATTTGGTCACGGGTGGGAATCCAGGTAGACACAACATCAACATATAGACCACAAGTCCCCTTCACCAAAAAAGAAATCAACAACACACATACATAACGACACAATAGCGTTCCATAATTCACAAATGAACAACCACTTTTGAAAAAAACATTAAAAATCCTTACTACAATTAGGCATTTCGATTACAAATTGACACAACAAATTCAATGCAATATACATTTCAAATCCAAAATACTTCATCCATACACACTACCCATCGATTAAAATGAACATAGGTATGCTCGAAATAAGTGAACAATTGAAAAATATCAAAAACACCTTTTTCGTGGACTGTTTTGCGATCGAACTTCCGAATTTGTGTCTTTTAGAGGATGATTCCTTTTGCACTTCATCCAACTTTCTTTTACCTCTTCTTCCTGACTTGTGGATTCCAATTTTCTCCCCACGTTTTCCACTTCCTGAACGAGTCATCCTTGAAGTTTTAGAAGACTGCGGTTCAACTGTTGCCACTTTTTTTTTTTGGGAAGGAATGTATAAAATATGTGACCGATAGTGGAAGAAGGTTGTCGAGGAATCGCCGGAGAATGAACAGGGATGAACGTCTGAATATGAGTTGGATGAACACCAATTTAATCGTAAAATAGGATACGTGAGGGACGTGAGTTGTATGGAAAGGACGTGTAGGGAGGTTTTAATGAAAATAGATTTTCCAAAATTTGAATTACGTGACTTTAGGGGAGACAATTATTAAATAATTTTAAATTAATTAATAAATGAAAAAAAAATATGATTAGTGAAATATTAAACTTTCACTCTGATTTGAGAACTATGAATAGATATGTAATTACCACTTGAAGAAAAGGCCCAAAATCTAAAAAAAATTAAAAAATTGGTCCAACTAAACTCTTCTTCCTCCTTTTCTTCTTCCTTGTATCATGATGGCAACTGTAACTAATTGGTGTTGCGTCTATGCCTATAAATTTGGGCGGAGCCAGCATGGGCGATTGCGCCACTTGGCCGAGTGCTGGCTCCACCATTAGATATTTCATATGCTTCGAAGTACAACTGTTTACTAGGTTTCCAGTGTTGGGCTTTACTTAAAGAGCCCAAAATCTCTCGAAATGATAAACAAGAGAATCTCTTTCCACCCAAAACTAAGCCCCTATTTGATGAGTCGGAAAAAAAAATGATATTCTGAATATTAATTTTATAGAGAATGTATGATTAAAAAATATAGAAAATTTTTGAATTTATGTACAAAATATTTTATTGTGCAAAAGTATGATTGAAAATGAGTATAAGAATTAAATGACAAGTAGTGAAATTTATGCAAATAGCACAAATTTAGGGACAGAAAAACCTCCAAACTAAATCGAAGTCGCAACTTTGAAACCGTTAGTTTTGATCATAAAATCTATTAGAGATGAAATATCTTTGAACATTAAATCATAAGTATAATAAATTGAATCTCATATCCATGCCTTTAATTGATCTTACCATTTCATATCATATCACCTGCCACATAGATGACCAATCAACTCCATAAATAACATTATTTTTTCACATCAACATGATAAATGTCTTAAAAATAAGTAACTTATTTTCAAATTTTACCAACATAATTTGTTTATTTATTTACAAAAATTACTTTCACCCTTTCATCTAAAGCATAGACATAGAATCAGACCTGGTTTGGGGAGAAAATCATGGTAAATTCGTTACAAATCATCATCAAACAAAAATACACATTTATAGATCACATGCATCCAGCCAACTATTCTTTATAACATGTTAGTTCCATTAATAGGAAATAAAATGTGGTTCCATTAAGTAGATAAAGTTCACAACGTTTTTTCCCTTACCCCCACTCCCAATCCGTAAATATAAAAAAAAAAAAAAGGAAAAAAAAATGTAATTTCTCAATGCAAATAAGACCTCTAAAATACAGATTGCAACTTAATTTTACAGCCTTAGATTATGGTGTTCACTAGTTACGAAGGAAACGTGTTCAAACGTCCTTGAAGTTCCTCTACAAGTTGACTTCTAGGAACTTCATACTCTTTAGAGTCTGCAACATCTTTTAACTTTACAACCCTCTTGTTAAGTTCTCGTTCCCCTATGATTACCATCCAAGGGATTCTGACTCTATGGCCCAATCAATGTGCTTCATCACTCTTTTTGTGGACATTGAACACGGCTTTCACCTTCGCATCCCATAGTTCGGTTACAAGTTCAGTTGCTAGACAAATCATCACCTAGAATGCACACTAGGACTTCAGTTTCAGCCACTCTAATATCCTGCAATTATCCCATAAAATAAAATAAATTATAAAAAAGAGAAAAATTTATATGAACTTTTAAGAAATAAAACAACAGAAATAGAAAGCTTCAATTTCTATTACTGGAAGTAGGGCTGGACAAAACTTCCGAATCGAACCGATCGAACCGAACAGAACCGAACCCGACGGTTCTTCTCAAGTTAAATACCCGAACGAGTATTTGAATCAGGAACCGATGGGTATGGTTCGGTTCTCGGTTCTAGACCAAGACCCGAAGAACCGAATAAGAACCGAATCTCCGTAATTTTTTAAATTAATTTATTTTAAATAAGTAAAATTATTTTATATTTTCTAAATAAATTTGTTAACTAGTTAATTTAGTTCAAACTACAAAATATTATTTTCCAATTTCTAATATTCAGTTCAAAATCGACTTAATCAAATTGACCTCAATTTTATCCAAATCTGTTATTCTACTGTAGTGTCGTTGCTACCGGAGAAAATTGAATTAAAACTCTACAACTTCTCTCTTAATTATTTTGAGCTCGCTATCTTTCTCTTTCTGTGATTTTAATAATCAAATTTATAAAGAATTCAGTAAAGATAGACGTGAAACACATAAGATTGAATTACATTATTTTGTAAGAGCTAATATTAAATATATTATTAATTAAATTAACGTAACTTTGTATATATTAAAAAATTTAATTATAATACGGAACCAAATGGAACCGAACCGGACCGAACCGAACCAAGTGGAACTGAACCCGAACGGTTTCGTAATTAAATTTGGATCCGACGATTCCACTTACTAAATACCCGAAAATTTTGGGTCGGTTCGGTTCTCGTTAGAACCGAACCGAACCGGACCATGTCCAGCCCTAACTGGAAGATGTGCTTCGAAAATCACACAACAATATATGCAATGAGGAACAAAATTAAAACCTCATTACAAGTTAGGCCATGTATGAGCCGCATTTTTTCAAAAAAAAAAAAAATATATTCTTAAACAGTGATTTAACATCATTTCAACCACACATTTTTCAATAAAATAATATTAAAGCAAATTTAAAATTTTTCTTTATTTTTTAACTACACATTTTCCACCAATCTATCTATTATTCCAAACTATATTCTTTCGAAATAATGTGGCTCAAACACACACTTAATTACATTCATTGCAAATACATCTAATTCTAGACAACTTAATGCAACCAAACACGAAATCAAGTTCTCCCAATCTAAAGATTTGATCATACATGCATACACGTATTTAACCCACAAAATAACTATAGTATATGCATAAATGTATGTATATTTAGAGAGAGACAGAGAAAGGGCTACGCACCAGCCTAGTAGAGAGAGGTGGGATGATTGTGGATTGTTGCGTTCTCGTATTGCAAGTGTACGATGTCCTAACAAGTAATAAAGTGATTAATGAGTCCGAATATCATTTTTACAAGGACAATACTTTAATGTTTAATTTACCATTTCTAACTCCTATTTGATGATAGCAAATAAAGAATTATATGTTGTGATTTTTAATTTAACTACTTGAAAATACGTGGATGCACACAAATATTGATTTAGAATTTAAATAATGAACAGATATTAAAGCAGAAAAAATTTCACCTATTCATCACCTTTAATTCCCAGTTCAAGATTTGATAGTCTGATATAGGGTTCAATTGAATTCTTCTATCGTATTCAATTTTCCATTCTTGAGTTCTCATTGAGCCTATTTAATTAATTCAATTATATATCTCTATATGAACCAACTTTAGTTAAATAAAATTCTAGTTCAAAGAATTCATATTGAGACCGCAATAATCAGTATAGGTATTTCTACAAATTATACTAATTTAGCGAATTTTACTATATGGCCTAAATCTCAAACTCACATCTCGATTCATAAAAGATTCACAAAATCATCAAATTAGTGATCAAATTATTAAACGCATTAAACTCATAACAAAATCAACACATGTAAAATAAAAGAACAAGAATCTTGAATAAAAGAAATAAAAGAGCCCAAGTAAGTTACATTATTCGCTCCAATAAGAAATTTAGCTACTCATAATATCAAAAGAAAAAACAAGAAGTTGGTATTGAATATATCACCGGATTTTTTATTAAAGATGTAGATAAAGATATTAATCTTTTCAAAACTTGAATTTCTTGATGTTTTCCTCCTTTGAAGTCCTCAATTCTTATATTTATACTCCCCTTCACGTCCTTCCCAAATCAAGAATCTTTATTGGCTTTTCAAGGGCCAAAACACTGTAACTCTAAAATAGGTGGTGCAGTGCCTAAGCGCTGGAAGTGCTGACCCTAGCACCTAAGAGCTATGAAAGTAGCGCCTAAGCTTCAGAGCCTAAGCACCATAAAAGCAAAGCCTAGATGTTTTGGCATTGCCTCTCTGTCCAAGTCTGCTTCTCTCGCTGTTCGTAGTGCCTGGATGCTTGATTTTTTACACTCAGGCTTTACCTTGCTATCCCAAAACTTGTCCTTGATTTGTTTGTTCATTTTTACACCATTTTATATCACATATCTTAACATTTAAAACAACACTAGTAAACACATCAACATCTTATATTCATAAGATCTAGCAAATAATCATGTTAAAATTGTGTATAACTCGTGAGTAAAAACACACTCGTAATGGATGCAAGAACAAGTGGGATGAATATGACGAAATAGGAATAATGGAATGGTACCAAATCGTAGCATGGAACAATTATTTTGAATTACAAGTCCTTCAATTTTGTTGGGAGTTGATAAAACTGATATTAATGGGAGTTGGGTGTTGGATCCAATTTACTTGCGCTTCTTCGAAGGGCTGGAAATCTATAAATGGTCGGAATTCAATGTTACTACTCCAATTATTCTTCTTGAAGAAAAGATATTTGTAATTAGAAAGTAAATGAAATGACATTTTTCTTGTCATTATCTAGGTAAGAAAATACGGTTTAAGTCGAATACATAGTCCAAGCTCGGAGTCACCTAACTCGTTACTGTCGAGCCAGTTAGCTCATACTAGCAACCCGCATGAGTACATTTTTCAAAAAAAAAAAAAAAGTATATTAAAATATAAATATTAAGAAATTGTTGGGGCCTGTGATCCACTCGCCCCAATATACGAAGATTTTAACATATTTCTACATTAGTCGTGCTAGGTTGTAGAAAAATGAGTCAGTAGGAACTGGTTCCATTCATGTTTATATAAGATACGGGAAATTGCATCCATACAAACATGAAGTGACACATTACGTATTTTTTATAATGTTATATGTAAAGAAATTTGATTCTATATTGATAACGAATTATTAACATTATGGAGGTTGTAATAATCATTCTAGGAAACTATATACTTCGTCTAGGCCTAATACTATGGTCAATTATGGCTCCTACTTTATGTGTCTAGCATAATTACGGGATAATCAAATCACTACAATCAAAGGCCACATGCAAATAAGGTAAAATGCAAAATTACACGAAATACAATTTCCTTAAATTAGGGAATTAATATGACAAAATTTCAACACTCACCTACAAGTAGCTCGAAAATATTTTTCATTCACGACTTGTTTAAAATGGCCTGAAAAATGGAGCTTGACAACCCTTTGGTAAGGGTATACGCCAGTCGATTTCTTGAAACAATGTAAAGAATACAAATCTCTCCACTTCTAGCTTTTCTTGAAACATATGCAACATGATGAAAAACTATGGGAGTAGTGATACGTATTATCCAAAGCATTAGTGTAAAAATTTTAATTATGAATTCGAAAAAATGCTCATCCTACTATTAAGTTTCACCGGTTAAAAAGCAAGAAATTCAAAATATGTAGGAATGTGAAATTTCACTTTCTATTGGAAAGTACTACAAAGAAAGATGGTGTATAACATGATAAAAATGGACATCTGTCACGTATTATGGGACAACCATGGTACTGTGATATAAATGCCACTTACATAGAAAAATATAATATGGGTGTATTTTGACGGTACAATAAGAAGATTATTGTGTTGCTACTTGAAGGAGCAAGTTGTGAATATCGTGACTAAACAAACAGCAAAAGATTTATAAGGCAAATCATGAGATCGAGAAATATGTCGTTCAAGATGATGAAGGTGTTAACAATCATGATACTACAATAAAGGTGGAAAAGTGTGTGCAAGTTCAAAACTCAAGGACTGTTGATCCCAATAAATGAAAATTGACAATAAATACAAGTGTGGGGAAGGAAAACATCTTGGTGAAATTGCAAATGAAGACCCCAATATCGAAACATAATTTGATGATGAACAAGTTGAAATATAAAAGCGTTCAACGCAAGGAAATGGAATTGAACTTCTGAATCACAAATGAATCAAATGTTTGACTTGTCCTATTGAGAATAAAATTTTCGTTGACTTTCTTTACGATCTCAATGTCAATGAATTGTATAAGCATAAGTTAAATATGGATTGTGTGAATTTAAGTCCCTATGCTAGTTTTTTGTATCGAAGAAAACATCACTAAACATTAATGGCCTCTATATCAATGAATCAAAGATGAAAAATTGAATCATACTTCTATTACGAAGGATTGATATCCATGAGGAAATAAATAATAGTTGTGAATGTATGATTAGAATTAAAATTTGACTTTGACTTTGACTTTTCCTTATAAATAAATTATAAGGAAACACAAATACATGTTATATTTGGCAAAATTAGTTGATGATATTTTAGGGGTGTTTGCAATTGGAACTTTTAAAGACTTTTAAGAATTTAAAAAGCTTAGAAATACTTAGTATAGACGTAAGACTTTATAAAAGTATAGGTATATTGAATAGAGACTTTTAAAAGTTTTTAAAGGTTATTTTGTATTTAATATAACATTTTAAAATTTTCTATAAATTACGAGGTGTTCTAAATATTTATAAAAGTCGCTAGAATACTAATTTTTAAATAAAAATTACAAAAATAAATCTCAAAAATTATATCTCATCCACCCCAAGATTACGAGATTTCACAAAAGATTTTTTCAATATGTATTTTTGTTCTTTCAATATTTATTTTCCTCTTCCCTATGAAGTCATGATTAAATTTGTCTTTTTGTTATTTCTCTCTCTTCTACAGGTTATATTTTGTTCTCTCTTATTGTTTCTCGCCGTATTCTACGTAAAAATTAAAATGTAATTCACTGATGCACCGTGTGTTTCCTATTTATGTAAAAATAAGAATGAAAAATATAGCCGTTACGGATCCTACACAAGATATAGAAATTCAAATATAGTGGCTTGCTATGATGGATAACGATCATATTTTTTATTTTAATGGAAAAATAATGGGAAACAAATGGGGGTTAAATTCTTATTACATTTTTTTTCCTTTTTAAATCCAATATTTTGTGAAAAAGTTCAAGTTGTAATTAATTTTACAAGATTTTGTACAAATGAATAATTTTTTTGTGTGTATAAATAATCTAATGAACACTAATGCTTAACTTATATTAAGCATTGATAACATGACACATCAATTAATTGGTAAATCATTAAATTTATGAGACATTAACATATTTATTAATTAATTGGT
Organism: Olea europaea var. sylvestris; assembly: GCF_002742605.1. Lineage (NCBI taxonomy): Eukaryota > Viridiplantae > Streptophyta > Magnoliopsida > Lamiales > Oleaceae > Olea > Olea europaea. The sequence goes on along the minus strand of NC_036253.1, from coordinate 10,608,023 downwards.
ATGTCACATCACCGGCACTAGTGCTCATTAGATCATTTCGATTTATGTATTGATTTTTTTTTTTTTAAATCTTAGTTATTCAATTATCTAATTAAGGAGACTTAATTTTTTTTTTCTTTTAAAAATATATTTTATTACATTAAAAATGGAGAAGGGGGTGATTTTGATCGAACCTCCCCCTCTTATGTGGGAACTTTTCACTATTGTGTTAGATCAAGTGAATTCTATTTTAAATTGAAGTCATCAAGGGTCAATAGAATTCTAAAAGCCTTTAAAAGTTTTAAAATAAAAGTGTATAGAAGTCTATGAAAAACTTACATTAATTCCATACATATCTATACAAATTCATAAATTCTACAAAATTTGTCACTTAAAAAGGCCTATAAAAGTCCTAATTCAATGCACTCCCTTGATGAGCAAAATGATACAACGCATAAATTGAGCAATAGGTTTATGGGGCAGGCTGTCCATAACCAAACAAAAGATACAAAATGAATGCACTAAAAGAGAGCGGAGGTCCATTTCTAGATCATGGCTAATCTTTACAATAAAAAGCACTCTAATTTTCTTTTTCTAGTGATGCGTAGTAGCAAACGTGATAAGAGTGTTTCTTAGACCCCCGTGCTTTAGATTTTTTGCAATCCCTTTATTCCCAAACCAGTATCTTGCATCATGGTCACGAACTCACTGTAATCAATTCGACCATCCTGAAGAGAGAGAAAAATTAAGATGAAATTTTTTTCATTAATTTTTTTCAAGTTTCGCGTAATTCTATCCATAAAGATCTATGCAAACAAGCTCAAACATGCTTAGAGAAAAAGATTAAGAATATACGTTATCTTGATCAACTTCATGAATGATTTCTTCTAGTTGAACATCTCCAATACCAAGTTTCTCGCAAGCCTGTTGGAGCTCATCATGGGTGATGTATCCACTCCCATCTTGGTCGAAATATGAAAAAGCTGCGAACATGTGATCCTCTTTTTGAACTTTATTTAGGTGGAGCATTGCTGCTACAAACTCCTTGTAATCTATGGTTCCACTATTATCAACATCAGCCTGCATTATGAGGTAGATTAAGGAGAAAAAATGAGATTCTCAAAGAGAATTAGAAGAGGAATGTCCTGATAATCGTTGCAATGAAACATGCCAAGATGAGGTTAGGAGAGTTTATAAATGTCACAACAAAAGCTTATGGTCCTTTCAATGTTAAACATGCACTTAAAACTTCAACAATAGTGTTATTCAAGTATCAACTAAAAATGCTCAGTTATTCAGTAATCTCTAAAGTAAATGAAGAGCTTGTCCATAGCTACAAATTGTACCTTACAAAATTCAAATAATAAGAGAAAAAGGGCCCTCAGAGGTTAACCATTACACACTTACCGCTTGCATCAAATCGATTATTTCTGAATCCTTGAGATTGGAGCCCACTCTTTCCAGACCATTTTTTAGTTCTTCCAGGGTGATTTGTCCACTATTATCCACATCTATCATTTTAAACATTTCTTTAAGTCCTGCAATTTCCTCCTCGGAAAGACATTCGGCAATAATCTATGGATAAGAAACAGAGATGGTTAGATATAATGTCAAATCTATTAAATAATATACTTTACCATAATACAACATTATTCTCCTTTTCTCTTCCTTATAAGGAAATTATTCTTGAAAGCTACATTCAATTTAAGTATATAAAACTAGTTTTGGCATATAAAACTGTAGAGCTCTTTACTTGAAGAAATAAAATCACTCCTTGTTTTGGCATATAAAATTGTATTCCCTAGGGCTTGACGAAATGAAATCAATAGCATTTTTGCATTATAAAATGAACCCAAAATTCAGATTTTTTTATACCCTTATAAATAAAAAAGATTACTTATTTTAAGAGTAAGTAGAAATTACTTTAAAAAAATTTAACTTATTGCAGTTTTTCCATGAAATACATAGTGAAAAGTTTGAAGGGCTAAATTAACTTACTCTAACAGCTATCTTTTTGAGCCTATTCATGGCGGAAAACTGCTTCAGACGAGTTAGCACAGCAGAATCAAGAGGCTTATCTGGAGCAACACCATCAACTTGGACCCATGGGTGGCCTATGCACATTATAACCATAGTCATTCAGATGTACAAAGCTTGACTCCAAAAGAACATAAATAGCAGCACATTTTCCTACAATTGGGCTTTGAATTTGTTTTTCATAAGCTTCATAAACTATAGTTACACATATGGTCATAAGCTCTATCAACTGCACTACTGGTTATTTGTGCAATTTTACTTTAGAAACACCTCTGTACGGCCTGTATTTCTTAGTCCTGAATAACTCGGTTATTAAGTCGTAAACACAGGATATATACACTAATAATATCATGATTACATGTGCCATATATAAACCACCTCATACTCAAGTTGATTGGGGAAATAACTGTTGGTTGAACTTTACATTATCTCGAATTTTAGTGTGTTCTTTTCCCTTTGGAAATTTTAAAACTCGCAACTGCTTCAACATTTTTTAAAACTAGACTTCTGATCATCTCTTAAACAATTTTTTATTGATTTTTTCATCTTCGCCATCTGGAAAAAAAATTTTGAGCCACGGTTAATTCCCTACTTTACTTCCTAGAAGAGAGCAGCAGGTGATAATTTCGTTCCAGAGTTTTAAAGGCCACAAACAGACAAGGACCAACAAAAATAATACTTTCTACAGCATTTTATCCCATGCCGAGTTGTAACAATTTTTGAATTGTATTACTCAAACAGTTCAAGAAATAATAATGTAATGTTATAAGGTTGTAAAAGAAGTTCCAAATCACTAGCTTGCAAAAATGTCCAATTAGGCATACTTTATGCACTAATTCATCTACTATCACAGTGAAAAAAAATATTCTTTCCTTGGACCCAGCAATACCATGTTCTAACAGTATCACCTATCATATGCTATCTTCTACAGCTGTCATCAGAAGGCTCAGGCATTATTTTTCTTCTACACTTGATCAAAAAGTTCCTATTTTTCATTGTGTTTAAGTACACTTAATCAACTCAAATGTGCTACTTCTACTGGAAGTTGCAGAAACGTTGACGTTTTGATTCTGCAGCAAAACAAAGAAATTTGATGTACTATATATATGCTCCAAATATGCATCATCATCTGTCCACAGCACTTCAAGTTATCTTTTTTGACAGTGGGATAAAGCATTAGTTCTCATTTTCCACATATAATACATATTTGATATGTAAAATTAGATTTTATTGGACACTAAAATAGACAAGATTTTAGTTTCTTTTTCTTCTTTAATACAATCCAATATTATCTAATCCAACTTATCAAACATGTCGATATTGCATAACAAACTGGCAAAAGAATGTGGCCGATTCCCAGAGACTTAAAAGAGTTGGGTTTGGTATATAGCATACTCACACAGAACTTGATGTGCAGTCAGCCGCTTTTTAGGATCTCGAACAAGCATTCTTCTGACAAGATCTTTTGCACTATCGGATATACTAGGCCAAGGCTCAGATACAAAATCAAGTTCTCCTTTCAAAACCTGTTCAAATATCCCTTGTTCCGTTTCTGATCCAACACGTATTCCCATGCAAGAAAATAGGTCTAACTGAGTAAATTCAAGCATACAAAAATGAAGCAAGAAAACAACAAAGATCAAAATAAATGCTCACCATCCCAAAATGGAGGCACTCCACTTAGCAAAATGTATATAATGATTCCAGCACTCCAAACATCACACTCTTGACCATAGTGCTTCTTCAATACCTCTGGAGCTACATAATAAGGGCTTCCAACCACGTCGCTGAATGTCTCAACTGAAAAAAAATAAAATAAAAAAATTAATAATAATAAAGATGTAAATATGAAGGATAGAAATGTTGATTCAACATTTTGAATAATTCCTAATCAGTAGCAGAAGAAAGGTTAGGATGCCTACAACCATATTTCAGAAACTTTTAACTCAAACTTTGAAACCAAGAAAGATTTGGCAGGCGGATTGCCAATACCCAAAATTTGTGATTTGTGTTTCCACTTATCTGAAACGAAAAATTTATAGTTTCCGCAATTTTCAGAAGGGATGGAGTGTGTGACACAATGTCCTGTTTCCAATGTTTTCAGAGAAGTGTACATGCACAGTAAAAGATTTTTCTAAATCATCACTAGATGATGGTTAAAAAAAAAAAAAAAAGAAAGAAAGAAAGAAAGAAAAAAAGAACATAGGATTGACTTTGGCTCTAGCAGATCAGCTTCACGTCTCATTCACTAGTTTTTTGAATCAGCAACTTGTATACAGGATATGACGGTATTTGGGATACTCAAAACATATATCCCCTTTCTTTAACATATAGAAATTTACTATCCAAATGCATAATCAATTTTGGACATGACGGTTGACAAGTCATGCCTAACAACTCTAAAAACATCATGAGCATAACTGAAACTATCATTGCCCCACAATTCACCCAACTCAAGCATTGATCAGCATGAGTAAAATTTAAGAAGATTTTTTTACTCGGACAAAATTAGAATTGTTTCCAGGAAGATTCGTGCTTGTACGAGACTTGTAACGACCTGGGCCTTGTGCTCAAATCGTTATATCATATATACTGTCTACTTTGGAGGTCATCTGCCCTCTTACCCGCACGGATTTCTATAGCGTCGCCAGGATTTGAACCCAAAACTTCTGCCTTATGAGAGATTTAATTTGAATCCTTTGCTCAATTTATACTAGATTCAACTTAAGTCTCCCAAAAGATGAAGGTCTTAGCTTCGAATTCTAGAAGATGCAATATAAATTCGTAAGAGATAAGAGGGCAGATGCCCTCTCAAAGCGAACAATATAATGACTTAGGCATAAGACCTCTTTACAAAAAAAATGCACATTTTTTGCAATGAAGTAGATCTCGTGCCCAAATCATTACATCATACATACTATCCACTTTGAAAAGCATATGCCCTTGTAATCCTTCACAAAGCCCAATTGGTACAAGATTCAACTTAAGTAGCTGATAAAGCATAGGCCTTGAGTTCTAATCCTAGAGGACGTGATAGAAATTCATGAGTAAGAGAGCATAGGCTCTCCTAAATCGGACAATGCATATGATATAACAACTTGAACACAAGATCTTGGTCATTAAAAAGACTAGTGCAAATGACGAACGTTCCTGTTTGTTTCCAATGGTAAAGTATCATATACCAAACTAGTTATGGACCTAGATCACTTCTCCTCATATTCCCAATGGTCATGCAATGGATGTTTTAGTTTTTAACTGGCTGATGAAGTATGAGTGCAGTCTAATCAATTTACAATTTGTGGCCTTTGTTTATGGCATTGTTATTTAAAGAGCACTTGGGATAATGCCTTAAGGCATGCCTCATATGAGGCTTTCATTGTATGCTTTGAAACTTTCGCCGTTTGTGCCATTTATCAAAGCTTATGCCTCAACTTGATGTGACATGAGCTATTTGCCTTGTTTTCCTCGACTTTTCATTATTGGCCTAACTGTTGTGAGCTTTTTTTCTAGTGCCTAGAATGCTTAATGGTTTTTAGGCTGTTATAAACACAACCCAAACCTAAAAATGATAAAAGAATTGGAGAAAAGAGAAAGTGAAGCAAAGTGCCTTAGCCTCCTAGAATTGAAGTGAAATAAAACCCTCTCCCAAGTGAAGTTGCAACTCCTCAATGACAAGCACAGAATGAGGAAAATGAATGAGAAAAAGTTAATACTAAAGGGGTAGATGATAGGAGAATCAGACGCACAGATGATTCACTTAGAGTTAGAAATCGTATTAGAATTAAGTACACATGAGACTTCTTAAGCTTTTCCCACTCATAGATTAAAATTTGTTATACAATTGCTAATTTAACGATTTGTTATTATTTACTTTATTGACCAATTTTAAGTTTCTTTGCAAATTAATTTAATTTTGTAAATTGGTTTTATGGATTCTAAATATAGTCAATTGCTTACTATGAATATATATTTGTATTTTTTCTTTTTTTTATATTTTTTTCAATTTTATTGGTTTGTGTTGAGGTTTAAGCCTCGTCTCACAAATTTAAAACATCATTCTACCTTATTCAACATTTTTAACATTGGTTTATGCTATGATTACACCTTGGAAATATTGCAGTTTCACCTTGTTTGTTTATCTCTCTACATGCAAGTGAATTTTGCACGTGTAGTAAATTGTTAGATCTTGTCCCACAACAATATGTCATCACCTTGAAACCAGTTATGAGCCTGGACAGCATTATACCCATTGCCAATTAGCTTTAAGATTTGTTTTGAGATAGATGTTTTAACATATATAACCAACCAACCTTACATGGGCTTCTTATCTTTTGAATCGCTAAGAGATTATACCTTTGCTTGCTAAACTTTTATAGAAACATAAATCTCCCTAGGCTTTAAGTATATCTTTGAGTCAGAAAGGAATTCAGCCTTAAGGGGAAAAATGACCTAAAGCAAACGACTAAATTTCAGTGCTCCAGAGATAATCAACCGGCATTTCCCGGTGCTTTGTTCCCAAATTCTTAACTGGATAATAACTCTAGTTGTCATAAATATGATGTAGAGAATATGGAACAATGAATAGCTCATGTCACCAGTTACAGGATTTTGACATGTTAACCTCAAAATAGACATACTATTCAATATCTTATCCCTGCTTCGGAAATATCAGGAGAACGAGAAGAAATGAATAAAGAACCACTCTTTGGAATCGGAGGCTTAAAGTAACTTGAATAGTAATTCATTAACGGTTACTTGTTGAGTATGTAAATGCATAGAGAAAATGCAATAGCTTTGCTGCTTCCACTTCCCAAAACCAAATAAGCTACTCAAATTGATTTAACAACTCAATAATATTAATTTATTTAAATGAAGATTAGTAATCCAAAATTAATTAACCGTAGAGAGAAAAGGCTCAAACCAGGAGAAAATGCCTATTTACATGTTCAACTGTACTTTTTACACAAGGATGCATGAAATAAGGTAGAAACCAAAACCTGAAGGTCTTAAGATAAAGTCACCACCCTCTTCAACCAATTACAAAAGGCATGCCACTTCCCAAAAAGATGAGGCTGCAAGAGTCATCTTCATCTTTGGATTTTCTCCAAAAAGTCAGGTTGATAGTTGTGCTTAATCTTTTAGCCATAAACGCCTCCAGATTTTGACTATTCGTGTATTGGGGGATTCTTATATCAAAAAAATTGAATTTTGAATGAAGTTCAATGCAAATTGATGAAAAGAATCCTATTCTTCTTCGACCAATAAAAGTTAATAAAAGAGTTCTATGAAATACAGTCTTCCTCCCTTTGTCTGCATATGTCATAATAGTGGTCGTTCTGTTGGTTTCAATCAGATAAGAATGAGGCATTCTAAAACAAACATGAAGGGAGGTCAGCCTCATTTATGGTATACGCTGAGGCATTCTAAAACTAATATGAAGGGGGTCAGCCTCAATTATAGCTGTTCAACAAAAGTGATAAATCCATAAGAGGGTAAACAATGACCAGGACTCTTTTGCTGTACCAGAATCGCAAGTGTGCACACCAATTGTTGTCTCACTTACTTCTACATTGAGAAATGCGGTTGTGCAATACCAAGCTAAAAGAAGAGGCATGTCTAATTTTTCAAATTTGACCATCTTTCAAATTTAAGTAAGTTGATCAATGGACATAACGGAATCTATGTAGTCATTAAACCATAACTTGCTTCACTACAAGAACATTTCTAGTACGCAGTTTGGGGCATGACTCGGCAAAACATCCCCTGTTTGGTAGGAATTAAAATCCAGATTTTAATCGAAATCAAATTCAACGCTTAATTTTAACTACAAAATTCATGGGACCACATCTTTTTTTTTAATTTTATGACTATAGGTGTCCGGACCAACTTACGCGCATCTCGACTAATCCCACGGGGCCCTAAAGTTTATAGGCTGGTGCTCAACTTAGAGGCTCTGAGGGACTCGAACCGGTTTCAACCACATCTCATCAACTTTCATTGATATCTACCACTGAACAGGGGAATAACAAAGAATATTTTAGCATCTTTTTCTTTCTTAATATTGTCCAACATTCCAGGAGTGTTTTTTTTTCCTACAATGTCCTTGCATTAACTGTAATGATCTCAGTTGGAGAGGTAGAATGGGCATTCCTAGATAACCCTCAAACTACATAGACATAATCACAGCTTTCAATGACAGCTAAACTTAAAAAAGCTTCATACTTTCTGTAAGTTTTGTCTGTTCAGTAATTAATACAAATGGACGAGCACAGAGGATCAAAATCCATGTTCTGAGAACAATTCACTGTCAATACTTCTAAGTTCCATTTCTTTGATCATGTTCAACTTTCATCGATATCTACCACCGAACAGGGGAATAACAAAGAATATTTTAGCATCTTTTTCTTTCTTAATATTGTCCAACATTCCAGGAGTGTTTTTTTTCCTACAATGTCCATACATTAACTGTAATGATCTCAGTTGGAGAGGTAGAATGGGCATTCCTAGATAACCCTCGAACTACATAGACATAATCACAGCTTTCAATGACAACTAAACTTAAAAAAGCTTCATACTTTCTGTTAGTTTTGTCTGTTCAGTAATTCATACAAATGGACGAGCACAGAGGATCAAAATCCATGTTCTGAGAACACTTCACTGTGAATACTTCTAAGTTCCATTTCTTTGATCACGTTCAATATAATCAAATAAATGCTAACGTATATGAGTACCTGGCTTGAAGAACATTGAGAGGCCAAAGTCAATGGTTTTAAGTGGTGACTCCTCTTGTTCGTTAACAAAAAGGAAATTCTCTGGCTTCAAATCCCTATGCATAACCCCTAAGGAATGACATGCCTCTACAACACCAACTATTATCCGAGCAAGCTCAGCAGCCTTCCTTTCCGTGTAATGTCCCCTCTGTATGATCCTATCAAAAAGCTCCCCACCCGCACAGAGTTCCATTATGACATGAACTGCAACTGCATCTTCGTAAGCTCCCACAATGGATATAACATTCGGGTGCCCTGCTAAGTGGTGCATTATCTGAATCTCTCTTCTTACATCCTCCACATCTTCCTCGCTAATCAATTTCCTCTTAGCAATTGATTTGCACGCAAATTCTTTACCAGTTTCTTTCTCCACACATAATAATGTTGTCCCAAATTGCCCTTGTCCTAACTTCTTTCCCAATGAATATATCTCCTTCAAATTCCCTGTTTTTCGCTGTAAAACTGATTCAACTTGTAGGCCTACACTTGATACTCTCTTTAAGTGATTTGGCTTGGTGCCTTGCCCTGCCTCCTTTTGGGGATCTCCTGGTTTGGCCTGCTCACCGGCAATTATTGGCTGTATAGGCGCGGTGGTAGAACCAGAACCTTCACCCTCTAAATTCTTCTCGTTACTACTATTTCCTTCTTGCTGCTGATTGGGTGCCGGGAGGGTTTCCGGCTCCCGGGTGTTCCAGACTGCAGCGGTGACAGACTGCAAGAAGCCATTCTTACCCACATTGGGACCGACGCAATTATTCCCCATCAAATGCTATATTTGCCTCAAAGAATCCTATCCTCTTGAATTTCACAACAATAAATGCACCTTGAAGAAACCCTTAATTTCGCTCCATAATGTGATCTTATCAGCCTAATATATTTCTTGTCATAAATTAAGTTCTTAAAATGAAGAAAAAATGCCAAATATTCAATTATTTGGCGTAGTAATAACACATATTATATTGCTAATGATCCGACAACTTTTTGTAAAATAACTATTTAATCAAGAATCGGATATTAAAGCGCAAAATAAAAATAAGGTACAAATTCGCTCATTGGGCATGAAAAATATAAGAGAGATCCACTGAATGATTGTTATTAAAGAATAAATAAAATGAAAAGCGGGGATGAAAATGCGAATGTGATTAGTGCGTGGGTGAGTCGACTTGTAGGAGACAATGATCGATCGACATCAATTCTAAAAGAGTTTCATTCAAAAATTCAGTGCCGATGCTATTAGAGATAAGAGAATTTATATCAATAAAGAAATTCTCAAACTACCATGTTTGATAATGCAATGCATGCACGCCCGAATGTTAACCAGAATCTTATAAAATAAAAAAATAAAGTTATGAGTACAAAATAAATTCTAATAGAACTCGCACAGATACTGATGTGGCAAAATATTATTTGACTTTTTTTTTTATTTTTCACTGATGTCGCGCCATGTATTGTCTGTAAATTTTTTTGTCAAAAAATTCTTTACCTATAGCATTGTTCAAATATAAAAACTCCCATGCTCACCCTACTTTCAAAAGTCCATAGCACGTTCATAAATATACTTTTTATAAAAGTAAAAGAAATGGCAAAACGATATGTCGAATAAATTAATTTTATTTTGTTATTCTTTTTTCCTATTTCCCGCATCTCTATCCACATATTACTAATTTTATTCTAAATATCTTGATCTTATTTGACCTTATTTACAATATTATTTACTAAGGGTCAAAGAAAATTCAATCAAAATAAATGATTTGGTATTGAAAAAACCATACATGAAAAGAAGCCTCACAAATCTTTCTCCACTTGTGCGAAGTAAATACACTCATATTCAGAATCTTCAAGGACGCCTATTAGCAATAATGGTATTCATGGCAAGTTTTATACATATAAAAAGTTGCACACTCATATTCCTTATTTTTCCTCTGTTTTTGTTTTTGACACGGTGAAAGTTTTATTGGGTAAATGGCATAGCAATTATAGACAAGATTGATAACAAATCTTGGTACATGACTTGCAACAATTGTTATAGACGATCAAATGCTGATTTTGGAGAAACTTATCTCTATATTTTTTTGCAAGAATCCAAATTCTAAAACTATTTCTCCGTATATTTTACTTTATTAAATGGATATACATACCTTCTTTAATTATCTTGATTATTTGTTTAGTGTGTATCAAATACATTTTAGGGCTAGAGCATGTATGCAACTATCAGATGTCATAGGCTCATTAGTGCAAGTGCAATTGGTAACGCAACCGAGAAACTATTATTTACAAGTGCAGATTCTCTGATGGAGCAAACCAATTCTGTAAGAATTTTAATGTAACTTCAACATTTTGCCGCTCCATAAACATGTTACTCAAGCAATATTAATAAAATACATCATTAACATACAAGATTCACAAACATACTTTGAAGCGTCGTTAAAAAAATGCAGAATACTCAACAAGCATTCTACTTGAAAGCATTCCAAACTGAGCTTAATTTCTCAAGCTATAGATTTGACATCATCTCTTAAATAGATTTAGATCAAACAAGTCCAGGAGAAAAAAGCTAAGCAAATGTTGATATTCAAGGTATAGGTACAGCATGTGGGAAAAGTACTTATGCACACTCTCTAAACTCTTAAGAGAATTTGTCACCTCTAGCAAAGAGAGCCCTTTTCAGATCTTCAAAGGAATGCTCAAATTCGAATTTCTATGTGATGAAAATAGCAGTTCAGATGTGTCTAGCACAAATCGTTTGATTCCAAAATGAAAGATGGATTGTGTTGACGTCAAAATTTGTAAGACTGATCTCGAGCCAACTTTAAGAATAAAAATGGCGAATTATTACTAAATGAGCCATAAATCAGTTGATAAAATATAATCATGTAATGGTCTCTCCTTCTTTTTTTTTTTCTTCTTTCGGGTAACAATTTCTCCATTATTTATACATATTTTCAACCGAAATTATATCAAATCAATCAAATCAGCTATAGTTCGAAGCTAGAAACTCGTGTCGCCAAATTCTCCTATGATTGGTCGACGAGGCCGGCGGTCATGTGTCAATGTTCTCTTCAGATAATGATGACCCTTAGGCAACTTAAAGATCCCGAGCTAGGGATTGGTGGCCGTGGGCAGCAGTGACGTCACTCCTGATAAATGGGTTGATCAGAGAGGTTGATGTGACAAGGGATAATCATGATGTCTCCTGAGTTTACGGCGAGAAATTCGATCTGGGGGTCACAGTCGAACTCACATTTGCTTGAGGTGGGGCCTGTAATAATTTATCATGAGGTCGGAGTTCGGTGGTCAACAATTATCCCCCAAGTCAGTTCTGCTATAAGGGGGGACTGACCTTTTAATTCGGTTGGTGTTTTCGCAGGAAGTGTAATTATTACAGTGCCAAGTGCCGAGTTTGTGATGGGGATGAGCTGTACGTCACTCATTGTGGCTTCTTTGGGAAGTTTCAGCGTGATCCTATCTGGTCCATTAATTTTCCCTCCATCTTTTGGACGGACGGCTTGGATTAAGCATTTTAACCTTCCATCCTTTTAAATTCTTTTTGTGCCTCTATTTCACCCTACTTTACGTGACTTTTTCTCTCCAAGGTAGCAGGAAAAATCTTTTAGTACTCAATCTTTATTCTTAAGTAGGGTCATTTTTTCTTCAGTTCCCAGGTAATCTTCTGTAACTTTTCTTCGTCCTTGCGATACACATTTTCTTCTCGGTTTGTATATGAGTTCGGATGAATCTAGGGTTCATTCCTGGGAAAACCAACAGGAAGAATCAGTCCCTTTGAATTCCAGCTCATCACCTAGTTGTAGAGAGATATTCACCCCTATTCTCCTTTCTATAGTTAACCCAGTTACTGTAGCTCGACCTAGGGAGATGGCGCGAATTATGGAAGATTTGGGCGGTGAGAAGGTAGAATCTCGTGAAGGCAATGAGGGGAATGCCGAGGAGGAGTGGGGGCTAGTTCCTATAGGTCTGTCGTAACGGGAGATATGCTGGCGAGCTGGAGAAGCAAGTATGGTATTCCCAGCTCGGTCATAATGATAATCGCTGAACCTTCTGACCGGGCTGATAAGCCTCCCATCGGATGCGTGGCCTTAAACTCTGCTATTTTACAGGCTGGCCTTAGGCTTTGAGAGCAGTGGGGGTTGAGCTAGCTGTTTCTTTAACTTGTTAAAGGCTTATTGGCATTCTTTGGTCCATTCGAACTCGTTCCCTCCTTAAAGTGTGTCGAAGAAGGGTTTGCATCAGTCCGTAAATTTAGAGATGAACCGACTGAGGGCAGCAATCCTCCTTGTCAAACTTTGCACCCCTCTGGGTTTGGTTGGGGCCTCCATTTTGATAACAACCCGTATTTTTTTGGGGTTTGCTTCTATTCCTTCGTTATTTACAATGTATCCTAGGAATTTTCCAGAGCTGACCCCAAAGGCACATTTCCTAGGGTTCAGTTTCATTCCATTCTTTCTCAAAATACTGTCGACAATGATCTTTGGTTTTGGTGCTTTTTACCAACATATCATCAACATATACTTCCATTATTTTTCCGATCTGTTGGGAGAACATGGAATTCACAAGTCATTGATAGGTGGCCCCAGCATTTTTTGAGACCAAATGACATTACCCTGTAGCAATAGAGACCTCGGTCAATGACAAACGAGGTATGTTCCTGATCTAGTCCGTACATCGGTATCTGATTGTATCCAGAGTACGCGTCTATGAAGTTGAGTAATTTGTACCCCTCAGTGGCGTCTACCATTTGATCTATTCTTGGTAGGGAGAAGCTATCTTTAGGGTATGCTTTATTGAGGTCGGTGAAATCTATGCATACCTTCCAATCTTTATTGTATTTTTTTACAAGAACCGGATTTGCGGCCCACTTGGAATACTTTGCCTCTCGAAGAAAACCATTGCGCAATAGTTTTTGTACCTCCTTGTTGAGCACCTCATATCTTTCGGGATTTAGAGGTCGTCGTTTTTGTTGCTTTGGACGAACTGAGGGATCCACTTGCAATTTGTGGCATGCAATGTTGGCGTCTATCCCCCCATGTCTCCATGGTTCCAGGCGAAGACATCGAGGTTCTATCTGAGAAAGTTCACAATTTCACTTCGAATAGAGGGATGCAGCTCGCGTCCCACTTTGAGTTTTCTCGATAGGTCGTTGGTACAAACTTGGACTTCATCCAGTTCTTCTATGGGTTCTCCTCCTTCAATTTTGAACCGTGCGTCTAGTGAACTGAGCTCGGGATCTTCTACATGAGCCATATACACTCCTAGAAGGTTGCATTGATCGTCGACGTAGGCTTTCAGTTTATACCTCTCGATGAGTTCCCTATTTCCTTTTACTTCACCCACACTATAGGGTGTGGGAAATTTAATTGAATAGTGGTATAGGGACACTGCTACCTTCAGGCTGAATATCAGAGGTTGTCCCATGATAGCGTCATAAGGCGATAGGCTATCGAACACCACGAATTTGAAGTTTGTCTTAACTTGACGGGACACCGATCCCGACTCGACTTTAGGTTTGATTGATCCTTTGGCCGTGGTCAAGACTCCACTTAATCCAAAGACCATGTTTGAATATGTCCTCAGGAAGTTGGCAGGTATACCTATCCATTTGAGAGTGTTGCTAAAGAGAATGTTGAAAGTGCTCCCTGTGTCCACCAAGACTTTTGGGATGGTTACCCCTGCTAAAGGTGGTGAGATAACCAGAACCTGGGGTAGGGATGTGGATCTGCCTCTTTTTCGTCAAAGGATAATTGATCATCCGTGGTTTTTCGAAGATGCTTTTCTGTTATGTCGATCTCGAAGAGATCCGCAATGATAGGCCTCTTCAGTCTGGATTCCTTGGCTTGTGTGTTTGCCCTGCTCCTTAACATATTGACCTATAGTTTAGGTAGGTCGATATTGAACGCTCTAGCCCCAGCCTGGTCTCCTCGAATTATTCTGATCCCGTAGGGGTGGGGAACTTCATATAGTAATGATAGATCGATGTGGTGGCTCTCAGCTAGTGTAATATAGGTCATCCCAATATCGCGTTATAGTTGGATGAAAGGTCGGCTACCACGAAATCTGCCAGAATCCTTCTTTGGCGAGGAGCTTCGCCCAATTCTACAACAAGGACTATTTGGCCTCGGGCTTCGATGGGGTCCCCAGAGAACTCTTGCAGTTTTCTTGAGTATGGTTGAAGATAACGCTCCGATATTTCTAACTGGCTCAAAGTTCGTGAGTACAATATATTGACCGAACTTCCATTATCTACCAATGTTCGGTAGACTTTTACTCCGGCAACTGGCATGGTGATCACTAGAGTGTCGCTTTGATCTTGGAGGATTCCTTGGGAATTTTCCTCCATGAACCAAAACCATTCAAGGTCTGTACTGATCTGTGGGGTCTACTTCCCATAGTTTGACATGGTTTATGCATTTCGGGCTTGTCTTCGCCTTACCCGTCTGGATCCTTTGACGACGTGTGGGGATGGATTGCGATTATGAACCGCCTACTGAGCTCGTGCAGGCGGTCCCTATCGCAAAGGTGGTTACAGCTGAGGTCGGCCTGTGTCTTTTGGTTTGGCAATGAATTCTTATTATTGACCCCTACAAATTAAGGATTCAATTTCCTCATTCAATTCTCGATAGTTGTCCGTCTCATGGCCTTCCATCTTGTGATATCAACAGTATCGTCTTTGTTAGTGTCCTACCTGCCTGTACTTCGGGACTATCGACCTACGGAATGCCTCTTTATCTCCAGTTTGCATGAATACCTCTTCCAAGGAAGCTTTGAGTAGGTAGTACTCTCAAAACTTGTATTGCTGGGCCTTAGGGCAATCTCTTTCTCTTCTATCCTTCTTCCTTTGGAACTGGGGGTTGTTATTAAACTTTTTCTCTTTCGCTGTATTACTGAGATCGGGATCACATCTAGTTTCCTCTTGGTCAGAGGTTGCTTTTTTAGTACTAATGTATTTCTCAGATCGGGTCAAGAAGTTCTTGGGCCATCCTCGTGTATCGACCACCAAAATCTCATTATGGGCCTTAGTTCAGCCAGTACGGCTATAAGTGCATCGTCATCAGATATCTTTTCCACTTCCACGGATTGTTTATTGAATCTGCTTAGATAACTTTTGAGGGATTCACTTTTTCCCTGCTTGATATTTAGTAGCCACTCATTGGGCGTGGTTCTGGCTTTGGAGCCCATAAACTGGCCAAGAATGCTGTGGCTAGATCGTTCCAACTTTTTATCGACCTCTGATGCAGTCTTCTGAACCATCTTTGTGCTTTGTCTCCTAGGGTAAGGGGAAAAGCCCGACACATGATGGCATCGTTGGCCCCTTGCAATTCCATCCACGAAGTGTACTTTTCAAGGAGGCTGAGGGGATCCCCGTATCCTTCGTATGCGATCATCTGGGAAATCTTCAATTTTTCAGGTAATGGTTCCATGAGGACATCCTTTGTAAATGGGAAATGTCTCTTTGTGAGGCAATCTTCAGTGCCGCTTCTATTTTTTACCTCCAGGTCGGCGATGCGTCTTTTTAGTGCGCTCAGTCCTGGTTTTGCATGTTCCAGAGGATGTCTGAGGTCGGATTTAGCTTGTCCTTGCGTAGGAGTTAGTGAGTGCTGGGTTTCCAACTTGTCGAATACACTGCCAGTCCTTCTTGCCGCCGAATCCTTACTCCTTACTTCGTCAGTTCGGCTTCTAGAGAATTCTTCTTTTGAAAAGTGGAGAGTCCTCCTGGTGAGAGGACACCTTGCCCTTGTTCTTGCAGGGGATTCCACCTCGGTATCTGGTAGGAATAGGTGGGCATGACTCCTTTCCAATCTTCCCACTGCATTTGTTAATTTTTCCAGGGCTTTCCTTATGGCAGTCATTTGTTGGTCTTGTTGTCTTGGAGAATTTGGCAAAGTATTAGTTTCATGAGGGTGGGTATGAGATGGATTTTCGGAACTGGAACCACGGCTCATGGTTCTTCGGTTTAGTGGGGGAAATGGGGCTATTTTTCACAATTGGGGCCGTCCTTCTTGCGTCAAACTGTTGACGTCAAAATTTGCAAGACAGATCTTGAGCCAACTTTAAGAATAAAAAGGGGGAATTATTACTAAATGAGCCGTAAATCAATTGAGAAAATATAATCATGTAATGGTCTCTCTTTCTTTTTTTTTCCTCCTTTGGGGTAACAATTTCTCCATTATTTATACATGTTTTCAGTCGAAATTACGTCAAATCAATCAAATCAGCTACCATTCCAAGCTCGAAACTCGGGTCGTCGAATTCTCCTATGATTGGTCGACGAGGCCGACGGTCATGTGTCAATGTTCTCAGATAATGATGACCCTTAGGCAACTTGAAGATCCCGAGCTAGGGATTGGTGGCCGTGGGCGGCGGTGACATCACTCCAGACAAATGGGTTGATTAGAGAGGTTGATGTGACAAGGGGTAATCATGATGTCTCCTGAGTTTATGGCGGGAAATTCGATCTGGGGGTCACAATCGAACTCACATTTGCTTGAGTTGGCGCCTGCGATAATTTATCATGAGGTCGGAGTTCGGTGGTCAACATATTGAATAATAATTGAAGTGTTTATTTTACTATTTTTGCTGTGAAATTGTTCTTGGCTTCATTTTATTCATTAATGTAATTATTTGGAAACTGCCAAACACATTGGTGTTGACAAATGATGTATGTAGGCATGATATTTACATCATTTATGCTTTAGTTATTCACTTTTTATTTTGTATGGTTGGATAGTACGATAGATGTAATTTCACAATTGTCGACACTAATGAAGGCATTTCTATTTTTTTGTCATTCATTTGCTTTATTCAAAAAAATATTGATCATAAATTCCAAAGACAGGAAGAAGATGGAATTTTCAGATCTTTCTAGCAACAAAAATAAGAGTACAGTGAGTAAGGAGAATTAATCATCGAAAAAAAAGAAGTATATGTCTATACCTACAAAATATTAATCAAAGAGCATTTTACTTTTTCTGCTCTTCCTCACTATATAATTACTCTTTCTTTTTATATTATACAAAAAACAAGAGGAATAAATAATTTCAATTGATTGAAAACTAACTTATTACATAGCAATCCTTCTCAACAGCATTGAGCATGTGTATTTAAATTATCTTTACATCACAATTACAATCAAGATGTATGAGGATGTAAAAAATATTGATTGTAACAGAGGTCTACTATAATCTTCCGTCTGTATATGTTCATCCTGACCAATTCAATTGTTTCTAATGGATCTTTTCGAACAAAGCATTTTATGTATTTGAGGACAAAAAGTCTACAGTTTGGCCTACATACAATTTTTTTTACATTAAGCTAAAATAGTAATGAATATATAAAATGAAATTAAAAGGAAAATTTAATATCGTAGTAAATAATAAACACTTTTTAAATACTTTAAATACTTACCCATTATTTGCGCAAGTAAGGTATAATCTCCACTTTAAGCCGCTTGTTTCTGTGCTTCCTTAAATTAGGTCTACTAGAACAAAAATCCAAATTCATCAATAACATTTGAAGTATTTCGAATACTAGATTTACTTGTTTCCTGATTTCTCCTAGTGTGTGGACGTCATAACTATAATCATGTATTTGGAATTTTCACTCACAAAAATCAACAACAAAAAGATAATAATTATAATCACCTAGATATGAATATGAAATTAATAAATAGTTGCATGCTACCTGTAGACGACTGCCCTCTGGCAAATTGCCACTTATGTATTTTTGTAACACAGTGAAATCCATTTGACGATCATGTACACCAGCACATCCTTCTTTCAAATTTCTTTGCCTCATCATTTGGCGAATGCATTCATTTTCAAATTTGAAATCCAAAATTGCATATTCTTTATAGAGAAGTGTACAACCTTCTTTAATCAATCGCCTCAACAACTTTAACTACATCTCTATAGGCCAATACAATAAATAAATATAAGTTAGATATGTCAAGTGTAGACTGAAATTAATTATGATTTGTAAGCATCACTAACCGCAACGCTGATATCTTTGTCTTCATCTATTATATTTTTTAGCGTGTCTCTTCCATACATATTGCCTCCAAAATTCCAATATGTACTGTATATCATAGTTTAGATTAGTATTAAATGAATACAATATAACTAATAAGTTCGAATTAGATTTTTTACCTCGATTTATTCAGAATCACCCAATCTCTAACTGTTGAATACCTCTCCATAGAATAGTCCTCTAGAAGATAACCTGAAGATTTTACCTTCCTATTATACTTCTTTTTTGTGAACATTTCAGGTTGAGTTTGTTCAGGGCTCGCTTTATTGCTAGGAATTTTATTACTAGAACCAAAAGTATTTTGCCGTAAACAACCAACAATAACTTCCACATTTGATTCCCAATCACCCATTCTATTCAACATGTAGATCTCACTGAAGTTATACTGTTGGTCACCTAAGATTCCATATGAGATTGCATTTCCTGATCGTGATCTTCCTGCCATTTTTGTTGTTGCTGAAAGAATTCTTTCTAATTATCAAGAATTGCTTGATAATGAGCTTCTTGTTTTCTTGATTCTTCAGCCATGTGTGTACCAAAAAATTCCTGGCAAAAAGTTTGAGTATCCACATATGATGCAGATTTCATACCAGATTGGAAGGCAGAGTGCAGCTCTTGATATTGATGTTCGTGCCATTTTTGTTATTCTTCAAACATTTGCTTTTAGTTTTCAAAGTATTCAACATTTTGTTTTCTTGATTCTTCAACCATCTGTGCCTTCAAGTTATCACACAGACCAGATACATACTACCTATGTGTACTGAACATCTCTTCCATTTGGTCTTTTCTTACGTAGTTACAGTTAATAGAAGTATAATTAGGCTCCACTCCAACTGAAGTGTATGTTCTAGAAGTACTAGCATCATCAGCATTAATTGTTTGCAGCACACAATTGCTATGCGAAATTTGTGGTACAATGTTGTCAAGTTCTCCAGTGACAATGCCGTCTAATATAGCGTGTTTATTGTCCAATGGTAATGATAGAGTTGTGTTCCACACTGTTTGCAATTCTTCTTCTGTTGGTTGTAATACTGCAAGGACTCGAATCTAATTAAATATTAGAATTCTATAATATACAATAATTAACCATACCTCGTGCATCGTCAAATATTATTTGATAATTTTGTCTATCAATATTTGCTTCGACTTCCATTTATGCATTTTTGGAATTCGTAATGTCTTATATCTTTGATGTCCAAATTTCTTTCTAATATTGGGAAATACTTCGTATATCAAAAACTGCAACATGAAATTGAAACTAAATATTAGATATATACAACATTAAACTATAACACATAAAAAATTAGTACAAAAAGAAATACCTGAAAAGCAAGAGGATATCCATATAGCGTATATTTACACTCTCTTTGCTCAGTTTATTGCATTCTTTGTATTCTTTTGAGGTGTGATTGTTGCAATGAATTCAACAAAATAAAGTATGTCTTCCGGCCCCATGAATACAAAAGAAAATTATCAAGCTACTCAACCATACCTAGCATTCTGTAATCAATGTGTCTTTCAGTTGGTTTGAGAACACACTCTATCAACATAACCGATCCAAGTTTCAATTTATCTTCTCGATATTACATGAATGGAAGGCATCACGAAGCATTCTCATAGAAATCATTTTCACACCATTGAAATACTGATTTCTAAGTTGAGGGTTACTACTGTCAAGATTAACAGATGCTTCTTGGCAAGGTAATCCAATGATTAAACAAAATTCTAACATTCCAAAACGGGTAAGATGGTCATCAAATCTTACCCACACTTCATTGTTTTTACCAGAATTCACAATCTTCATTATAAATTCATGTATCAACTTACTACTAAATTGTTGCTCTTCATCTCTGTACATGAATTCATATATAAATCCATGAAAATTACTACAAATTAGTGATGCTTGTTCATCTGCTCGTAATAATTGTTTCAAATCTCTAACGTACTAATGATTTGGATGTTGACTAATAGTAGCACATAACCATAAGTTTGGAGACAAGACATAATCTAGAGATATCAACATCAAATAACAAAACTTATTTACAAACTAATTTTTGGAGAAAATGTGGTTACAAATAAAAATTAAAACATACCTTACATAAATATTTTTCACTTTATCCACATAACGAATTAATAAACAAAAATTTAGTATTATAAAACAATGTACTCAAGATCATATCCTGATAGACAATAACAATGTGAATACTTTGATGTATGATTCTAAATATCATGCCACATGGATACATATAAATTTGTACTGTGGGAAATTTAAAGTAATCAAAAAGTCAGCAACATGAAAAGGTCTATCAATAAAGATACTAAGCAATCAAAGGCACATAGCAGACAAATATACTCAATAAATAAAAAACATTGATTTTTTAAAATAAAAGAAGGCACTATCACAACATATTCTTGAACTCCAAAATTAACAATCAAAATTAAGCATTTCAAAAACAATCCCGTAGACCTATATTCCAGTTGTATGTATCCATGGAGTATATCTTTACCTTCATTTTCGTTTCTGAAATCCTGTCTCTTTCTCTCTATATTGAGTCGAACACAACAAAAATTGGTAAAAAGATAACATTTAGCTTTTCAAATACATCAAAGTAGATCAAAAGTAGTCCACAAAAATTTTCGCAGCAAAGAAAAAAAAATAAGTACAACAAAAAGAAAATTCACAAAAAAGCAAGATTGTAGATAAATCCTAAACAATTGCCTGGTAATTTTTTCACGAATTGACTTAATATTTTGCTCAAGATGAGAAATTTAGCTAAAAAAAAAAAAAAAAACTCCAATTTGAAATTCAAAGAAATGGATAGTTTGCACTCATACAAAAAATTTTATGCACGTGAATAGTTTATACTAACTTTTTGGCATTCCCCAGAAAAAATCACGTGAATTGCTGCCAACTTTGTTGCTTGCCTGTTGAATTTTTGCTATGTAAAATAATTTTTAATAAACAAAAACTTTTGCAGTGATTTTTTGGCATTTTTCCAAGCAGACTAGTGTTATTGGTTTGCTGAACTCATTTACTATTTCATTTAGTTCTTAATCAAGTTGGTTAAGTATAGATTTGTTGTTACCTATAGAATTTTTTAAATAATCATTAGTATTATTAAGCTAATAAAAATACACAAAAAAAAGTATACAAATCAAGTTTCTCAAAAATTAGTAACAAAAAAAGTAAACAAAATGCATTTACCTAGAATTAATTTCGTCTTATTCACTAATTTAATAATTTAAATGAACAAAAAAAAAATTAAAAATGTTGTACGGAGCAGTTACTCCACATGCCACACTGCAACCTTTTTTTTTTTTTTTCTATAAATCATGCAACATAATATTTATCTATAATAATTGAAATTTGACTTCTACAAATTTTTTGTTTGTTATTTTATTAACTTAAAAATATGCATTAAAGTAAAAGATTTACTATGATGATATGATAAAAAAAAAAAATACAACATTGAATTTTCTTTATTTTTTTATACAGTAATTCAGAAATTCAATAATAAAATAAATTTTATATTTTTATAAAAAAGCTGTAAATCTAATAAAAAAATATAATTAAAAGAATAAGTTTAACTTCAACATAAAAAAAATCTCAAAAATAAAAAGGAAAGAATCATTGCAATGCCAGAATAGAAACAAAAGTTAAACGAATCTAAAGATTATAAGAAGAAAATAAAAAATGAAAAAGTAAGTGAAAGAAAACTAACCTATGAAAAAGAAAAAGAAAAAATGCTGCCAACAATCTTGCCAAACAAAAGGAAACTGCCAAAAATTAACAACAATTACCTGGTCAATTTTTGTTCAAATTAGCAATTTCCTGAAAGAAAAACAGTTGAAAGAGAGCTCCAATTTGAAATAAATGAATAGTGAAATATATTATTGATTGCACTATAAATACAATAACTTTACCATTGAAATGTAAAAACTTTTACAATGATTTTTGGCTTTTTCCAAAAGTACTCATGTGATTGTTACAATCATTTACTATTTTATCTAATTCTTCACCAAATTGGCAGGTTAAGAGTATAAATTTATTATTTGGTGTTGAAATCTTTTTAAATAATCATAATAAATCTTCTTATTACATTAATAAAATTACAATAATTTTTTTTTACGAATATTATAAAAAAGTAAAATCAATTTCATCTTCAACAAAAAAAAACACATTTAACTAAATTATAGTGTTAGCAATTTTATAACCACTTTTTTTTTTTTTAACTCCTGAAGCAAGAAATACAATTATATAAAAAGAAGACAATATTGAAATACAATATTTAGTACTTAAAAAATTCAATATTAAATAAATTTTATACATTTATAACAAATTATAAATCAAGTCGATATTTTCTTTTACGTTAATGAAATAATATAATGAAAAGAATATGTCTAGCTTCAAGATAATGCAAAAACAAAAAAAGCAAACTCTCATAAAAAATAAAAAATCTCAGCAATGCCAGAAACAAAAGCCAGATGAATAAACAAACATAATACAAAGAAGGGAAAAAAAATAAGATATGACAAAGAGAAGTAACCTATGAAAAAAGAAAATAAATAATCCTGCTACAGAATCCAAACAAAATACAAGCCAAAAATAAAATGACAGAAAGGTATCACTTCTCATTCTTCCATTATTTCATTTAATCTCTTTCATCTCTCAAATTTCACCTCTTCTATCTTTTATTTTAAGTTAGTATAGCCACAAACCAAATCTACAGAAAGAAAGTGGTTTTATTTAATTTAAGGTTTACTTAGGTTGGAAGTTTGATACTTATCTATTAATAAAAATATCTCAACTTAACTAAATTATATTTGTTAAATTTTATAACTTCTAATTGAAAACTTGAATATGTGAAATCATTTGATGATTTTTCGAGATTTGAAACTTCCAATTATATATTTTTAACATTTTCCTATATATATATAATCAGTTGATATAATAATATTATGATTAATGAAATTCTGTTTGTAATTTTCTTATATCCAATTTCATCAACTACGCGTTATTTTCTATACTATAGACATTGCGACCTGGAAAAATCAGTGAAGAGAGTAAGTTTATAGGAGATAAATATACCAGAAAAAAACACAGATTTCTTTGATAATGCATTCACAAAATTACAAGTTTTTTCTTATGCTTGTGACCTTTTCAATTTTGAAGTAATTATTTCGCTCAACCTAAATTTGTGTTGTTACTACAAAAGTTGTATTTTTTTCTGTCACTAATCCTTATCATGTCAAGCATGGATGTACCACATCGTTTCCTTCAAATTGTTGACACTTCTTTAAACCATAACATTCGACTGGTAAGTCTTATTATAATGCTTATACTTTCTTAAAACTAATAAAATCATGTATCAGCTAAAAATACTTTTATTTTTTATTGTATAGTTGCTTCCAAAATCTTTTGTCAAATCAAGACATGCATTTGCTAACAAAATACGTCTAATTGAATACGATAGTATAATTGCTACCATACAACTAGAAAGAATTCACAATGACATTTATCTAGCTGGTGGATGGGAACAATTCTTCGACCATTACAATTTACAAGATGGTTATGTTATTGTGTTTGAATATATTGAAAATTCTACCTTCAATGTTTCAATATTTGACGATTCACAGTTAGAAGTAACTTATGATACATGCCACTCTGACTCCGAAGTTGTTGAAGAAAAGATATTCCATACAGGAAATCCTGTCTTAAGGCTAACATTCAGATGTAATGAGTCGCAAAATTGTAAGTTTTCTTTTACTCATGTTTCCACAATTTTAAATTTCCATTTTCGCTCATTTTTATTTTACTTTTTAGTATGTACCTTCAAGATTTAGTGGAGAACATCTACCAAAATTTATATGAAGTGTTCAAATTCATGACTCTTCTCTTCGCAACTGGACTGTTTTTATGAGTTTGACAACAAATGGTGATGTAAGATGATTCACCACAAGTTGGTCACAATATGTCAAAGAGAAACAACTTCAAATAGGTAATACATACGTGTTTGAGTGTTTGAGCTGCTATAACGAACTCTCAATGTTCATGGTATACAAAGTATGTGATGATGGATCAATTACTTTTCTGTAAATTAATTTATTGTTATTCTGTAATAAATTTTGTGGCTGAATCTTCAAGATTTAGAAACATAATCTTCAGGTTCAACTCAATCATATCAACACTATCAAACATTAAGTGTCAACAATACAAGTAAAATAATTTGTGTAACCTCATATATTTCGTATTCAAGCATATTTTTTCTAGATGTGATAAAATACTGTTATGCAATTGTAAAAATCAGTAATAATTTGTAATTATTTTCTTATATCATGGAAACATTTCTAGATATTGCTTCAAAAACATTCCAAAAAACTAAAATTCATATGCTAATAAAAATATGATATATACAAAAATTCGTGCAACGCACGTGACAATAACTAGTATAGCAATAATGTTATGCAAATACGTAAAGAGAATCATACAAATATTGTAAGAGAATTATACAAATATAATTACAGTATAAGTATGGTAAATAATCTCCGTCGATCTCATTGGTGGAGAAAGAATAAGAGAAGGAAAGAGTGAGTTTGCAAACATTTTATGTTTTCTAGACGTCCATTTGAGAAGTCCATTACCTTAAAAGTCCATTTGTTGGATTAACTTTTGAGGAAATTAGTTAAACTTTCAAATTTAAAATTTAGGTTTGAAGTTTCTTTAATAAAAAAATCAGACTTTATTGGATATTTTATTAATTAATTAATTAATTCAATTCCAAACCCTATTTCACTTCTCCCCTTTCTTCTCTCCTTTCTCTCTCTACTTTATCTCCATTCTCTCTACCTTTTCTCTAGGGATGTAAACGAGCCGGGCCGAGCCTGAAGTTTCAGCTCGGGCTCGACCTGATTAAAATGGTCGAGCTTTTTTGCGGGCTCGAGCCGGGTAGGCTCGTTTTCCCCCTTTTTTCTATTTTATTTAATCTTCTCTCTTTCCCAACGCTACTACCTTTTAAGGCAGCGAACTGCTGCCTTTTAAAGGCAGTAGATCGCTACCAGCTGCCTTAAAATTTAATTTTTTTTTAAAAAACTCGCGAGCTCACGGGCCGGCTTGAGGAAAGCCCGTGTCCCAAAAATGGGGCTCGGGTCTACCGAGCCCCGAGCCGACGAGTCCGATTGTCATCCCTACTTTTCTCTACCAGCATTGTCTGTTACTAAATTTGACTGTCGCTCGCCTCATCGAGACGAATGCTGGTGTCACGACTAGAATCGGGTGCAGGACGAGTGTCGATGCTGCGATTAGTGTCGGTGCCGCGACTAGCATCGATGCCGTGCTTGCTGGGCGTCGCTTTGAGCGCCGCTACAAGTCAATGTGAATGTCAAAGTCGCGGTGTTGTCGTGGTTGTGTTGTGTAGTGACGCTGGTCAGTGGCAATGTAACAATATCGCGACACGCAAAAGATAGTTCAATGTGTGGAAGTATATTGATGAGGTGTTTAGGTGTTTGTTGGGTTTGTTGGTTTTTGGAATGGTGGTGGTGCTGAGTAGTAGCAATGGTGCGTTGGATTTCAACTTGAAGAAGAGATCGAATGAGTTTGGAAAGAGAGTTGATGAGTTCGGACCGTCGAGTTTGAACGGGTGTGAGAGTGCATCAGTGAGTTTTATGCTAGGAACTTGCACAGGTATGCTGAAAGTGAGCAGGTGGCAGTTAGGTGGCCTGCTTGGCTTAGTGCAATGGCTAGTATTGACGTATTTTAGTTAGATTTGTCGGTTTTGGAATGGTAGTGGTGGTGGTGATGTTGGCAGTTGTTGTGATGATGTTGTGCTGAGGTGTGTTAGTGTTTGTGACCAATTATTGTGTTGGATCGGGATCGGGTATTTGGTGTCCGTGACCTACTATTTGGACCTTAGTGACCTACTGTTTGGACCTTAAAATTCAATTATTTGTAACTAAAAAAAAGTAATCCATGACCATTAAATTTAAAAATATGTGACCCATGACCTATAATTTTTTGGATTTGTCACAATGACGTGAACAATAACCTATAAAAATTTTGATTTGTGACCTCGACATGATTTATGATTAATTAATTTGATAATGTGTGATCAATAAATAACTTGTGACCTATAATTATGTTCACGTGACCATTAATTGTATAATTGTGACATCATAATATTTAATTAATAGATATTTTTAATTAATTACCTAAAACTTGATTTTTGCATTAATTAAACTTGAAACTTGATTTTTGAATTGTGCATAATTAAAACCTTATTTGTGAATTTTTCCCTTAACTTTTTCATGTTAAGAGCTTCTCCCAAAATAACTTTTATTTTCTAAATTGATATCAGATAGCATCTTGAAATTTTTTATTTTGTTTTTGTTTGGCAATACAATATGATTCAATCATTCAATACAATTGCGGATGAAATATATAAGTTTCTCCCTTTTCTTATTTTAGAAGATTATCTTTTGCATGTATTGTTGGGAATCCACTTAACATGCACAACGAAAAATTAAAACAAATTTCAATTCCCACTAGGAATCGCCTTTGTGTTTAGATAGAAATTGTGATAAAAGTGATACTTTTTCAAGATCTGCAAACTCCTTTGCCTTATCTTTATTCCAGCAACTTGGATCTGTCTCCCACAACTGCCTAATTGTTCAATCTCCAACGGTGATCCACACAGAGAACAAGATTGTAGTATTAGGATTTTTCTTGTGCTAGCAAGAATAATGAAAAATCACTACTATTTTGAAAATCCTAATCATATTTATACAAGCCCGAATGGACTTGGCTTGACTCGGTCCAACATTTAATTAACCCATTTAATTAAATTCGGTCTGTGAATTGATTAATCTAATTAATCAATTTAGGCAAGCAACTCAATTTATTAATTTATCTAACACTTGTTAAATTAATTAATTGACAAATTACAATTTCTTAGTTCTCCTTTTGTGTGTGACCCATCAGGTTCCAGATCACGATGCCTAACGACGTGAAATATTATTTTGATCTAATCAAAATTGATAAATTAAAACACACTTTTAATTTATCACCAATTTACACTTATCGTCCGAAATTGACATCTAGCAATGTGTCAAGGTAATACATGTGACGAAAAATGTCACGTGGTATGACAAAATCAAATTCTTTCGTTTACCGTGAAACTATAATCCGTTCATCAATATAATCTGATCAATTATGAGATATGGAAGTGTGTCAATCCAGATTATCGATCATATCTTTCACTCAACTATTAAGTCAATATAAGTCGAAATCTCCTTTTCGACTTATGAGTACACAATGGTCAAGGATTTCGTTATCGACTTAATCGAATGAAATATGGATCATAATCTCTTACTATCTAAGAGTGACGAATCCTCTATTGATCATTCACAACCTTCATACGATTCTTAACATACCCTAATGATGTCGTATTAGCGGCCCTTGGTAGAGCAATATCCAACACCGTCAAAGAATGAATGTCCTCATATAAGGTACTATGACGACCTCAAGTCAAAAGATGAATCCTACTATCGAACGTTAGAGATTAACCACTGGCACTCAGATAGTTATCTATGTGGAATCTCTAGACGGGTCTCCAATATTTTGTTCTATAACAAAATATCCACGTGTTCATTCAAGTGTCACCATACTTTAGTTTGTGAGATCAGTTACTTACTTCACAAGTAAGATATGTCACACATGATGATTTATCCGTAATCACGATATCCGTATCTCGTTATTACTTACGACCACAGACGATTTAAGATTCAATCATATGTAATTTGTATCTCACAATCACAATTCCTTGTGATTAACAAATTACGAAGATTTGAATTTACGGACTCTATTATTTAATTTAATAGACATTTAATTAAATAATAGATTTGCCACTAAATCGCATTAATTATATATTAAAAGTATTTATGTCCAAAGTTGATTGGACCTAGGGTATAGCACTTACAAATTCCCACTTGTACTAGATCCTTGCACTTATATATCCAATATCATAAGAGTTTACATGGCAATCGTGTTTATGCTACGGTAACTATTTGTTAGTGGATCTGCAATATTGTCAAATGTGAGAATTTGTTCTTCTCTTTATATCATTTCTATGTATTATCTCTCTAATGAGATTATATCGCCTTAATACATGTTTGGATCATTGATGGGATCTTAGTTCCTTCGCTTTCACGATGACTCTATTGTTATCACAATACAATGACATGTGATCAATAATATCAGGAACTACTTCAAGTTTATTTATGAACATCATGATCCACATTGCAACTCTTTGCTACTTCTGACATAATCATGTATTAGGTTTCTGCTATTGAATCAACGGTTGCTTCACGTTTGGAACCTTTCCAACATATCGCTTAAGAGTAAACCAGTTTCTCTATATGAAATCTTCTCAAGATTTCATCTATATAAATTGAGATGAGTTAAGCAATCTTCTAGATCTACCTCTATAGATCAAATTGCTTCTCCCATATCGTTCATGAATAAATCTTTTAACAACCATTATTTCAACGATTGAAACATAGGGATATCGTTTTCTATAATATTAGGAATACGACAATGCTCCCACTATCTTTTTGTAAACACACAATTCGTCATCAAATTGATAAAATCAAACACTTTGACTTTTCCATTAAATCGAAGATTTCAGCTCCAAGAGACTTTTCTTAACCTATAGTCACGGTATGCAACTATTACAAGCAAAACCCGAATAGACTTCAGTAGGGCTACAGGAGAAATGTTTCACCAAGGTCAACACTTAACCTTTGCTACTAGTCTTGCTTTGTATATATGGATATTCCCATCCATATCGACATTTTCCTTGTAAACTATTTACAAAAACTTATGGATTTTATTCCATCAGGAGGCTCGACCAAGGTCCAAACCTTTTTCATATACGCTGAGTTCATCTCGAGTTTCATGGTCTCTTGCTGTCTCTTTTAAGTCAACACTTGACTTTATTTTTGTGCAATTAGTAGGTTCATCATCCTGGATTAGTAATACCTGATTAGTAATCACGAATTTGCATATTCTTGAAGGTCGAATGATCTTACTAGACTCACATAGAGCTGACATGTCCTCGAGAGTCTCTACTCCCTGATTGAGAATGTCCCATATCTAATATGGGATAAAACTCAGATTCATCTACTTGGTTAACAATATCTGTGGACTCTTGAACTCTTTCAAGTTCTATTTTACTCCCACTATCCTCTCCTAGAGTAAATATTTTCTCTAAGAGGGCGATATGTCGTGAGACGAAAACTTTCTTCTCGATGTGTTAATAGAACTGATATCCAAATATTTGTTTTGGATATTTCACAAATATGTATTCATCGAATATATATGCTCAAGTTTATCCGATTCGATGCTCTTCAAATAAGCGTTATAATCCCAAATTTTCATATGAGATAAGTTGGGACTATTGTCTTTCCATAGCTCGTATGGAGTTCTGTTAACCAACTTAAATTGGACATGATTTAGTGTGCCGCACACTACAATAAGTGCATGACCCTAAAACGGTTGTGGGAGGTTTGCATAGCTTATTATTAATCGCATTATATCTAATAATTTACGATTTCTCCGTTCAGATACACCACAGTGTTGCAGTGTATATGGAGGAGTTCACTGCTAGAGAATCTCATTCTCTTTTAGATAATTTAAATTATATGTTTAAGACATTCTCACTTCGATCGGATCTTAATGTGAGGGTATCTTTACCTATTTGTTTCTCTACTTCTAGCTTGAATCCTTTGAACCTTTCAAGAACTCCATGCTTGAATTTCATCAAGTATACATGATAATTGATGACATAAGAGAAACCTCATCCAACATTAATTGACATGGGTCCATATACATCACTATGTATTATGCCAATATTTATGCAGACTTATTCATTTTCAAGTAAAAGGAGATTTGGTCATTGTGTCAAACATGCATGTTTTGCGCTTGTCAAACGATTCAAAATCAATTGACTCTACGTATATATCTCTATGTAATTTTGAAATTTCATTTCACCTATATGACCAAGTCTGTCATGCCAGATTTAGGTAATAATTAGATTATCGTATTTATACCTTATAATTTCTATACTTATTATAGAATTCTTAGTATTTAGAATATAAATATTATTTTTGTAGCTTACCATAACTATTAAGATATTAATCAAAATAAGCAGGAACAACAATTGTCCTTAACATTAAAATGTTTCATGTCTGAACATGAAATTCATTTTAATGTTCCAGTTATGGTGGGTACAAAGCAACATTTCTCTAATTCCATTACTAAGTCAAAAGGCAACAGCAAGAAGTATGCTCCTACAGGCAATGCGACAACTTTTGCTCATCTTCAACGTGTAGGTCAACTTCTCCCTTTCGCAGTGGTCTATTTCTATTTAGTTTCTCCATATTTATATAAATATGAGATTCACATCTGATATCAAATATCTAAGAAGCTTATGAAGTAAACGTAAGCTTTGCAATATTTCTTTCAATGACCTTTTTCATTCTATAATGAAAACAATGGTCATTAGACTTGGTATTTGTCCTTCGCTTTGATCGTCTCAGCCGTATTGGATGATATCCCAAAAACCCCTTTAGATTTCCTCTTACTACCCTTAGAGGTATCAATGGCTTGCCCACTTCTAATTTTGATATTGGGCATAACAGTTCTAAACATTTTAAACAGCTCAATGGGTGTGCATTCGAACTTATTCATATGATAATTCATAATTAGTATGAATAACTCTCTGACAGAAATTATAAAGTTGAGTCAATACTTCGTTCATAGTTCATGACTGAACCTCATTGAAACAACCTCTCAATGATAATCATCTTCAGTACATGAGCACCGATCGAAGATTGTTCTGTCATTTTGCACCAGTATAGTTGTTTGGAAGTCTTATATCCTTCCACACATGATTATTATAATACAACTCTTTGTAATGAAGAATTATGTGTTAACATCTATACTCTCAAGTTGCTTTTGTAACTCAAGTGACATAGTTGTAGGTATCACATACGTTGCAGTACTATTGTCATCATTGCGTTTATTATAGCAGCCACCTCTTCCTTAATCGAGTCATCACCAAGTGACTCTGGAAAATGGCTACTTAAGGACAACCAACTTTCTCATGTTTGAGAACACTTCTCAAATTGCAGTGCCAATCAAGAAGATTTAATTTGGTTGTTGTATGCCTCTCAAATACACATGGTTACTCACGATTCAATAAATATAAATGACGAAAGGAAAAAGAATAATATATAAAATGCATCAATTAATTTAACATGGACTTTTATTAAATTTATTATGCTCCCACTATTTAATTCAAATTTATGACACTTTCACATAAATTTATGGAATCCATACTCGACTCCCAGTGGGCTAAGATCCCATATGTTATACCAAGGCCTTGAGTGTACTCAACAAGCCTTAATATAATATTTAGTTAGATACTATTATCAATTGTATCTCCATACAACTCCCAGATCATTAAGCTAACAACTATTTGTCTTCACACATCTTATGTGTTAGTTTAACATGCCTTTAAAATTTATCTTTTTGAGTGTACTCAGCAAAAGATAAATTTTAGTTGAGTTGAACCCATCATTCAGAAATATCTAATATTTCATAGTTTCAAACATATCCCTAATAGACCAGCCTTGAGTGTATTCAACAAGTTGAAAAGATTTGGGACTCTGATTTTTCACTATAATGATGGAAGGCAATTATAAATGTGACTTAATATTTTGTTGAGGGGTTTTGCATTTAAGTCTCATCGTAACAATCATATATGTTATATTACACATCTACCATGCAAATAAACACATATATAATATAATGTAATAGTGTGGATAATTATGGACTTTACTATCTAGTCTTTTCGAGTCATAAGCAAGACTAGTTGGTAAATTCCTAGGGGGTTTACATTGATCAGTATCAATGCACCATCTACATGGCCTCCTCATCTTCTTGTTTCTTCAATTAGTCCAATTGCAACCTGTATCATATACTAGTTGGCACGCAGGCCTAAATGAAATTGGACTCGCATGCCCATAGCAACAATAACAATAACAGACTCGCAGGTCCAAAATGATTAAGAGCTCCCAGGCTCATAATAATAACAACAATAACGGGCTCGCAAACCCAAAATTAATTAAGGGCTCGCAGGCTCATAAAACGACAAGAATAAAATTAATCATTCAACACATCCATATGGTTGAGTCCATAATCGTTCACTAATAATACATTCATCACATAAATGTATACCTACATAATATCTAATATTATATGTCAACACATTTTCAAGTTTCTAGCAATTAAGGTCGTCTAAACTCTTTTAGACAAATAGATAGGAACAATTAAATAATTAATTAATCATATTAATTAATTAATTAATTAGGGGGGCATATTTAATTAAAATCAGATTTTAATTAAAAATCGAATTAGAGTCCAACTCGATTTCAAAACTTAAGGTGGTTGAATTTAATTTAAATCAAATTTTAATTAAATAACAAGATTAGAATCCAACTCTAATTCCAAGATTTTAGGGCGAATTTGTTTAATTAAAATCAAATTTTAATTAAACAACATATTAGAGTCAAGACAATTTAATTAAAATCAAGTTTTAATTAAACGTCAAATTAGAATCCAATTCTAATATCTAGTTTATATTCGGGTGAACAATTAATTAAAATCAAATTTTAATTAAACATTAAATTAGAGTTCAACTCTAATTTAAATTGAATTAATGTTTTAATTTAGGAGAACACTCCTAAATAAATAAAATTCAATTTATGGTCAGATTTAATATTTAAGTTAAAATCATATTTTAACGAAAATATAAAAAGTCGTCAATTTTAAATAAAACTTTTAATTTGGGTCAAAATTAAAATTATGGGTCGAACCCATTTAAAATAAAATTTTAAAACAATTTTAAAATTCAAATTCAAAATCATTTTAGAAATTGCAATTTGACCCAATTGAAATTTATTAACAAGGCCCTCATATACCGAAATTGCATAGGAGCCCCTCCGTTTAAAATTTACAAATTGACCGTTATCATATAATTGTAGATGGACCCCTAAAATTTCGTAAATTGCAGAAAGACCCCCATCTTAATTCACTCAAAATCAACTGAAAACCCTAATTTCTTGGATGGGCCTCAACTTCAAATTTCAATCGCCCCTCAATATATGCGACAAGGAGTTGCCGCTGTCAAAAGCGACGGCTTTCTCGCCGTTTAGTAGCAGTCGCGCGCTGCTGCAATAACCAGCAATAGCTGCTGCAGCTTTCTTCTAACGGCGACAATGCTGTTGCTGCTGCCGGGCGCCATTGTCGGCGGCGTCACGCTTGACGCCGTCGGCTGCTCCACGACCGACCTGTCCTATTCCTTTTTTTTTTTTTTTAATCTCAAAATCAGATTTCAAAATATCAACATCAAATTCCATTAATTGCTAGAAAATTGAAAAAGGTGAAATAATTAACTTTTGATTGCACAAAGACATTAAACAATTTCCAACAAACACAAAGTAGGCTCTGATACCACTGTTAGGAATTTACTTAACATGTATCATGAACGTGCACTATTTCTTTGACACTTAAACTTACTCGATTGGTTGCTTATGTATCTATTTGATTGATTTGCAGTTTTGTAACAGAGTCCTCTTCAATTGGGCGTGGCCAAAGAACAACCAGATCAACATTTTATTACTTTTCGCAACACTTTTGGATTAAGTTCTATATATGGTTCATAGATGAATGAATTTCGATCATTTGAGGATATATAAAGCTTATAGGCCATTTCATACTAGTGTACAAATGTTGAATGAAATCTAAACTGCAGTATTTCATGAGAATCTCAGTCTCCAATGGTGAAGAAATATTGATGTACCCAATTAGTTAGATTTTCAGAACACGAGATAGAAAATATAAAGTATCAAGTCATTTTGTTTGGTTTCCATTAACTTACCTATTGAAAATTAGTTGATGTGACGATTAAAACTAAGTGTTAGTGTGTCGGTCCTGGTCGGTAAATTAATAACTCTAAAGGTCACTAAACTTTCATGCTAGTTGCAATCTGGTCACTAAACTTTTGCCTAATTGCAATTAGGTCACTAAACTTTAAACAATGATATAATTAATCATCTCTAATGAGTAAATGGGTCAAAAAATACTTTGTTGATCAACTTGAAATTTTACGCTAACTTTAGTGATCACTTGTAAATAATCTGATAATTTACTTCAAAATTCACACTAATAGACGGATGTTCAATAAATGAAATGCACATGCAAGAAGGAAAAAAAATAGGAAAGGGTGCGGATAATAAAGTAACTATTGCAGTTCTAGTAAAAGTTAGTGGTGTTTGGCTATTCTCAAATATTTGGATTATCCTACATTGATGTTCGTGGTAAAGTAACCATGTTTATATTGAGATCACCACATATGGGAGAATGATTATGATTATGGGATTTCATATTTAAATGTTTGGGGGGGGGGGGTAGGTATGGGTAACTTATGACCTAATTGCTCCATGAAGTTATGAGACTCAATTGTAACTAGGGAGAAAGTTTAGTGATCTATTTGTAGTTGGGATAAAAGTTCAGTAAACTCTAGTGATCGAGGATAAGTTGATAATTTGTTTGTTTCAACAAATACTTAGTGAAATTCAGTAGGTAAGGTAACGAAATCAGCATAGAGTGATCCAATTGCTTTTGAAATAAAGTTTAGTGATTTGACTGTTCCAAATTGAAGTTCGACAGTCCAATTGTAACTGGGGTGAAAGATCAGTAAACTCCATTGAAATTAACCCTCTGTTTAGCTAACACATTACTTTCCTATTCCTCCAGTTATTAGAAAAAAGAAAAACTGAGGTAATTTTTGGATTCGTGCTCATTACACTCACAACCTGTGAATTAGTTTGGTTCCATACCGTAATATGCGTATTCTTCTTCAAGTTTGCACATAATCTTTACATTATTATAATGTTGACAACGACATTCACCACCTCCAAAGTATTGAGAAAATGGTATGTATCTATTATGATAAATAGATAAAATATTTACTTTTCTTTAATCAATATTTTCTAATATCTACGATTTACTTTACCAAGAGCGTAAATTTTATTACGGAGGCTACACGGTGGATGTGTGTGATTTTGGTTGGACATTTATTCATTTTAATCAGTAATGTTATTTATTACTCGTGGAGTTTAATATGAGTTTAGGTGACCATATATGTTGTGTTAAATAATAAGATTAATCAAATATAAGGATATGGGTTATTTAATTGAATAATACTATTTGTATGTGTCGTTGATGAACAACAGTTTATGTGATAGTAAATTATTGTTATGATTTTCAATGAAGTTCTGATGCATTTTTATTCATTAGAATACGCGATAATGACCCCACTGCCACATAGATGACTATCCATTGGTGGTGCTTATAAATAATATTACTTATTTTAATAATATATGTATTTTTTACTTGTTATAGTTAATTTTTATCAACTAGCAGCCATAGAGATAAAGACTTCAAAAGAGTAAGGAAAGTGACATTAAATTTTTTACCAAGATCTTTCATACATCAATGTAATTAAAGTTTACACTTATTATGTATTTAATGCTCTGTGGTTAGGAGACTTGCATATAAATATATGAGCAATTAGATTAAATTACTAATTAGTGGAATTGGTGGACCTCTCATAAATCATATTTAGCAATATATCATTATACTTAAATATAAGAGTAGATAAATATCCGATTTAATTATCATTATGATCCCTCTCAATACTACTTTTACCCCCAAGTCTTTATAATTTTTTATTAAAAGGAATTTGTTCAAGATAATAGCACTCGAAGAGTTGACAAACGAGCTTGATTGGCAGAGCTTTTGAAAAATTGAAATTTACTTTTGAACGTGTTTGATAATTTTTGAAAGTGCTTTATATGATTAGAAGAGTTTTTAAAGTTCCTAGTTTTAATTGTAACTTTCTCTGAAAGTTCTTTTACACAAAGCAAATATATAAATAAAAACTCAGTCAAACAAGCCCTACAATTGCTTATACTAATTCAAGAGGTGATATATATGCATTATCGTATATCGTTTGGTCATTGAATCAAAAGGCACAAAAAAACGAAACATTCAAGCTTTAAAATTATCTGTTCCATCAAAGTCTTAAACAAAAAATTTAGATGTCTACTCAAGAAAAATATTAAATATTATTGGACATAGATTAAACCAAATTGGTGCTAATATACTTATTTATTGTTTTTTTTAATCAAGAAAATGATTTCATTTCGCATAATCAACGCGTAAAAGATTGATCAGAAATTTACTCTTTCAATTAGTTGACCATATCCTATAAATAAACACGTGTTTTAATTGAATTTGATATGGCGATTCAAGGGTGCATAGTGGAGCGTACAGGCTACAACTAGCTTTTCTATAACCTGAAAAACAATATACTTTATATATTCTTCCAATAAAACACTTTTGCACGTGAATTCATAACTTTCACTATATTCTCCGAAAAATTCATTATTCATTTCAAATAATCTCTCTCAAACAAGCATATATTATCTAAATGATGTCACTCAACTCGAGATTTTATCCCGGGATTGGAGCCCGGGGCCGAGGTGGCAAAACCTCAATCCCTGATGTGAATCGCACGGATCTCTAGATTTAATCCCTGAATTGAAACCCGAGATTTGATCCCGGGTTCTAAAGCACTTTTGATATTATCTCCATGCAATATTGGAAAATGAAAATTTTATTTTGGTGAATGTTTGTGACTTTGGTAGGTTATCTTCCCATTCCGAAGTTCACAGTAAAAGTCGGTATTTCACATTAATATATAGAACATTTTGGTTAAGCTTGAAAATTTTACTTATAAATTTTAAATAATTTTTTTATTAATTATAATTAAAAAATAAATAATTTACTTTGATAGTTATATAAGAGTTACTTTCAACGTAGAAAAACCTTTTTACTTTGAAGGAAGATAAAAAGTAACCCATCAAAATATATTTAGACACAAAAATTTAAATAATAGTAATTTTCTTTTAAATTTACGCAAACATAAACATGCCTATATGTCTTTTCAATGTGGCAGACACAAAGATAAGGACATAAAAAGAGAAGGAAAGTGACGTCCAATTTCTTGTAATCAATATAACCAAAGTCTTAACACTTAAATGCTTGATAATTGTGTGAATAGAATATATAAATGTGCAAAATTTCCTTATTACAATCATTTCAAAAGCTACAGAATCAAACTTGACTTCCAACTTTGATATCCCTTCGATAAATTAGGGACAAATGTTATTGATGGTACGATCAAAAAGCAAGAGGATCAACAAATAGATGAATTAGATACATTAGAAGCATGGGCGGACTTGGGGGGATTATAGGGTCAATTGACCCTCTAGATTTTGGAGAAAAGAAAAATTTTGTCTAGTTTAGATTATATATATATATTTATTTATTTTATTATTATTATTATTATTTTTTTTTAAAAGATACTCTATAAATTTTATTTTTGACCCCCTAACCCAAGTTATTTGGGTCCGCCCCAGAAGTCATCTAAATCAATCAAGTCAATGAGAGTCAAGGAAGTCATGGTGCACCTTCGCAACATGTAAGAGGCTATATGAAATTGATAGAGTAGAGACAATGCAAAAGAATTCAATCCAACTATTAATTTAAAATTATCTGAATAATATGGGAATTGAAAATGAAAAAGTGTGGTACTAATAAAGAGGTTATTTCACCATCCGCATCAAAAGGTGGTGGTTGCAAGTGACATCAAAATAAAGGTTCCATATTTTTATCAGAAGATAAATGAATTTGTTGGGACACTTTTGAGTATATTTATAAAGATTATAACGAAGCTATAAATATCTCGAATTGGAATTCAATATAAATTTACAAGATATCATTTCATTAGCGATCTCAAAGTGACAGTAAGTTAGAGAATTATTACACTCGATGTATGATGATATATGTGCCTAGAGTATATGAAGTATAGTTTTTTAAATTTTCACGTATTCATGTCTCTAGACAGAGCAAAATTCCTTTTCGAGTGCATTTGATACATCGTATATGAGAAGAATTATCCCAATGCAATGTTTGATGTTTTGACAATAATCTAATTAATTCTCCCCATATCCACTGTGCCTTAAATTATCACATCTAATTAGTGGTTTAGACCGTGTTATATGTTACTTGTAATTGAAGTGAGTTTACTTACAAGTAAAAATTCTAAAACATTTATTAATATATAAATATACTGTTTATAACTAAAAAGTTCACTCTTATGAGTAAAAAAGATACTTATACCTAAAAAACTAACTTATAAGTAAAAAAATCACTTATAAGACGAAAATATATTTATATGTAAAACTGTTTATATGTAAAAAATACTACTTATAACTTGTAAGTGATAATTACTGATAGTTAAAAAAAACTTATAAGTAAAAAAATTGTGTATTAGACAAAAGTAACTTACATATACAAAAATTTTTATAAGTCAAAATTACTATGTATAACTAAAAAATTACTTATAAGTAAATTTATAATTATAAGGAAAAACATTTATACAACAAAAAATTATTTTAATGTAAAAAAAATTTAATTTATAAGTGAAAAATACTACTTATACCACAAAATTCCCCTGATAATGAGGAAAAAAAAAAAACTTATGTCTAATAAATTTATTAAAAGTAAAAAATGACTAATAAGTAAAAATCTCTTATATGTAGAAAAATTACTTATAAGTACAAAAATCACTTATAACTAAAATATTTAAGTATTAGGGTGTGTTTGATTACATTTATTTTCCATGGAAAATATCAATTTTCCATCCAAATTCCTACTTGGAGTGTTTGATTGCTATTTTTTTTTCATGGAAAACATTTTTCAACTTTTGAAAATATGCCTAACTTTCCTTGTTTTTAAGGAAAATATTTTCCTTGGGTAGAGGTGATTTTTATTTTCCACAAAAGATGGAAAATATTTTCTTTTTTAGGTGATATTTTTCATGTCAATCAAACACACTTAAGTTATAAAAATTATTTTTAACTGAAAAATTACATGTAAGTAAAAAAATTCACATATATGCTAAAGTTTTTACATTTTTTATACTTACAAATTAAATAACTTACATAGAAGTTGCAAAATTCACTTGCATATGAAAATTACTACGAGTAAAAAAAATCACTTTTTAAGTTAAAACAAATTTCTTATAAGTAAAAATTTTGTCATGATTTTTTTTAGGGAAATCTAAAAAAATACACCTCTATTTAGGGTGTAACTACAATTTGTATACTATATGTAGCAAAATTACATTTTACAGACTTTATTTTAGTTATAGGTAACAACAAATAACATATTTTGCAAGGAAATATATAAACATTTGTAAATTTACCATTATAAATAGCTAAATAGACCGCAATATCCCCAATTTGAAAGTAACAAATATATGATAAATTACTTAACACTTTACATATCATTTTATTATTTTTTAAAATTTTCATTTCTGGTACTCTTTCATCCAAAAGATTAAAAAACAAAATTTATTTTTATTTTTTGTTATCCTATATCTCTCTATTTTATAAATTAATTTTTATATCAATTCAAGTATACTTACATAATTTTTTAATACATTGACAACATGATGAAGATTGAACAACTGGTTTCAATTTAATTCATGTAATTTTATCTATATTTTATTTTTCATTTACAATTAGGAGTTTTTAATTAGTATTTTTAGTAAATAAATTTGGAATTCAATTTTGATTAGGGCTTTTTATTTTTTGTCATTATCTAAAATATTATTATAGTCATCATCTAGATTTAGTCTTTATCAATATTTTACTTTAAATAAAAGTTATAAGACTTAATTAAAGGATTGAGCTTTTGAAGAAATAAATTCCAGTAAAAAAATTTCTTCCAATCTTGAATTTCTTTCAATTTATCGGCCCTAAATAGCTATTTATTAGAATCAATTTTGCAGTCAAGATCAAGAATTTGATTATATTTTGCGAAGAATCAACGAATATTTTATTTCTAAATTCGCAATATTCTTTGTGAATCAATGTGTTTCTAGGCTCCTTTTTCGTTTTTAATTTCAGTTATGATGGTCCCCAATCTTCTACTAAAAATTTGAAGAATTTATGAATTTGGATAATGACAGTTATGATGTTTCACCGATTTACGATGAGGCAATTAACATAGAGATTCTCAAGGAGTCATCAAGGAAACTTCATCCAGTTCTCAAGGCATTGAATTACTAGCAAACAATGTGAAAACTTCAGGCATCAACCATTGTTCGTTGGAGGAAATATTCTTGATGTAATGTTGATCAAGAAAACTTCTACGAGATCTTGGAGTATGAGGCCTTTGCACGTCATTTTGGAAATGTTCAATCTCCATTGCTACAAAATTCATGGTTCAGTATGCCACACATTCCTGAACAGAAATGTGATGCAGCTAGAGCAAAAAATCAATCTTTTGACTTTTCTTTTAAGAGGGAAATAATTTGGATGAAGATATAGTGTAACATTTGAGGATGAATCTACATCAATTGAGGGAGAATGATGAAGATTGAATGTGGCTGATTTCAATTTCATTGATGCAATTTTATTTATGTTTTATTTACAGTTAGGAGCTTTTTTTAATTATCTTTTAATTAGTATTTTTTAATAAATAAATTTGAAATTCAATATTCATTAGGACTTTTAAATTTTTGTTATTATCTAGATTTTAGTCTTTGTCATTATTTTCTTTAAATAAGAATAGTAAGCCTTAATTAAAGGATTGAGCTTTTGATAAAATAAAATTCAGAGAGAAACATTCTTCCAATATTGCATTTCTTTCAATTTGTCGGTCCAAGATCATTAGAATCAACGAAATTGAGAACAAGATCAAAATCAAGAATTCAGTATTCTTTGCAAAAAAATCAATCAATATTTGATTCTCAAATTCATGGTATTCTTTGTAAATCAATGTGTTTCTAAACCCCCTTTTTTGTGACATGACATCAAAATCAATTTGTCAAAAAAATTAATTTCGCTTAACTTATACAAAGCGTTGTTAACATGACATAAATTAGTTGGTCGATTATTTGATTAATGAGGCCTACCATGAACTTTAAGGACCATATTCACTAATTAATTAATGTACCATATTTGTGACAAAAATACAATCTTTCTAGATAAACATATTTTTTATTTACACATTTTATAGGACTCACAATTACTACATACTAATTATTTACACGTTCCGTAGAATTCACAATTTATAATAAAGTAAATTATAATTCAATCATTAATCGAACATTCACGAATGACATGATAATTGAGGATTCAAACTAAGAATATCAATCCTTGCTCTTCCCCCATATAAATTCTCAAGTATCCCTCCAAGGGAATTCTTAAAAAAACTACTTAAATTTTGTCCAATTAATTCTCAATTTTCAATATGAAGATGAGTTCATCGCCAATTATGGTGTTCTATTTTACAAAAAAAAAAAAAGAAAAAAAGAAAAAAAATTAACTGATTCGAGGTTGTGTGAAGCCAAATTCTCAACAAATTTTGACCTTAATAATTTAGCACTAGATGGAAAACCACCCTTAAAATAGCACTCAGCTTCACTTTATGCACGCAATGGCTACTTGAAATAATGGAACCTTGAAAATGATGTATTGACCAACTCATTAGTGCTAAATGGTCCTTAACATTATCCATTAACAATTTCTTAATATAGACCCAATTATTCATTTTCTCCATGCAGCATTGGGAAATTAAAATACTCTCTCTCTCTCTCCTTTTTATTTTTTAATTTTTTGGCGAATGGGTGTGATTTTGGTAGGTTATCTATTATAAATTCAACAGTAAAAGAGTAATATGAACAGGCCTATGTCTCTTCAACACGACAGCTGTAAAGATGAAGACTTGAAAAGAGGAGGAAAGTGACATCCAATATTTTGTATCAACATTTTTCATAATCAATGTACACCAGTCTACTTCTTACATGCTTACTAATCGTGACAATTGTACATAGAAATGACTGGAATATATTAACCAGTGCCTTAATTAGTGATCAATTGAGATCTTCTACGTGTTAAGTATCATTACGATCTCTAGCAATATTACTCTTCTCACGCTTTTGAATATATATTTTTATTGGAAAAAGCCATAAGCACTTGGAGAGTTAAAAGGAAATCTTAACCCAAAAAAGAAAAAAAGAAAAAAAAAATGAATCAATGCGGGGAAGTGTGCTATTTTCTACTTTCCATAGACCCTTGTTCCCAATTCAAAGTAAAAAAGTTTTATGTTTTGAATCATATGTTGCCATGTTGGATTAAAAATCAATTGGTCAAGAGACATATCATTAACCATTGAACATAAATTTCAATCCGACTACATGTACAGGGAGAATTGTCGAACTGCATTACAGGGAGACATGTAACGCACATTCATTGGATCTCGGACAAATTTTTTTTATCCCAACCAATGCACAACCGCCACTTGTCTCCTTCTCATTCTCCCTAATAATATCCCTTGTACAAGGGCCTTAACTCTATAAATCTATAGCTTTCAATTATTTCTGCTTTCTATCTATCTTGTAAATGGAAATAAGAAAGTGAGTGGCTTATAATTATTATTTTTGAGATAATGGCCAACTTCCTTACATTCATTTTGTAGTGATATGCCATTTTTGCAATCTTTTTTTGGTGGTGAAATCGAGCACCATTTTCATGGATTGAGTTAGATCTAAATTATTCTTAGCGAGTACCGTAACAAATTATCTAATTTTATTCACTAACTCTATTCTATGGTGCTAACCATTATTTAAACTATCAGCATATATGGCTAAATTATTTTATTTCTTATTTATAGGTAATAAATAAATAAATAAATAAATAATTGACTTATTCAAAATATATGGATATCATCCAAGTCCCTGCTTATTTATAGGCTCCCTTTTGCTCATTTCATAACCATCCTCTACCAAGAAAGATCTATGGGTTCTCTTCCTCATGTAGTAGAAGATCACCTAGGAATTCTTCAGATTCTTAGTAATGGTTCCATTTTCAGAATTGAAGAAAAAGACATAATTTTCCCCATGAAAGTCCATGACGATGGTTCTGTGAACTGGAAAGACTGCCTATATGATAAGAAACACGACCTCCACCTCCGCCTCTACAAACCGTGGTCGGCACCCAATCCCACAACCAAGCTTCCCATTGTCTTCTTCCTCCACGGCGGTGGCTTTATTGTGGGTTCACGGACGTGGCCCAACTGTCATAATTGCTGCCTCCGCCTCGCTTCGGGGCTGCAAGCACTCGTGGTGGCGCCTGACTACCGTCTGGCGCCGGAGCACCGCCTCCCCGCTGCCGTGGATGATGCACTAAATTCTGTCAAGTGGCTGCAAAATGAAATTCTGGAGGAGAATAATTCTGATGCATGGTTGAAAGATGGAGTTGACTTCGGTAGGGTTTTTATAGTGGGTGATTCCTCCGGCGGAAACCTGGCACATCATCTGGCGGTAAAGCTAGGCCCCGGGTC
The DNA here is from genome assembly GCF_002742605.1 of Olea europaea var. sylvestris. Classification (NCBI taxonomy): domain Eukaryota; kingdom Viridiplantae; phylum Streptophyta; class Magnoliopsida; order Lamiales; family Oleaceae; genus Olea; species Olea europaea. The sequence continues at coordinate 10,563,602 of NC_036253.1, read as the reverse complement.
ACCGGAGTTGGCACCGATTAGATTGCGTGGCTATGTTCTGTTTGCGCCATTTTTCGGTGGGATTGTGAGAACCAAGTCTGAAGCAGAAGGGCTGCCTGAACCGTTTTTGAATTTAGATATTCTTGACAGGTGAGGATACAATATTTCTCTACCCTTATTTGACAAAATATTTATCGAATTTTTAACTGATCAAATTTTAATTTTAACTACAAATTTTATTAACTCGCAACTTTTTGAAACGATATATTTATCAATTTTAATCAAAAAGTGAAAAAACGGCAAATAGCCCATTAACTTTATTTTTGCTCTACTTGCAACATTTAATGTGTTAGGCTTGATATGATTAAACAATTACATGCATCTCTCTAATTTCTATTTTGGACACATTTAATGGTGGATAAAAACATATTTTTAATAGGGTAATGCTATTTAATTCAATTGGAATTATAACCTCAGTTTAGATGGTGTTAATGTGATATTAAATGATAGGTGAAATTAAATAAGTCATCTAATTTTACTTTTCATTCATTCTATCGTCAAGTGCCACCTAGACAGATAGTGTAACTCTCGTGGGGGCTGCATAGCATTATTCTTTTTAATAGGTGGAAATTATAACTAGGGTCCCGTATTTCTAATCCACCATTCTTATATATCTATCCTACTCTAAATCTATCCTTATTAAAATTTAAAAGTACTATATTTATCCACGTCACATTCTAATAATACCCTTATTAAATTAATTCATTTAAACTCTATTCATATATCAACACCACCTTTATATTTCATCCACTCCAAATCTATCCTTATTAAAATTTTATAATTTTAAAAATATAATATATTCATCTCCCATTACATTCCAACATTACTTTTATTAAATTCATTCATTTAAATATTATATATCCACAAAATCTAACCAAAAGCAAATTAAAAAAATTACATGAATGAATTAATGTTTACCAAGTAAACTTTTGGGAATTAACAAAATTATAGAATCAAATTATTGTCTTGATTACTTACACACTGGTGCAACAGGAATGAAACTAAAATTTAGTCCACTATACAGAGGTTATATCGTGTGAGAAATTGTCAGTGAGCAAATTTAATAAATGGAAGCTTGTTGAATTGGAATTCAATAAGCAAGTAATAGAATTTAAATCCAGCATACAACTTCGAAATTTACTTCAGAAATTTTACAATCGTGACCCAGCCATTATTTCTTACAAATCTTTGATTCACAAATAATTGAATACCTTTTGTGATCAAAGAGAGGTTAAAATCTCTAAACTTATACATTTTATTCAACGAAAACTAACTACGAGTTTAAAATAAAGCTTATTTAACACTCACAGAGTCTCCATCTCCAAATGAAAATTACTATATTTGTATGCATATTTTTTAATGTTGTCTCTTCCACAATTTGTTTGGCTTTAATTGAAAGTGATATTTTATAAATATTAGGATTTTAGTTAAACGTAAAATCAAAAAGGATATAAAAGGTCCAAAATATTAGTGGATGAATTAAGAGTGATAGATTATTTATTTATTTTTATTTTTTTTGTGTGTCTATTTATGTAATTAAATTTACACAAGGTTAAATGTGAAATATATAAAAATTTTAAAAGTGAATAGATATATGAAAATGGTGGATGAAAATAGTGGCTCCCTATAAATTATATGGAGTATGGACACTAATTAAACTTGTTTATAAAATAGATTGGCTACAGAGCATCGAACAATATTATTAACTAGGAAACAATTTAAAATCTTGTATGTAAGTTGCCAATTGCTAATGTGGAAAACATTAGAATGTTGACATTAAACATGATCTTGATGACTTATTATTGAAATCAAATCACGTAATTATTATTAATGTGGAACATACACTATTGTTGAATCTTGATTCTTTTTCATGATAATAACTTTAGTATGATAGAGACTGTGGTATAGTGGGAGAGTAGATTAGATTATTTTTAATATTATAGTGAATCGAGATTGAAAGGAAGTAATATTTTTTGTGAAAAAAGTAATCACTATTGGATCTTGATGGTGTGCTTGACAGATTTTTCTATAATTAAATCAGGGTCAAGTCTAAACGATTTTTTTAATTAATTATTATTTAATTGACAGATTTTGGAGGTTATCGTTACCAGATGGGAGCACTCGAGATCATCCGTTTGCAAACCCTTTTGGGCCTTTAAGTCCAAGTCTTGAATCCATAAAGCTTGACCCGATGCTGGTAATTCTAGGAGGAAGTGAGTTGATGAAGGATAGAATTGAGGATTATGTCAAAAAATTGAAAGAAGAGGGAAAGAAAATTCATTGTGTTGTGTTCCAAGGAAAGCAACATGGTTTCTTTACAAATGAACCATTCTCAGAAGTGGGTGACAAAGTATTACAAGAATTAAAGAATTTCATTACTAGAAATTCAGATGATTAAGTTTGATCTTGTAATAGTACCAAGTACGAGTGCTTGAGTTTTCCTTTTCTCTCGCTTCTTTGTTTACATAGTCGAAGGTGTTCATTGTAACATTATTGGCTGGCAGGTTTTGGATATGATGGTTTACTAGGAACGTCTTATGATTGTGTGCTTATTCGGCTTTGCTTACAACTAAACTTGTTTTTTAAAAGTGTTTTGTATGATAGTAAAATAGTGATCTTATTTTCAATTTTGACCAAACAAAAGACATTTACCATAATGATTATTTATACTTACATCTACAGCATATAGAAAGTGTAGATGCTTGACAAGTGTAATTATATTTGCACTAAAAATTTTGTTAATTGCAAGATTCCCAGTTTTATACATTTTCACAACCGTCTCTACATTTTTCGTTGCATTATTATCTTTAACTTTCAATTAATTATCACATCTTGACTCTGATGACCTTTTCATCCAAATCATTTTCTTAGCTTCACTACAAGAAAAATGATATTTTACAACTAATGTTTTAACAACCACATCAATTTGGTCGTTAAAAACTCTTTTGAAAAACTAAATTATAAGTTTGGTCGTAGAAATTGAATGATGAACAATAGAATTTTAAATTAGTTGAAAATATCTCACAACGACCAAAAAATTAGTTATTAATTCTATATTTTTGACAACCAAATAAAAATTGGTCATTGTGAGTGGGAGCCAAGTAAAAATTTCCTGCTAAAATATCATTGCATATTCAACGACAACAAAATTGATTGTTAGAAACACATATAATATAGTAAATATTCAACGACCATAATCTCGTTGTATTCAACAACTATTTAACTAGTGGCCGTTGAAGGTGATATGCAACGACCAATTATTTTTAGTCATTAGAGGTTTATGACAAACTAGTTACCAAATATAATTTGGCATCAAAATAATTTTCGACATTCAACGACTAGTATTAAATAGTCGTTAAAGGTAACATTCAACAACTGATTTTTTTGGTCATTGAAAGTTTATGACAATGTGTTTAACAACTTTAATTTGGTGCCAAAATAGTTTACGACATTCAACGGCTATATTATTGGTCATTAAGAATGATTATGAAAGAAAAAAAATTGTTTTAATTGTTTAAATTTTTTAACTAAGTTAATTAACTATAAACAAAATATTTATTGTCAAAAGTATTAAAATAATTTCAAGCCGACTGTGTCCTTCTATAACTATGTATTTCTTGTATGCATATCTTGTAATGTTGTCTCTTACATTATTTGTTTTGGTTTTAATTGAAAGTGATATTTTATAAATATTATGATTTTAGTTAAACGTAAAATCAAAAAGGATATAAAACGTCCAAAATATTAGTGGATGAATTAAGAGTGATAGATTTTTTTGTCTGTTTATGTAATTAAATTTACATAAGGCGAAATGTGAAATATATAAATTTTTTAAAAGTGGATAGATATATGAAAATCGTGGATGCAAATAGTGGCACCCTATAATTATATGGACGCTGAACTTGTTTACTAAATAGATTGGCTACAGAGCATCGAACAATATTATCAACTAGGAAACAATTTAAAATCTTGTATGTATGTTGTCAATTGCTAATTTGAAAAACATTAGAATGTTGACATTAAACTTGATCTTGATGTCTTATTATTGAAAACAAATCACCTAATTATTATTAATGTGTAATATACACTGTTGTTGAATCTTGATTCTTTTTCATGATAATAAACTTTAGTATGATAGAGACCGTGACTTAGTGGGAGAGTAGATTAGATTATTTTTCATATTATAGTGAATCGAGATTGAAAGAAAGTAATATTTTTTGTAAAAAAAGTAATCACTATTGGATCTTGATGGTGTGCTTGACAGATTTTTCTATAATTAAATCAGGGTCAAGTCTAAATGGATTGCATTTGCAATGTTTTATTATTATTATTATTATTATTATTATTAAATTATTTTATTTCTTATTTATAGGTAAAAAATAAATAAATAATTGACTTATTCAAAATATATGGATATCATCCAAGTCCCTGCTTATTTATAGGCTCCCTTTTGCTCATTTCATAACCATCCTCTACCAAGAAAGATCTATGGGTTCTCTTCCTCATGTAGTAGAAGATCACCTAGGAATTCTTCAGATTCTTAGTAATGGTTCCATTTTCAGAATTGAAGAAAAAGACATAATTTTCCCCATGAAAGTCCATGACGATGGTTCTGTGAACTGGAAAGACTGCCTATATGATAAGAAACACGACCTCCACCTCCGCCTCTACAAACCGTGGTCGGCACCCAATCCCACAACCAAGCTTCCCATTGTCTTCTTCCTCCACGGCGGTGGCTTTATTGTGGGTTCACGGACGTGGCCCAACTGTCATAATTGCTGCCTCCGCCTCGCTTCGGGGCTGCAAGCACTCGTGGTGGCGCCTGACTACCGTCTGGCGCCGGAGCACCGCCTCCCCGCTGCCGTGGATGATGCACTAAATTCTGTCAAGTGGCTGCAAAATGAAATTCTGGAGGAGAATAATTCTGATGCATGGTTGAAAGATGGAGTTGACTTCGGTAGGGTTTTTATAGTGGGTGATTCCTCCGGCGGAAACCTGGCACATCATCTGGCGGTAAAGCTAGGCCCCGGGTCACCGGAGTTGGCACCGATTAGATTGCGTGGCTATGTTCTGTTTGCGCCATTTTTCGGTGGGATTGTGAGAACCAAGTCTGAAGCAGAAGGGCTGCCTGAACCGTTTTTGAATTTAGATATTCTTGACAGGTGAGGATACAATATTTCTCTACCCTTATTTGACAAAATATTTATCGAATTTTTTACTGATCAAATTTTAATTTTAACTACAAATTTTATTAACTCGCAACTTTTTGAAACGATATATTTATCAATTTTAATCAAAAAGTGAAAAAACGGCAAATAGCCCATTAACTTTATTTTTGCTCTACTTGCAACATTTAATGTGTTAGGCTTGATATGATTAAACAATTACATGCATCTCTCTAATTTCTATTTTGGACACATTTAATGGTGGATAAAAACATATTTTTAATAGGGTAATGCTATTTAATTCAATTGGAATTATAACCTCAGTTTAGATGGTGTTAATGTGATATTAAATGATAGGTGAAATTAAATAAGTCATTTAATTTCACTTTTCATTCATTCTATCGTCAAGTGCCACCTAGACAGATATTGTAACTCTCGTGGGGGCTGTATAGCATTATTCTTTTTAATAGGTGGAAATTATAACTAGGGTCCCGTATTTCTAATCCACCATTCTTATATATCTATCCTACTCTAAATCTATCCTTATTAAAATTTAAAAGTACTATATTTATCCACGTCACATTCTAATAATACCCTTATTAAATTAATTCATTTAAACTCTATTCATATATCAACACCACCTTTATATTTCATCCACTCCAAATCTATCCTTATTAAAATTTTATAATTTTAAAAATATAATATATTCATCTCCCATTACATTCCAACATTACTTTTATTAAATTCATTCATTTAAATATTATATATCCACAAAATCTAACCAAAAGCAAATTAAAAAAATTACATGAATGAATTAATGTTTACCAAGTAAACTTTTGGGAATTAACAAAATTATAGAATCAAATTATTGTCTTGATTACTTACACACTGGTGCAACAGGAATGAAACTAAAATTTAGTCCACTATACAGAGGTTATATCGTGTGAGAAATTGTCAGTGAGCAAATTTAATAAATGGAAGCTTGTTGAATTGGAATTCAATAAGCAAGTAATAGAATTTAAATCCAGCATACAACTTCGAAATTTACTTCAGAAATTTTACAATCGTGACCCAGCCATTATTTCTTACAAATCTTTGATTCACAAATAATTGAATACCTTTTGTGATCAAAGAGAGGTTAAAATCTCTAAACTTATACATTTTATTCAACGAAAACTAACTACGAGTTTAAAATAAAGCTTATTTAACACTCACAGAGTCTCTTATTATTATTATTATTATTATTATTATTATTATTTAATAATTGACAGATTTTGGAGGTTATCGTTACCAGATGGGAGCACTCGAGATCATCCGTTTGCAAACCCTTTTGGGCCTTTAAGTCCAAGTCTTGAATCCATAAAGCTTGACCCGATGCTGGTAATTCTAGGAGGAAGTGAGTTGATGAAGGATAGAATTGAGGATTATGTCAAAAAATTGAAAGAAGAGGGAAAGAAAATTCATTGTGTTGTGTTCCAAGGAAAGCAACATGGTTTCTTTACAAATGAACCATTCTCAGAAGTGGGTGACAAAGTATTACAAGAATTAAAGAATTTCATTACTAGAAATTCAGATGATTAAGTTTGATCTTGTAATAGTACCAAGTACGAGTGCTTGAGTTTTCCTTTTCTCTCGCTTCTTTGTTTACATAGTCGAAGGTGTTCATTGTAACATTATTGGCTGGCAGGTTTTGGATATGATGGTTTACTAGGAACGTCTTATGATTGTGTGCTTATTCGGCTTTGCTTACAACTAAACTTGTTTTTTAAAAGTGTTTTGTATGATAGTAAAATAGTGATCTTATTTTCAATTTTGACCAAACAAAAGACATTTACCATAATGATTATTTATACTTACATCTACAGCATATAGAAAGTGTAGATGCTTGACAAGTGTAATTATATTTGCACTAAAAATTTTGTTAATTGCAAGATTCCCAGTTTTATACATTTTCACAACCGTCTCTACATTTTTCGTTGCATTATTATCTTTAACTTTCAATTAATTATCACATCTTGACTCTGATGACCTTTTCATCCAAATCATTTTCTTAGCTTCACTACAAGAAAAATGATATTTTACAACTAATGTTTTAACAACCACATCAATTTGGTCGTTAAAAACTCTTTTGAAAAACTAAATTATAAGTTTGGTCGTAGAAATTGAATGATGAACAATAGAATTTTAAATTAGTTGAAAATATCTCACAACGACCAAAAAATTAGTTATTAATTCTATATTTTTGACAACCAAATAAAAATTGGTCATTGTGAGTGGGAGCCAAGTAAAAATTTCCTGCTAAAATATCATTGCATATTCAACGACAACAAAATTGATTGTTAGAAACACATATAATATAGTAAATATTCAACGACCATAATCTCGTTGTATTCAACAACTATTTAACTAGTGGCCGTTGAAGGTGATATGCAACGACCAATTATTTTTAGTCATTAGAGGTTTATGACAAACTAGTTACCAAATATAATTTGGCATCAAAATAATTTTCGACATTCAACGACTAGTATTAAATAGTCGTTAAAGGTAACATTCAACAACTGATTTTTTTGGTCATTGAAAGTTTATGACAATGTGTTTAACAACTTTAATTTGGTGCCAAAATAGTTTACGACATTCAACGGCTATATTATTGGTCATTAAGAATGATTATGAAAGAAAAAAAATTGTTTTAATTGTTTAAATTTTTTAACTAAGTTAATTAACTATAAACAAAATATTTATTGTCAAAAGTATTAAAATAATTTCAAGCCGACTGTGTCCTTCTATAACTATGTATTTCTTGTATGCATATCTTGTAATGTTGTCTCTTACATTATTTGTTTTGGTTTTAATTGAAAGTGATATTTTATAAATATTATGATTTTAGTTAAACGTAAAATCAAAAAGGATATAAAACGTCCAAAATATTAGTGGATGAATTAAGAGTGATAGATTTTTTTGTCTGTTTATGTAATTAAATTTACATAAGGCGAAATGTGAAATATATAAATTTTTTAAAAGTGGATAGATATATGAAAATCGTGGATGCAAATAGTGGCACCCTATAATTATATGGACGCTGAACTTGTTTACTAAATAGATTGGCTACAGAGCATCGAACAATATTATCAACTAGGAAACAATTTAAAATCTTGTATGTATGTTGTCAATTGCTAATTTGAAAAACATTAGAATGTTGACATTAAACTTGATCTTGATGTCTTATTATTGAAAACAAATCACCTAATTATTATTAATGTGTAATATACACTGTTGTTGAATCTTGATTCTTTTTCATGATAATAAACTTTAGTATGATAGAGACCGTGACTTAGTGGGAGAGTAGATTAGATTATTTTTCATATTATAGTGAATCGAGATTGAAAGAAAGTAATATTTTTTGTAAAAAAAGTAATCACTATTGGATCTTGATGGTGTGCTTGACAGATTTTTCTATAATTAAATCAGGGTCAAGTCTAAATGGATTGCATTTGCAATGTTTTATTATTATTATTATTATTATTATTATTATTATTTAATAATTGACAGATTTTGGAGGTTATCGTTACCAGATGGGAGCACTCGAGATCATCCGTTGGCAAACCCTTTTGGGCCTTTAAGTCCAAGTCTTGAATCCATAAAGCTTGACCCGATGCTCGTAATTGTACGAGGAAGTGAGTTGATGAAGGATAGAATTGAGGATTATGTCAAAAGATTGAAAGAAGAGGGAAAGAAAATTCATTGTGTTGTATTCAAAGGAAAGCAACATGGTTTCTTTACAAATGAACCATTCTCAGAAGTGGGTGACAAAGTATTACAAGAATTAAAGAATTTCATTACGAGAAATTCAGATGATTAAGTTTGATCTTGTAATAGTACCAAGTACGAGTGCTTGAGTTTTCCTTTTCTCTTACTTCTTCGTTTACATAGTCAAAGGTTTTCATGATAACATTATGGATATGATGTATTACTAAGAACGCCTTATGATTGTGTGTGTATTTGACTTTGCTTACAACTAAGGTTGTTTTTCAAACGTGTTTTATATGATAGTAAAATAGTGATCTTATTTTCAATTTTAACCAAACAAAAGACATTTACCATCATGATTATTTGTACTTACATCTGTAACATATAAAAAGTGTAAATGCTTGATAAAGTAATTATATTCGCACTAAAAATTTTGTTAATTGCAAGATTCCTAGTTTTTATACATTTTCACAACCGTCTCTACATTTTTCATTGCAGTATTACCTTTAACTTTCAATTAATTATCACATCTTGACTCTGATGACCTTTTCGTCCAAATCATTTTCTTAGCTTCACTACAAGAAAAATGATATTTTACAACTAATGTTTTAACAGCCACATCAATTTGGTCGTTAAAAACTCTTTTCAACAACTAAATTATAAGTTTGGTTGTAAAAATTGAATGATGAACAATATAATTTTAAATTAGTTGAAAATATCTCATAACGACCAAAAAATTAGTTGTTAATTCTATATTTTCGACAACCAAATAAAAATTGGTTGTTGTGAGTGGGGGCCAAGTCAAAAATTCCAGCTAAAAAATCATTGCATATTCAACGACAACAAAATTGGTTGTTGGAAACACATATAATATAGTAAATATTCAACGACCATAATCTCGTTGTATTCAACAACTATTTATTTAGTGGCCGTTGAAGCTGATATGCAACGACCAATTATTTTTAGTCATTAAAAGTTTATGACAACCTAGTTACCAAATCTAATTGGCATCAAAATAATTTTCGACATTCAACGACTAGTATTACATAGTCGTTAAAGGTAACATTCAACAACCGATTTTTTTGGTCGTTGAAAGTTTATGACAACTTGGTTAACGTCTATATTATTGGTCATTAAGAATGATTATGAAAGGAAAAAATTGTTTTAATTGTTAAAATTTTTTAGCCAAGGTAATTAACTATGAGCATAATATTTATTGTCAAAAGTATTAAAATAATTTCAAGCCGACTGTATCCTTCTATAACTATGTATTTCTTGTATGCATATCTTGTAATGTTGCGTCTTCCATTATTTGTTTTGGCTTTAATTGAAAGTGATATTTAATAAATATAAGGATTGTATTTAAATGTAAAATAAAAAAGGATATAAAAAGTCCAAAATATTAGTGGATGAATTAAGAGTGATAGATTTTTTTTGTCTATTTATGTAATTAAATTTACATAAAGTTAAATGTGAAATACATAATTTTTTTTAAAGTGGATAGATATATGAAAATTGTGAATGTAAATAGTGGCTCCCCATAATTATATGGACATTGAACTTGTTTATTAAATAGATTGGCTACAGAGCATCGAACAATATTATTTACTAGGAAACAATTTAAAATCTTGCATGTATGTTGTCAATTGGTATGTGGAAAACATTAGAATGTTGACATTAAACATGATCTTGATATTATTGAAAACAAATCACCTAATTATTATTAATGTGGAATATACACTATTGTTGAATCTTGATTCTTTTTCATGATAATAACTTTAGTATGATAGAGACCATGCCTTAGAGGGAGAGTAGATTAGATTATTTTTCATATTATAGTGAATCGAGATTGAAAGGAAGTAATATTTTTTGTAAAACAAGTAATCACTCTTGGATCTTGATGGTGTGCTTGACAGATTTTTCTATAATTAAATCAGGGTCAAGTCTAAATGATTGCATTTGCAATGTTTTTAAGTTTTTTTTTTTTTTTTTTTTAAATTTATTTATTATTATTATTTTTTTTTATTGACAGATTTTGGAGGTTATCGTTACCAGATGGGAGCACTCGATATCATCCGTTTGCAAACATTTTTGGGCCGTTAAGTCCAAGTTTTGAATCCATAAAGCTTGACCCGATTCAGGTTATTGTAGGAGGAAGTGAGTTGATGAAGGATAGAAGGATTATGTCAAAAATTTGAAAGAAGAGGGAAAGAAAATTCATTGTGTTGTGTTCCAAGGAAAGCAACATGGTTTCTTTACAGATGAACCATTCTCAGAAGTGGGTGACAAAGTATTACAAGAATTAAAGAATTTCATGACTAGAAATTCAGATGATTAAGTTTGATCTTGTAATAGTACTGAGTATGAGTACTTGAGCTTTCCTTTTCTCTCTCTTCTTCGTTTACATAGTCGAAGGTTTTCATTGTAATATTATTGGCCGGTAGGTTTTGGATATGATGCTTTACTAAGAACGCCTTATGATTGTGTGCGTATTCGACTTTGCTTACAACTAAGCTTGTATTTTCAAACGTGTTTTATATGATAGTAAAATAGTGATCTTATTTTCAATTTTGACCAAACCAAAGATATTTACCATCATGTTTATTTACACTTACATCTACAACATATAAAAAGTGTAGATGCTTGATAAGGATAATTATACTCGCACTAAAAATTTTGTTGATTGCAAACGAAGATTCTCAATTTTTATACATTTTCACAATCGTCTCTACTTTTTTCGTTATTATCACATGTTGACTATGATGACCTTTTCGTCCAAATCATTTTCTTAGCTTGGAGAAATTATTTTGTCGAGTTTATTGTGTATGTTATTTATCTTATTTAATAATACAAAAGTAAATAAGTCTCTTTACTTCCTCCTAAGAAATATTTTAACCACCATCTAAATCAAAATTTCTTAAACAATAGAAGGTTAAATCTAAAAATAGGACAATAGAATGTTTGGGAAATAAATGCGAAAATTATGCATTCCTAACTTATTTATTTATTTATTATTATTATTTTGAGTTACACATAAGGTGGGGAGTACAATCATCAATGACGCATTAACATGATTTAAGGATGTGAATAGGAGTGCATCGGGGCTCACGGAAGATGTAAGCCTAGCTTTCCTATGTATGTTTTGTGATATTCCCTTCGTCCTATTTATGTAGACTTGGTTTCTGGCCCTCTAGGACATAATTCAGTAGTGCAAAGAATGGGAGTGAGGTAGTCTCAACCTTGCTGCCAGTCGCAGTATAAATGTTCGATTCCTGAGATATGAAATTGGACTCTTTATGAGTACCAGTGTACGGGCAAGCTTTTATTCCCTAGCCTGTTGGGGGTACATCACGCGATTTACCTCCCTCACGATATTTCAGGGACGAGACGGTGGGGCCCTCAAAGTTGGGGTTCAACCTTTATGTAAACTTGGTTTCCTTTTTTCCTTGTCCCAGATATATAGCCATGTTTCTTAATTTAGAATATTTTGTTTTATTCATTTATTAATATACCTTTATTTAATTTATTTAGTTACAATTAATTTTTCTAATTTAATTTGCCTACTTCTTGAAATCATCCAAATACATCCACTTTTTTCAATAATTTACCTACTTCTTGAAATCGATTTTCAAATTTTTTACTAATTCCAACAATAATTTACCACTAGTTGTTGAAAATTAAACAGAGGTGAACTAGTAAATTTCTTGGCCAAAGTTACTTTTTCAATAACATTAAATAAGATTTCTTAATCCCTTTGAAAAATAAAACAAGCATATATAAGCAATCATGTTATTTGTACAATTTATTTTACAAATTGATTTACAATGCATGAGTTCACAAATATCACATTCATTTATTTGAAAACTATTTTAAAAATCAATGGTCAGAATATTTTCTACACACTTGTTGTCAACTAAGTTGTGTATAAACATTGTATAAGTGGCTTTATTCCTAAATAATTGGGACAAAGGGTGTATGTGTTATTATTTATGTTTCATTTTTTTCTTGATTTAGCCTGTTGATTTAACGATACAACTTTTGCACAATCTGACTAGGAGATATTGAAAGTCATTTGATTGTCAAGGATGAGTAATTGTGTGCTGCGTCTTCAAGAATGCTATTGATGTTGAGAAGTGCATGAGGGATGGTGACCTGAATAGGCATGTGTTGTCAAATTACATGTTACGAGTCTCGGTCATCTATTATGGATGGCCCAAATCATCCAAGATGTCTAGACCATTTTTTATCGTACTATCCAAAAGGTGTAAGCCACATGTTATCAGATGGTCCAGACGTCGTCTGGGCCGACTAAAATAGGCTATCTATCCAAATATTTTTTCCCTTTTTTTTTTTTTGATTTTATTGATTAATCCAATAAATTATAAAACAATTTAGAGACGCGTTAAAATAAGTCGAAAATTTATAATTTAAAAAGTAAACCAATTAATGAAAATGACATTAAATATACACAAATATACTTACCTTCAAAACAATGGATATTCAGGAGATCTATGAGTTGAAGTTTTGATAAATTTTTGAGGTTTTAGTATTGAAGTAGATGAAAAACAAAAAAGCCGTTAGTTGTGTCGGAGAAAATGAAGGAAGAAAGAGAATTTAGTTTGAATTTGAATTGGAATGTGTTGTTTTTATTCTACCTTATTTTAGTAATTTATTAATTTTAGGCAAGATATTTTTGTCTTTTTAGATTAAAGAAGCCATTTCACTTATGGCTAATAAATCAGGCTGCTTGCAAATGATGGTCTTTAACTAAACCAAAGTAATAGAATATAACTGTTATGTTGTACATAATTTGTATGCAATTCTTGTTGTAATTGATCGTTTTTACATTTGGTGATTTTGCTATTGAAACTAACTGGTGGTTGATCTTTATACCTTACAGTTATACGTATTTTTGTACAATCTGTGTTGTGCACGTTTTAATCTATGATTTAGATTGTTTTAATATGTAAGATGACCGCTTTTATATGCATCGGTCTTTTTTCAACAATTGAAAGTTATTTTATAATTAATTTTTGTATAAGATGGTATAGTTGCAACAATCACAAGCACAGCTTGCAAATGATGCACTAATCATTGATGAAGCATTAATATGTACTTGATCTTTATATCTTACAGTTATACATATTTTTGTGCAATATATGTTGTGCATGTTGTAATCTAATATTTAGATTGGTTTAATATGTAAGTTGACCACTTTTATATGTATCGATCTTTTTTCAACAATTGAAAGTTATTTGATAATTGATTTTTTGTATATAAGATGGTGGAGTTGCAACAATTACAAGCATGGCTTACAGATGATGCACTTGTCATTGATGAAGCATTAATACGTGCTTGATTTTTATACCTTATACATATTTTTGTACAATCTTTGTTATGCATGTTGTGATCTAAGATTTAGATTTGTTTAATATGTAAGTTGACCTTTTTTATATGTATCGATCCTTTTTCAACAATTAAAAGTTATTTGATAATTAATTTTTTTATAAGATGGCGGAGTTGCAACAATTACAAGCATAGCTTGCAGATGATGCACTTGTCATTGATGAAGCATTAATATGCGTTCAAGTTTTTGACAGGAGTGCTAGGACTATTTTCGATACTGAACCTGCTCCGTGCAAGTCATATAACAGCACATACACAACTCCTAGGTTTATGAAACAAACTTTTACACAACAAGTTGTTGAGAAGATAATGCTATTAATGAACTTACACATCGTCTTGAACAACATATTTCAATTATCTAGTGACTTATAGCATGAAAGAATTCGAGCTAGCATCCTCCTTTCAAGATTGAGCAATGATCCGCCTCCACTACCGCTATCAGTTGATGTTGCAATATTGTAATTATATTTTTGTAGTTGCAAGAAAAAGATGAGAAGTCATCTTTTTTTGAGTAAAATCTATAATTCATTTTCTGTTTAGTCTACATACATTTTGTGGTTAAAGTACAGGACACATTTATAATTAAGGTATAGGAGACCTTATATACTAGGTTCTATGGCACATTTTGTAGTTAAATATTGGACACTGCTAGAAAAATGCTAATCTCGTTGGTAATAATGAGGCAAACCTGATGGTGTAGCTTGGTTATCTCATTTCAAAAAAGTTGTAACTATTAGATTCTAGTTTCTTTATTTCCGGTTTTGTTCTTAATACATTATTGAGACCATGATGTTTATGGTCTATTCCGTAGAGTTTTGTAGGAAAAAAACAACAAATTAGGTACTCTATTGGTGTAAATTTTGGATGTCAGTTCAACAGCTCATTGAAAGGTCATGCTTACTGAATATTTCAAGATCATTTTTTTTTAACTTTATTCAACAATTAAAAATAAAATGTCACTACTAGTTCGTGCATCTTTTCAACAACCCGAGAAATTTACGTCTTTAGCTTCAATCTACAAATATTGAAAAATCTTCGGCAACATTATGCATTGACAATTTCAAGCTCCAACAGTGACACTAAAAAAAATCGAGCTTACTTTGTGTACGTAAACTGCACTCACAAAAGTCATACAGAACAGACACAGCAGGGGGTGGGTAGGGGATTTTTTTGGCATTTTTTTTTTATTACAGCATGGGTCCCACACATGCAGGGGCTAATCCAGAAATTTAATTGAGGGAGACTGAACAGTGATGGACCAACACGTTGTCATCGAACATCGATACACTCGACAGACATATCGAAGATGTCGTGTGACATATTTCTATAGTCAAACACGTATGTGAGTCAACAATTCAACACTTAATAATCCAAAAATTCAACAGAGGGAACTTTACAGAAAATTCTGAAAAACTAAAAATATTCACATTAATTTGTAGTATACAAATAGTATAGAATGGTTCATTTCAAAATGCTAAAAACTAAAATTTAAAAAATTTTCATTTTTCACATTTCAAACTCTAGGTTTTAATTTAAGATAAAGTTTGGTGGAATGATCAGGTTGTATCCAAAAATTCTCGCTCTCTTCTATGCGGTCCAAGGGAAATCAAGAAATCATTTTTATCCTCTACCGTGTTTCCAGGGAACGAAATGGAGATGATGACAAACGTTGGGTTAATCATCATATTTCTTGACCAACACGTGTTTCCATGCCCTTTTCTACTTGTACTTCAAAAAATTTATCTCATTTCAAGAAGAAAAATTAATTTAATAACAATACTTACTTGTTTGTACCTCTGTTTATGTTAAACAAACAATAAAGATATCTATTGAACAAAATATATATTTAACTTAGAGCAAAGTAGTAATTCAATATTTTCCTCTTTAGAAAACTAGATATCCAAAAACCTTGATCCGTAAAACACTAAAACCTTAATAATTTACACAAAAATCAAACAACTAAATTAAGGAAACTACAAATTAAATGGAGATCTAGATAGAAACACTTCAAAATTGCTGCCTAATTATTAATTTTAACTATATCCTTCAAAACAATTTGAAATTAAGAGAGCGTGTCATAATAAAAACAAAAGCATTCTTAAAGTCTATTTATCTAACGTGATTTGAAATGAAATCTTAATATTGGAGGGGGACATACAAACTAAAATCGAAGAATAAGAAATCTTAATTTTGAGAAGAACACGATTTGCAATTGAAGGATGACCCGGAGACGTTGCATAGAGATGGAGAGAGACGTAATGGAATGGTAGAATAATTCCTTTGATGGAGGTTAAAAACATATATAGGGATGTAGATGTTTGGTTTGGGTTTTGGAATTTGGCTAGATGAGATGGGTTTTAATTAATTAATTAATTTATTTATTTATTTGGGGCTTAAACTAAGGGAACACGGGCTGTATTGAATTTGTACATGGGTTGAGAAGAAAAAAATGAAAAAGAAGAACTGTACAACTTGGATCTGGTCTGGAGCTAACACAGGCTGTAGCTCGATCCAACCCAGGCCCAGATCCACCCATGCACACATGTGAGATTTCTGGCAAAATTATGTGGAACAGTTTTCTGTACAAATGGAACTATTCAAATAAAATATGAATTTGTAAAACTATTACAGTAACAATGGTTTGGAGCTCTATATGCAATAAAAAATTGTGTTGAAATTTACAAAAGCATTCTCTAGCAACGAGTAATTTTCAGGAAAAAGAACATAATTCAAAATAACAATCAATCGTAGCAATATGTATTCACAACAAGTGTTTAAAAAACTATTTATATAAATGAGCCACACACAAGCTTTACTCTCCTCTTTGTAACCATCCTAAAAAGTACAAATAACAAGTATGCTAAATAATTGAAAGTTCAAACATAAGAATATAACAAAAGAATAGTTAGAGAAATAACTACCAAAATGAGGAAAAATTGAGGACCTTCATTGTAAATAAAGTACAATGCAGTTAACAAAAACTATAGCCTATTTGATGAGAATTAAAATCAAATTTTTTAGTAGATATTGATAATAGTGGATGAAATGTGTGGTTAAAATGCTTTGATCCCATAAAATATGTGATTAAATTAATTATTGATTTTAATTTAGATTAAAATTCATATTTTAATGCCTCTCGAACAGGGACATAATGTATATATAATTACCCTATACGTGGAGCGATATTTGTACACGACACATTTTAGTCCATGATAATCTATAATTGTCTATTTTCTCAACCTTTCAACCTCATTTTCAGTTTTAAATTTATTTCTCAACACCTTTGAACCATTCCTCGTATCCCCATAAAAGATTTTCTAACTCTGTCACTGTTCCAACTCAACCTCAAAAGGCAGCCGCAGGACTTCATTGCAAGTTGAGACTTGAATCTAATTAGGCTACGTTTAGAAGTCATACTTCAAAGTGAGCCTGAATTTTTCTGTAAATTCACTTATTTTGCCAAAAGTAATTTTTTTCATTGACAAAACTTAATTTATGTTTTGGCTGATATTACTTTTGATTCACCATATTGTGAGTCTTATAAGTACTACTTAATCATTCATCACTTTTTCCTATTTATTAATAATTTTAACCGTTTATAAACAATTCTAAAACGTACTCCAAGATTGCTTTTATAAAAGTAATTTTTGAACACGGCAAAATACAATTATTGACAAGTTTCTCAAACAAACTGTATGAATTCTTTATCATATTCATTGAATCTGTCCTTAATTAAGTACTTATTGTCCTTCTCTTCAAGTCAAGTTTAAGCCAACCATTTCACGTTTTCATCATGTTTACAGCAGGGGTCCTCTTATGACTCATGAGGGATTGTCGGGTGTCAACTCCGAAGTATAAGCAGCAAAACCCATGGAGTAATGGTCCTTGCACTAGATTGGGTGACAGGTGTTTACCAGTACTTTTGTGGCTTTTTTTTTTATCAAATCGTTGACACGTGTCCTCTTATTTTTAACCATTGTGACTCACCTTGTTTGTTGTGTAGGAAAAACCCCATGAAACGCTCATTGAACACCAACTTATATATAAAAAAAAAAAAAATTAAATCATGTTACAGTAATAAAATAATTGACATAATCCTTAATATAATATCACGTCATATCTCATAGTTGGACTATTTTAAATATAGTCATCTTTTTCATCAAATCATCTATTACTAATTGGCAAAATGACAAAATCCAAAAAAATTATACAATGTACTCCCACTATCCCACTTGTTCTCTGGACACACTCATTGCTCATAGTAAATCACGACCTAGATAGTTGACCTCAGAGTTTTAGAAGCATACAACCCTAAACAACAAGAACTGCGGTTATTTTTATTTTATTATATATATGTATTTTTGCAACCCCATAAACAGAGAGCAAATCTAGTTTAGGATCTTAATCGATTTCCCCTTTGGTACAAGAAAATGGCCCAAAAATTATTCATTTTCAAGAGGTCATCAGGCAATTTGCTTTGATAGGGTTACTGCAATCTTTTGTGTCTCGCTTTGAGCTTGAACCTGGTATTCATTCTTTTAGGCATTTTGTCTGGAAGGGACTGAGTTTAGGATCATGATTGCAGAAGAGAAATTTTGTTTCGATACGAGTAATCACGTGGTCTGTTTGGAAAATTTAATCAAGAATGGAGGTGTGGACAATGAAATATTTGGAAGAATTCATATTGTTGGTATGGGTGGAATAGGAAATATAACTCATCGGAACTGCTCTTTCTCGTTTAAAACATCATTTCGATCCCTTTTTAAAGGTACACTTCGTATATAATAATCTGGGTTCTGTGATGCAGATTAGTTATCTGAAATTCTTTTGATGATGAAAATGAAACTACTGATTTTCTTCTCCTTTGTGAATCCGGTTATAACGCAAATAATTTGGAATGTCTGGTTTATAATATTTGTTGATTTTGTAAAACCATTATTTTGTTAAAAGCTTAATCTGTTTGCATAGACTAATGAATTAAATCTTGAATAGTTCTTGTCTTGATACTACGTTGATTGATGAATAGTTGTGTGGAGCACTCAGATTACTAATAATTTAAGATTATCATCATAACCTTATCTGCAATTGTTTGATTATTTTCTTTTATGCTTCTGAGTACACCACTGGATGTTTGATTATTTTGTTTTATGAATGCATCAGAAAATAGTAATTGTTGAGAAGCTAATACACAATTTTCATTCTCTTTGCAGAATATTGTAGCAACTTGATTTATCAAGGAGCAACTCGTACTAGTCGTGATATGATGTGCTTCACCACTCACGGAAAGAGAGAAACCAGTAAAAATAGGCACAAACTTTCCATGGAAAGGAAGTCGTGAACAAAAACTTGAGATCTTGGCTCTAGTTACAAGTATTGTCATCATCTCAAGTTGCGTGCTTCCTCCATCATTACCATCACTGTATAGTACGAGAACTTAGAGGTATCTATGTTAAGGTTTTGTTTCTTGGATACCCATATCAATAAGTATTTATTTACCATGAGAAGAAAGGAGGATAGAGAATATCATTGTGAGTTATCCAATATAAATTTGTCAAGAGATAGAGAGGAATTATTCAAATGCTACTAAGAATATTAGCTGGAATCATGTGTATTAGCTGAAGTAACTGTTAAGGGTGAAAGGAGAAGCAACTTGGAAAACTTTCATGGAATGGGGATAAGGTGGATGCAATACTATTAAGGAAGAGAAAGAAGCTAAATTTTGTTCTTTGTGCTGTCCAAATATAAGTCCTCATTGTTGGAAAAGTGCGATGGTTAAACAAAACCAGTAGTGCAATGGCGAGTTCGAATATATATTGAGAAGTGAAGATTCTCATTCAATTTTCCTCATGAAGTGCTTTCATGGTGGTCTGGATTATTTTCTGGAAGTCACGAGCCCTTTGCCAATTGAGTTTGCCATGCTTTCTTGATGGTGATCTAATAATCTTGGAAAAGAACCCGACAATAACATCAGCATGACAACTTCAGACTTCATGTTTACAAGAATGGTATTAGTGTTTTTAATTTCTGGGGGAGGGTTCTTAAATGCATGTTGAACATGTATATTTCTTTCTCCTTGTTTTCCCTTTTATGGAAATGCCATTTGAATATATTTGGATATTGCTTTAGTAGGCCGGTTCATCTTTTTTAGTCGATTGGCCTACTTGTTGTCTATTGAATAGTTACATACTTCCTCGATTTGTTGTCAATTGAATAGTCACATACTCTCAAGATTCAACTTGTCTAATGATCCAAGATATTTAATATACTTCAACTCACATTCTATGGCATTCTATGAATTCCAAAGGGGATAACCGAACCCAAAATTCAAGAGAAAGTAATATGTGTATCAATGTTCAAAAAAATCAATCGAGCATTGAAGTGTTTATATGTGAACAAAGACATAAGGTTGACGATAATTGAGATGCAAGTGTCAAGACAAACCAATAAAATTATACTAAATAACATATAAAACTACAAAATTAGATTCACAATATACTATAAGTCATATATAAAATCCATAATAAGAAAAAAGTAACAAAAGTTAAAGATTAATTTTCAAATGAACCTAAGCCTCTGTTTGGCCCCCGTTAATTTTGATGATAATGGAGGAAATAATAATATTATTTTTTGTTTTTTTGAAAAATGGATGGTTGTAAAAGAATGAAAAGTTTTCAATTTACATGTAATATTATTTTATTGAAAATTGTATGGTTAAAAATAGGAGAAATAAAATTTTAATTTAATTTGATGAGAGTTAATGGGTTTCATTTTAGTTTGCTAAAAAATTACCTTCTAAAAAATAAGTGATGGCAAGAGAATAATGATTGTAAATCATATAAAATATATGATTACAATTAATACTTAAAAAGAAGAATTTATTATAAGAAAATCTAGATGCTCTATTTGATGGAAATTAAAATTAATATTTTATTAGATTTTTTAAGAAAATTATGAAACATATAAATGAAAAAAAGTTTAATTAATTTTAACTTAAATAAAATCAAGGTTTCGGCTTATATAATTCTTGAAAAATACTCTTTGTATCGAATAAAATATACTGAAAGTTGTTCCCTCTTCTCACAATGTATACAGGCGTCGCGTGAATATAAAAATTTTCAAATGTTTCGTTACCTCCTATTATGATTAGTAGATAAGAGATTAGGCAAAAATATTATTTATACTAAGCATTGTCCATAATTCTTTGCCGCTCGTCTTATCTTCTCCGCGATTGCTTTCCACCTTAAAACCCCAACCACACCATCTTCAATCTATCTCCAAATTACCACACGCACACTGTGCAGAACTTTGGAAGGCCGTGTACGATTATCGTCTAGCAATGGCGGCCTGCACAGCTACAGCTTCAACTGCTGTTCTTCTGCCTTCCAATCCCAATTCAAAGGCTTACATTTCCCCCAAATCCATTTCCGTTCCCTCTTCATTCTTCGGACTCCGCAATCCACTTGTTTCTCATGCCCCTACTTCCCTTACCTCTCGCTCTTCTTACAACACACGACGCAGTTTCGCTGTGCGCGCAGTAAGTATTTACACTCCTGTCATGTATTAATTTTATGTGATGATATTAAAAAAATGTTGAAATGTACTCTACTAGAAGCTGTGGATTTGGATTTTTTTTTATTTTGCTATTTAAACTTCGTTTGGGTTCAAAATGCATCTAAAATTGATGTTAGCTAATTAGATTTTTTTTTTTTCCACATAGTATTTATAAATTTAGAAGTAACCAAGAACTTTTCTTGTTTTCATTTTGACTCTATGTAAACGAATCTGTGAACTGAATTTCATTTGCGGATAGCTATCCTTTATTACAATAGGAACTAAATTTCGTGTTTTTAATTAAGTTGAAAGACATGGGAGATGAAAGGTAAATGCTGCAATTGCAGTTTGACTGGCTGTATTAATCTTGCCAGTTCTTGCCGCGCTATTTTGCCAGTTTTTGGTTTTATGCTCCAGCTGACTTCTTTAACTTCTTTGACAGAGTGAACTGCCACTTGTTGGAAATCAAGCTCCAGACTTCGAGGCAGAGGCTGTTTTTGATCAGGAATTTATCAACGTAATCCTCTGAAGAATGTTGTGTAAACATTTTAATTTTAATTTTAATTATTATTATTATTATTATTATTATTATTATTATTATTATTATTATTTTATTTTTTAATCTTTCCAAATATCATCAAATGTTGAATGTAACTGATTTCTTCCATCCGTGGAGTTGGATAATCACCATTATGATAAAACTTTAATAAAGGGCTTCAAAAGAATAGAATTCTGATGTATTATTCTATTCTTCATTGAACGATGATTGTAGAAGTTTGAAAAAAAATTCTGCATGTTCCCTCCCCCATGTCTCTCTGGCGCACACACACATTTCTTTATTTCACCTACGGCATTCTATTGTGCAATATTTACTTGGCATGGGTGTTGGTTTTTTAGACAGCGTTTTCATAAATAGGTAATGATTATTCTGCCTGCAGGTTAAACTATCTGAATATATAGGGAAGAAATATGTTATTCTCTTTTTCTACCCACTGGACTTCACGTTTGTTTGTCCCACTGGTGAGTTGACTTTTTACTATATTGTCTGCCTGATGGTTGCTGATGATACCACTTGTATGTTGCTCTTACTTTCTTTTCAGAAATCACTGCTTTCAGTGACCGTTATGAAGAATTTCAGAAATTGAACACAGAAATATTGGGTGTTTCAACAGACAGTGTGGTATGTTACCTTCTGGATTTAAAACTGGTTGAATTTTTTTTGTTTGCTGCTCTTCAACTTCTGTTTTTTGTCGTTGCTCATATGAATAGCTACAGTGGTGGATGTTTATACGTTCTATGTTAAACTCTTACATATGATTCACTTAACTATGCTTTCTTATCTTAACTTTATATTGGAATGCAATCTATTTAATTCCTTCTGTTTGAGGAAATATGATTTCCAATGAGAAGATTTTGCCACAGCAAAGTAGAGAGAATTATTAATTGTGGTTAAGATAAATGTTGTCCTTTGAATCCCTTGCTCCAATCTTCTTCTTAATCCCTGTTATTTTTAATTTTTAATTTTTTTTTCTTTTTTTCCTGTGATATAGTTGGGCATGTTTGATCTGCTAGTCTACTTCATTTCAAATTCCTTGGTAAAGTTATTGATGAAATTTAAAGTTAATTTTCACCATACTCTTCTCCTAGACCCGGACAAAGATTTTTTGGAAGACCTAGAGACTAAGATTGTTTGTATGAAGTGAAGTCGAAGTACTATCTGACATAGAAGGAAGGAAATAGCCTTCTCCATTCTGTTCCATTGCTCCGCTCTGTCCACTTCAGCTATTGAAATTTCTTTCTAAAACATGTCCATTTCTAAATTAAGAGCGCCGAATGATAATGTTCTCTCCTCGATGAGTTGTCATGAGTTGTTACTACTTTCTGTTATTGTTAACATGTTTCATCAATGCTTATGTCTGCTAATAATGTCTCTGTCATTTCCTATGGTGTTTCACTGGTTACCACTTGGAATGTGTTGGTTTCAGTCATATTGTATCATCAATTTTTTTTTGTTTGATTTGCTGGTCGTCTTTGTTCTCTTTTTTGTCATCTCTCTTATTATTGACTTTTATGGACTTAAAGTTTTATCCTGTAATTATCTTAGTTAAAAGTTTGCTGTGATGTAAAGTTGACTTTTTATGATTTTCTGTTGAAATTTTCTCTTCCATGCAGTCAGAATATTTTGGTCATATGCACTTTTCTGCGTTTGCTTTTTCTTACCAGCATTGATTGATCTTGTGGAATCTTAAATTCGTATGCGTTGTATTTACTTTATGCTTGACAATCTGCAGTTTTCCCACCTTGCATGGGTCCAAACAGACAGAAAGTCTGGGGGTTTGGGTGACTTGAAGTATCCATTAGTTTCTGATATTACCAAATCAATTTCTAAGTTATATGATGTGCTCATTCCTGATCAGGTACGTAGATCCTGTTGGCATTTCAAAAACCAATTAATCAGCTTGGTTAAAGATATCAGTATGGTCTTAATGTTACCTTGCTATTCATTTCAACATCTTTGGTTATTGCTATTAATGCTGTCTACGATCTACTGTAGCTGATATAATAAAAATTATCTATTGGTTTGGAGTTTGCGGCCTCCTATCTGGCCAAGCATAAGAAGTAGAATATGATAAATTCTCTTGGTAAGAGGTGAAAAGAGACCAACATTGTTCCCTACAGTACTATTTTAGTGCAAGCATAACATTGTTTGACCTGGTGTGCAGGTTTATACTGATCAATCTATTCAATGATCACGTTATCAATTTTGAATCAGTCAATACTTGAGAAGTTAATTTGTTAATTTCCTCTGTTAATATAATGTGTAGCTTCAGGACATGTTTCTTTTCATCTGGCTTTGTACTTTTTTGGAGAAAAAGGCTCATGATATCATCTAACTAAAGACAGTACTAGAGGTGGCTTTAGAAATATGGATAGCCTTATAATGATGATCCAGCTTGCACTGGTTCACGGTGATGGAGACTATTGGGATGAGATACCCACCTTGTTCTAGGAGGTTTACGGATCTTTAAATTTTTGAAATTTGGCTAAGCCTATATTTTGAATCTACCTCAGAGTCGTAGCTAGATGAATTCTACCATATAAATTTTGAGGGTCTAATATTAAGGAGGAAAAACTATAATTGAAGTCTTATTTATCTATGTTGATTTTTCAGGGTATTGCATTAAGAGGACTTTTTATCATTGACAAGGAAGGAGTTATCCAACACTCCACCATCAACAATCTTGCCATTGGCAGAAGTGTCGATGAAACACTGAGAACGCTCCAGGTAATATTATACATTATATGCTATATAAAACATACGGACAAACTTCTGGGTTTTGGACCAAGGCTTTTATCCACTATAGTATTTGGCATTGCTGTAATCTATAAGAACTTTATAAGGAAAATGCTTCACTGATTTGTTTTCTAATATTCATCATTATTAAGTGGCATTCAGTTAGGATACTGTTTCCATCAAGTCTGGCTGTCAATGAGATATCACTTGACGTTGGCTGCATATATTAAACTACCATGTCAACAAACATGTCCACCTTAAATCTTAGCATAAATAAATTTTAACCACGACAGAGGTTGGGATTGCAAAATTCATCAGGTATGCAGATTGTACAGGCTTATTGCGTCTTCATAAACTATAATTCTTGTATATGCATTAGGTGTACCTATATACAAGGCAACGCTGCTTGGGGGGATATGCTTAGAGGGTTTTAAGTGGCTTGAAGCTTTTAGGAATCACTTGAGCAGTTTCAGTATGGCTCACATGGGCATTTCACCTTCCCTATTCAAATTAGAATTCTTATCCTCGTCTTAACTGAAGCGCTAGTTTCTCACTTTATAATAATGTTAAGTTTGAAAAACCCTCAAAACTAAGGAACATAATGAACAGATGTAGAGAGTAATCTCTTGGTTGAATGATTGTCTTTCAGCATCTATAATATTTTTGCTCTTCTTGTTGAAAGTGTCTGAGAGAGAGCTTTTCCCTGGAAAATAAAAACTGCAACAGTGGAAGCTTCTTTTGGTGTTTCTGGCAGACAAGTTATAGGAATTGAGAAACGAATTTCATAGTGAGATGGTAAACTGTGGAATGGGTCGTAATTTAACAGTAAAATCTGGATGTTAAGACTCCTGCTGGGAACATCATCGAATTTTACACAAAACAAGTTAAACCCCATGTTTGACATACTTTTCTTTTTTTCACTGTGATTGTGTAATCATGAGCCGTTCATGGCAGCTTTTGGTCTACTTTCCCTCTTGCATGCATTTTAGTGAGTTCAATAATCTAATGTGTTTTGTTTTATGCCTACTTATGCAGGCATTGCAATATGTTCAGGAGAACCCAGATGAAGTATGCCCAGCTGGATGGAAACCTGGGGAGAAGTCAATGAAGCCAGATCCCAAACTCAGCAAAGAATACTTTGCAGCAATATAAACTGGATTCGATCCATAACCCAAGCACTGTGTTATTTTCCAATTAGGTTGTAGAAGGTTTTGTTTTCTTGCAGAAATTTGTGATGTCTATTTTGAGTTTCAATAATTGACCATGTTGATTTCGACGTGCCTAGCGTTCAATAAATGTCGAGATACCTGGGAATATTCTTCCTCTGATTTCTTGTTCTCTACTCTTTTACTTGCAACTGGATAATGTCTCAAGAATAGTACCAAAGGGCAACAAGCAATACATTTTCTTAATTCAGAATCAGGAGTCTTTGTCATTTAGCATTTATTTGATTTAGATAAAAATTAAATTTTTAGTAAATTTTGGTAAAAGTTTATTAAATATGTGGTTGAAAAGTTGTGGTAACATGAAATGTGTGGATAATATTAATTATTACTTTGATTTTAATTTTAATTTAACTTTTTAGTTGAACCAAACAAGAAGCTGGTAAGAAGATTTTATTGTACTTGAGTTTGATGGAAAGCAATTAGACTGTAAAATGGTAATTTTTCCTTCGTCTTTCTTCACACACTCCGTTTTTATTGCATCACTTGAACAAATAAGCACGAGGTAGATTCTGATTGTTTATTACTCAGTTTGATCTCTATTAATTAAAGGGGAAAAATATTAAGAAAAAACAAGTTTGAGGATTACAAGGGTAATATTCTTGGGAGTTTTCTCATCCTCAAGCTATTACTAACTGATTATTCAAAAAATGATTGTCAATTGTTTAATGTAAAACCTTTCAATTTTCTAACAAATGACTATCTACGTGATGATTTTCTGACAATCACGAGTGCAACAGACAAGTTCGACAATATGTAACATCACTAGACCCGATGGATAAAAGGCTCATCTTCATCCAACTTTAAATGAAGTACCATATAAATATCGAACTTAAGTAACTAAGTGAACTCCAATTATCTACAAGCAGTTTGTTCTTTTACATCAGTCCGAAAGTACCATTTCTTTTACATTGGGGAGAGAGAGAGAGAGAGAGATTATGTCTTACTGTAGTTTAATATGCCACTTTCGTAAAATTCAACAGCCAATAATTTGTGTGACAAGCATCGAATCTCACGTGTTTGATTAAGAGCACACATCATGTCCCATTTGTACTATTTGGTAAAACTAGGATATAATTAAACTTACTCATGTTTTGCTATTGTTTATATTTATTTATAAAGTGCCAAATCATTTTTATTCACATATTTTTTGAGATTAGCAAACATTATACACTTATACACCATTAATTTCTATCTATGCACATCTCTTCATGTACAAGCTGACTTTATTTTTTAAAATCTCCGTACGTGTACAATTTTCATAAATGAGTAGCAATAAAAATTTGCACTCAAAATTTCTCATCTAAAAATTTAAACAATAAGAGAGAATAATATAGATAATCTATACAGGTAGAAATTCAAATCAATGGACAGATGAATCAAACTACTTGTACAGATTATCTGTGCAAGTAGAATAATTCGTGTATATAGACATTTTTAACCATTTGAAAATCCATGAACCAGCATTCCGATTCCTGAAAATTCATAGACCAACTTGCAAAATTCAAAACAAATTAGGGACAGAATTACAAAAGATTAGAATATCAGGGGTGCTTCTGCAAATTCGTATTAGGGCTTGTTTGGGTGTGGAATGAAGATTAACTCAATCAGGGCTATCGTATGAAGATTAAGACCAAGTTAAGGCACGCAATCCTAGACTCGTTAAAGGTGATTTTCATGACTTCGATAAAGCAATCAATCCTAGAGTTGGTATGTTAGAAGATTTTCTAATAATGTTGATTTTTGACATTTTAGCACTTTGTACGAGTCAATGAATCATACAGTGAAGGTTAAGTGAGGCATAGGATGAGAATTGATATGTTAAAAGATTTTCTAATAATGTCGCTTTTTGAAAATTTAGCATGCGTTAAAGACTTTGCACGAGTCAATGAATCATACGACGAAGGTTAAGTGAGGGCCTGTGAGGTAGAGGATAAGGCAGGGTTAACGGGGCATAATAAGCTAACTGATGGCCGATGGTTGCTATGAGGCAATTGGGGAACCGCAAGCAAGTAAACCCGCTTGCCCAAGTAGCTAAAACGTCTTATAATTATATTATTATCAATATTGTTAAATGAATTTTGTTACTCATATAGTTTTATTTACTATTTCATTGATAGATGTTGAGTTGACTATGAGCAAATCAAATTGAATGCAGGAGTAAATGAATTGAAATAAAAATTCACATTTAATTTAGGAAATAAATGAAATTTAAATTTAATGAAAAAGTAATTCCTAAATAATTCAAACTACTTTTAATTCGTAACGATCCTAAAACTTTTGACGTCATATTCTGTGTAAATTTTCTAATAAAATGATATAAATTATATTGAAAAATTTATCATGCAAAGATAAAATGTTAATGAAATAATTAAATTTTTTAAAGAAAATACGAGTTAGGCGCTTCTTTTAAGACGAACGTTTGACGCATATTTAACTATTGTCAATATCCGTTTTGACCATTGAATATGACTACGATATATTCCTCGAAACGAGCTTCTAGATGACGTAGGCAATTTGTAGATTCGGATAGTATATGATTATTGGCGAATTTTGAAATTACAGTATTATCGAAATTCTCGAAATATTAATTTGGAATTACTCACTTTGATGTGTCATAACTTTTGATATGATTGGTCGTTTTGTATGTCATTAACGAGCGAACAACTAGGTTATGAGCTCTTTGAAATGGTATTAAGAATGCAATGTTTCGACTTCATTTGATGACCTGAAATGAGTGCAAGAAAGTAGATCATAAAAGGTTATTTCCTAGAAAAAAAGACTGAAAAAATTGTTGGGTCATTTTACCCCTCCATGAGGGTCCGTCCCTGCATCTGTTCATGTTTCGTCTTTTGCCCTATTTTCACTACAAATTTGGTTTATATAACTAATATTTCAAATTGTTATGACTTTAACATAAAGTTATAACTCTTGGGAATAAAGTGTTTCAATCTATAAATAAGATTGATGATTTCTTGTTTTAGATATATAAGAATATAATATTACTCTTCTTCCCATTTTCTTCTTCTTGCTATTTAATATTCTTGTTTTCTACGAAACTTTACTTTGTGCTCGGAATACTGCAGAATTGGATTACAAAGGCTTTCATCTACATTTGTTGTCGTTGGTGCATAAACACCGACAAACATTTCATTGATTTCATTGTATCTTAGAGGCTTATTTGGATGCATTGTCCACTCATTTGTAAGGGGCATATTGTCTCAAGGAAAACGTTATCACGTACCTTGCAATCTACGTCGGAGTTGATAATCTACCACAGAGTTATTCTTTCAAGCCATTGCAAAGGAATACCATCACCAACAATCTTAAGACTATATCGTACGCAAATTTATAATGCCTTCTGCAATGTCATCTCTTAGATATTTCGCAATTGATTTCATAAAGTTGGAAAGATTAAATAAGGTAAACTTCCATAGATGGCAGACCAAGCTACATTTCTTCTTATTACATTGAATGTGGTTTATGTTTTAACCACACCAAAACCCGAAGAGACTGAAGATGAAACATTAGAATTAGGGTATGATCCGAATTCTATTTTGAAGATAATTGGAAATTCTAACTAATGTCGACGTTAACTGGAATTCTATTTGTTGGAATACTTTTGAAATCTTATTCGAAGTCTATCTAGCAAATTCTAGTTAAAGTTCTATTTGGAAGCCCAATTGAGACTTGAAATTATGTTGGACTTGAAGAGGATAAGATATGGGTATCTCATTCCTTCTACAACTCTACTTTAGGGTTTAGAGTATTCCTTCTATATAAATTAGACTATTCTCTACAATTTAGCTAGATTGTTTAACCTAATTACAAATTAGACAAATCAAAACACTAAATCATTTTAATTCTTTCTCCATATTTCAGTGAAATCTAGGGCTGTGCATGGTCCGATTTGGTTAGAACTGAACAATTCTATAATATAATTAATTTTTTAATATTTACAAAATTACATTAATTCAACTAATGAAATGTTCAATTTTAATTATTACAAAATAACGTAGTCCAATTTTATGAGTCTTGTGCGTCTCTTTTTGCTGAATTTTTCACAAATTTGAGTGTTAAAATCACATGAAGGGGAAGATAGTGAGCTTACAATAATTAAGAGATGTGCTCGAATTTCAATTCGATTTTTTCAGAACGGTAGAAATGACACTACGATAAAATGACAGATTTAGATAAAACTTAAGTCAATTTGATTAAGTTGGGCTTAAACTAAAAATTAGAAATAGAGAAATAATATTTTTTGGTTTGAGCTAAATTAACTAGTTAGCAAATTTATTTAAAAAAATAAAATAATTTGGCTTCTTTAAAATAAATAAATTAAAATTTTTGGAAGATTCAATTCTTATCCAGTTCTTTGATTCTTGACCTAGAATCGAGAACCAAATCAAACCCGTCGATCTTCGATTCAGATACCCCTTTCGAGTATTTAACTTAAGATCTGCTCGGTTCGGGTTCGGTTCGGTTCTAAAGTTTTGCCCAACCTTAGTGAAATCTACATTCATCTGCCAATTATTTTATTCTTGAGTTGTGATCAATTGCATCATATTGTGTCATTATTTTCTCGCCTATTATCATAACAAATTCGTATCGAAATTATCCAGTATTTTCTTCATTTTTTATAACGAACTGGTATCAGAGCTCAAGCTTAATTCATAAGGAGATTTTTTTTGGATGTCAACCATGAAGTATGATATTTCACTTTTAGATCGCAGTACAAGATTTCATTGTGATAGGTAAAGATGCAAGCAATACTCGCTCAAATGGATTTAGACAATGCGTTGTAGGGATTTAACAACGTACCCAAAACTTGGAATCATGATGAAAAATAACGTAGGGATCGAAAGGCCGTACCACAAATTCGTTTTCATTTTTCGAATAGCATTCTTCAGGACATTTTGAAAGAGAAGTTTGTCGTTGAGTTATGGTTATGATTGGAGCAATTATGCATGACAAAGAGTCTCACTAACAAATTACACTTGATGCATCACCTTTATTCCTCATCGTATGACAAAAGGTACATTTTTTTATGATTACCCAACTATGTTTAAGAAAATTATCGCTGATCTTAAAACCTCCGAGGTTAAATATGATGAAGAAGATTTATGTTTGATTTTGCTGTGTTTGTTGCCCTTTTCATATATATTGTTTAGAGACACGGTCCTATATGGTCGTGATACTCTCATCATTGAATATGTTTATGATGCTCTATATTCAAATGAGAAGATGAAGCTTCTAGTTTGAACTAAAGCTTTTGGAGATTGTCTTATTGTTGATGGTGGTTTTGGGAGGGACAAACTAAGGTCTTAGTTACAAATAAAATTTGTAATTATCGCAAGAGAAAGAGGCACTTGGTTAAGTATTGTTATAAGTTGTAGAATAAAGAAAAATTGGTTGTAGCTAATCAAAAAGAAAAGTAATTAGATAATTTGGGTGAAGTCAGTATCGACGAAATGATTAACAGTGATAGAGATCTTTTGGTGATTTCTGATGGAAATTCCAAAGTGAAGAGGATTGAATTCTCAATACAGCTTATACTTTTCATATATGTCCTAATCGAGATTTATTTACAACATATGAAGAAGTTTTCAAATGTGTTGTTGTAACATATAATAATACACCTTGTCGGAAGCTAGTATAGGAAGGGTCAGAATTAAATTGATTGATGAAAGTGTCAAAACACTTCATACAGTACAACATGTTTCTGATTTGAAGAAAAATATTATTTCTTTAAGTACTCCATACTTTAAAGGGTATAAATTCATTGCTCAAGGTGGAGTCCTAAAAGTTTGTAGAGGCGCGCATATTGTGTAGTAGGGACAAAAAAGTCTCAGTTATATGTCTTGAAAGGTTCTACAAAATCTTTGATGGATCAACGTGGTTTAAGGACTTAGATGGATTATGAGTTTAGTACTGTACCGTCGGAGTTTAGTTTGGGGTCTACTTTGATAATTATATCTAAGTCAAGTTTGAAAGTTATGGATAATTCAGTTTTGCCACCATTACCAATGGTGACATTGTATTCAACTTTTCGAAATATAACGTTTTTGAGAATATGCCTCCACATAGATACAAAGATATTGATTTAGTTAATTCTGCTTCATTCGTGGTTGAAAGTGTTGATTCTAGCAAAGATCATTCAAGCATTTCATGGTGATTCTATATAAGACTTATTTCAACCTTATTGTTACTCATGATTTGAGCAACTTTGGTGTTCAATGATGTTTTTGAAATTTTGATTACTCAGGTTTTTGAGTTTCAAACACATTTGTGTCTTATGGTGGAGAATATTTCCAAGTTGGAAATTTTTGTGGTGAAGTTCATATATGTTTTTTGTTAAAGAGTTGAAATTCATTCTTTAAAATGGAGTTTGTCTCCAAGTAGATTGAAATTTATTTATTATAGTGACATTCATATCAATGTGGAGTTTGTTAAAATCAGGATGTGATTTGAATTCTATTTTGAAGATGATTGAGAATTCTAATTAAGATTGACATTAAAAGGAATTTAAAAAAAAAAAAAAAAAATAAAAAATTTAAACTTTCTAAATGTTCCCTTACAAGACATGACTGTGCTTAAATTTTTTTTTTTTTTTTTTATAGCAGATGTGTATATTAAGCTTCGCTAAATTGTAATGGCATTTGCCCAAAATACAAGAAGTCGTTCCTGTGCTGCATCTTCTCTTCTGTGCCAGAATATAGTCATATTTACTTGAAATTCTGAACCCAAATAAAAATTTAAAAAAAAATAAATTCGTACTCTTCCGGGTTTGTCACGAAGGAACAACGAAGTCGGGATCGGGTACATAATTTAATCTTCCCACTTCTTCCCAGATCAATTTGGATGTCACTTCATCATATTCTGGAATATATTCCTGAAATATATAGAAAATAGAGTATAAGAATGAGCTAAAATTATTTTACCTTAAATTAGAAAGTGAGGCCTTTTTTCATTCTTTATCTCCAACTTGGTTCTTCTTAAACAATTCCCACATAATCATGTCGTAGTATAAAGGAAAAGATTTTTCCATTCTTATGGGCCCAAATAGTTTATTCATGCAAAAGGGCAGTTTAAATAGATGATTTTATGATTAAACTACATTTGTTTTGAACTTAGATTGCATAAAGATTGTTTTCTTTATGGCAAATTTTGTTGTTGGACAAGGAATCTAGTACCTCAAGTTCTCTGACCAACTGTTTGGCGGTCGGAGCCGACACGATAATTCTTCGAGCAGTTGGAGAGATAAAACCTTCGTCTACGGCCTTATCAATAAAAGATAACAAGGAATTATAGTAACCATCAACATTCAATAGGCCCACCTGCATATGTTTATATAATTAGATTAGTGAATAAATTTAGATAAAAAAAAATGCACATTATGTGACTTATTGCCGTGCAACATGTCTAAGTTTGACCAACACTAATCCCCATTTTTCAAATTCTAAGATTATCCAATTCACATGGAGATCTGCCAGTGAAATTCAAATCAAGTTACCTGACTATAATTCAAAAAAAAATCTTGCAAATATTTCCATTTGAACCTTTACAAGTCTAAATGATAAGGACTATTGACCAAAATCCCGACGAACTATTTTTTGGTAGCATATATATATGAATCGAATATATTAATATGGCAATCTGAAATTACGTGTAAAGGCTCACAGGTTTATGATGGATTCCGAGTTGAGCCCATGTAATAACTTCAAGCAACTCTTCGAGTGTACCATAACCGCCTGGAAGTGAAAAAGTACTAAATTTAATGTCTTGGACATGGATAGTTTTAATTGATTTAGAAAGGTAAATGGGATTTGTATACCTGGAAGGGCAATGAAACCGTCAGCTTGTCGAGCCATCTCGGCTTTCCTCTGATGCATATCAGATACAGCTCGTACTTCTCCAATAGTTTCTCCAATTATCTATGACAAATATATGTTTTGATGACAATACATTATAAATTTAAATGCCTTAGACCATTATATAGTTGAAATTTTGAGAAATAGACTTCAAGATCTAATATAATTAAGAATTAGAGAACATTATATGTGCTTTCTGTTCTCCTGGATGTATTACTTTTGCAAGATTGTAATTCGCATTGAATGAAAATTTTTAAACAAAAGAGAGTTTCTAGTCATACCTCCCGAGGCATGAGAGTCCTTGGAATAACCCTGCAAGTAATGTAAGAGTTTGGGTGTAAGAATTACTCTCAAATCCAAGAATTACGTTTTGCTAAGAACATCCAATTTTAGATGTGAATCATGTGATGGTATTGAAGATAATGAATATTATATTGTCTAGCTCAGAGTAAGTACACAATAAAACACGATATTATCAGAAACCAACATTTGATCCCATGATGTCTGCCTTTGGATGGTAAGAGAAACATCAATAATAACCTTTGACAGACTTGCATGGATTGAAGTAAACAAAATTTACAAGATTTCCCCATTTTCATTATTCCTCAGGGCCAAACAAAAGATGAGAATTATGAGGGACAAATGACACTTATCATTCCAGCCTTCCCCTACACATTGTGTGTAAGAGAGATAAAGAGATATGTATCTATATGTGTATGTATATTTGAATATATATAGAAGGAAAACAAAACCCATGAATTATAATTCATAGGATGCCTCAAAAATCATGAAAAACTTCAAGCATGGCTACTCAAATGATTTTATTTGTACATGATTATACGTGCATGAAACAAAAATGATGAAGGTCTGGGAATAGAAAAACACGCTTAAATTCATGATATCAAGATGGCACGTTTGGTTAGCAGATTTTTTTATGGCACAATTGAACTTAAACCCCATAAACTTAACTAATTAAGATCACGCAAGAAGGGCTGGTCTGAAATGACAGCCAGGTTACAGCTAGCTTCTGATTACTCTCTCTAATTTCTCATGCCAAACCAAACATAAACCCTAAACTTGATTTTCCCCCAAGACCCATCTGCCGCATTGCCCATGTATAAATCTGTTCTGATTCCATACATATATAGCTAGAGAGATTAAGAAAGAAAGAAAGTATCTGATCTGAGCTGCAACAAAAGAAGACCCCATTAAGGTGTATAAATCTGCCATTCAGTTTAACCAGGAGATAAAGAAGAGAGAAAATTAATACCCACAATAAAAAAAATAAAAACACGGAGCAAAAAGGCATATCTGCATATTAATGATGAACAGTATAGAATTCTTCAATAACTTGATGAATTCAAATCAAAAGCAAAAAAGGATTAAATAACGTTTACCAGTTCTTTGCCCAACTCAATAGCAGCTTCTTGATAACTTGGTTTCTTGCCAGAACTGCTCCCACAGAATACACATATTCTTTTGAATCTTGATTTTATCTCCTCCTCCATTTTCGTCTACCCTTCTGTCTCTCTTCTCTCTCTGTCTGTGTGTGAATAATGATGAAATGAGAACAAAACGAGTCATAATATATAAGTTTTTATATAGGAAGGCATAATGAGCTAACGCATTCTCTCTCCAAGCATGATCAGTATTAGAACATTTTAGTTTTGGAATATTTTCTTTTGTCATTTTCTTTCTTACCATATGGGGGAGCATAATTGCCTTCTAATTTTTCGTTACTTGGGGGTAAAAACAGTACTTTCAAGAATTTTTATACTTCATATCACCAATGGCTAAAGAAAATTTAAAACTATGTTTCTATATGTAATTGCACATGCCAGAATATACCATTTTTGTTTTTTCTTCAAAGAGAAAAATTGGAGTTTAATTCAAATTTAATAAGGGTGCATTTGATTGCTAATATTTTTTTTATGAAAAATATGTTTTTTTCCAACTAAATTTCTACTTCTGTGATGTTTGATTAACATTTTTTCATGGAAAACATTTTCTTACCTTTGATCTCATGACTATATATTCTTCAAAATTAACGAAAATATTTTCTATAGGGAGAGTATGATTTTATTTTTTAAGGAATTCACTTCTCTTTCTCTCTCCTATTTATCAATTCTTTCTTATCTATTCATCAATAAAAAATGGACAAATAATTTTTTTTTAAGTTGAAAATTAAATCAATCAAACACGTTTAATTAATAATTTTCATACAAATAATTTCTAGGCAATTAAATTGCTTAAATTTTTTCTTTCCATACAAATTTCATGCTTACAATCAAATACAGTTAGGCTCCGTTTGATTCGTTAAATTTCCATGGAACTTGGAATTCGAATTCCAACTTCCACTTTTGGCCTGTTTGATTGACAAAATTTTCCAGGGAATTCATTTTCCATGTAATTCTAGGTACAACACCTTAAAGCGTGATTCAAGTCCCTATTTGGTAGGAATTAAAATTTAGATTTTAATCTAAATTAAGTAGATATTTAATTTTAACTACATATTTTATGAGACTCACACACTTAATCATTTTTTTATCAAAGTTTATTAAAAATATATTTTTAATTTCCACCATGCATGGGCTAAATATATGAGTTCCATCTTTTTTTAATGAATAATGCTATTTACAGTAACTCACTGCGTCGGTCGCCCTATGTGACGCACACATAATATGTGATTATTTGATGCGTAAATGTGGCAATCTATTATTTAACTCATGTATCAAATAACTACATGCCATGAGTATGTCACGAAAGGCAACTATCGGAGCGAACGATTGTGAATAGTATAATTCTTTTTTATTAGTTAAATTGTCGAAATCATGAAAATTGAAAACTTTCTAATCCACCTTTCTTCTTCCTTCTCTTCTATCTTTATTATACGTCGTTAAATACTGTAATGAATTTCTTATTCATTTCAAATTGAATTAGAGGAAAATAAAGATAATAAATTTTGTAAATATCACCCGAAAGACCTTCATATTTTAAAGAAATATCATTTAATCAAACATCACGGATATTTTTAAGATAAGTACCGATTTAATATATAAAAAAAATATAGGATTGCTTAAAATAACGATCTCATCTTCTTTAATCTTAGCATGCAGCTCAAGTGTAACAACTCGTTCACGGGAAAATTGAGATTTGTTAAAATGATTGTGCTATATATACATCACAATTTACTAATTTATTTATCAATAGATGATGTGAGATTTAATTGGATCAAAATCTCATTTAAAAAAAAAAAAAAAAAAAAAAACTTCCTTTAATTTCTTTTTGACATGTGATGAATCTGAAAAACATTAATAATAATAATTAAATAAACTATGTATATGGTGATATACAACATTTCCTTATTAAAATTTTATTGAGTATTAATTATAAGAATTATTGTTCTGTTTATCAATTAATTACTCTAATCAATGTACATTAATTGGTGTAGTATCTTTGGTAAATATCAAATATTGTGGATCTTCACGTTTCTGGCCTAATTATATGCCCATGGCCATGACCTTTAAGCAAACAAATAAAACGAAATTGCAACATTTTGATTTCAATTATTTGAATTGGAAGGATCTTGTAGCACGAAAAATAAAACGTGTTTTTTTTAAGTCTAGGAAAAATTTAATCATTTTCAGGTAACTATTTTCACAAACACATACGGGTAATTTTTTTTCCCTTAATTTTATTGAAAATAATGTATATTTTCAAAAGTAAATACCATTATAAAACTAAGAAGAAAGAATAATGTTACTTACAATCGCTCATTACCACAGTTGCCGTACATAGCATACATGTGACAGTTGGTGATTATTACATAAGGTTATAAAAAACTACCACATTAATGTATCAAATTACTAACTATCACATGTATGCCACATGAGATGATTATGATAATGAGCGACTGCAAATAGCTTTACTCAAGAAGAAAAGTAAGGGAATCAGAATTCAAGTACGTTGTTTTACTATAATAATTATCTTTATACATATGATTTCACTAAATGTTACAATAATGAAATTTATTATTACTTGGGCAAAGTCATCTAGACTTCTAGATATTATCAACTAGTCAATTATTATCATCTCATATTTTATAACATTTATTTATTTCGAACTTTTACCAATATCCAGATTATTGAA